>NC_052316.1:33089504-33428076 GCF_016432855.1 Salvelinus namaycush
CCATCATGACACTGACTGATTTATGATAAGAGTGCCTGCTAAATTATTAAATATAAAGTTGTTATTCATGATATTGTCTCAGTGAATCAGAGTTATAAGGATAGTCTAACAGTGCATCAATAATGCTCTGTAAAGGTTTGTCATTCAATCTTGTTCCAAACCCATGCCAGGTCTTACCTGGATCATATACTCAAACTGATACATGCAGAGACCCAGCTCAGCCATACTGGGCTTGAACAGTTCTCTCAGTCTGTAGTCTTGCATCAGCTTCACAAACACACAGAACGCCTCCTCTTCTGGCATCTAGTGACAGGGACACGCACACACCAAACAACCCTTAGAGATCATCAAGCAGATTCATTTAACCTTCAACAAAATACTTCCTCACACCATCTAGGCTAGAGGACAGACACATTTTAAGCCCAGTCCTGGACTAAAATTTACCTTCAATGGAGTTTTTTTGTCCATGCCTAGGCTTAATCTGTATCTGGGGAAACCAGCCCTTAGAGACTTAACAATTTTATGAAACCATCAACAAAACATGTCTTCCTCATATACATAAAATACACATTTCACACATCACAATACAAAATATCTACCATAGTACAAGATAATTACATGAAAAACAACTCTCAGTACACAGTTCTCTCAGAAAATGTTCTCTGATCTATATAAGGAGTCTGTCAATGTGTGTAGTGGCAAGTTTCATGTGACCAATGACACAGCATGTTTTTCTATGTGAGTGAGGCTATCGGGTAGACAGCGTGTGTATGCGTGTGGTAGACGGTGACATTACCTGCATGAGAAGCAGTCCGACGATGAAAGCACTTCCCTGACAGTAGCCGACCTCCCGGTCCACCAGAGAGTAGGCCTGCAACAACAGGAAGTGATCTCGGATCATGGTCAAGAGAGGAGCGCCAAGAACTTTGGGGCTGCAACTCAACTCCCAAATAGCACCCGATTCCCTACATAGTGCACTACTTTTGACCAAAGGCTATGCAATATATAGGGAATAGAGTGCCATTTGGGACTCAGCCTGGGTCTACATGACAAACTGTCCAGCTAAGGGTTTCCAGGGTCAAGGTGTAACTGTGGACTCAACACTTTCTGCGCTGTATTCATGCCCTGTATTCAGCACCAAGCAGGGCTACTGACTCCATTTTAAATCTGCACCCTGAACAACTCCCATTGTATTGAGAACTATTTTGTATATACACTACATGACCAAAAGTATGTGGACACAAGCTCGTAGAACATCTCATTCCAAAATCATGGGCATTAATATGGAGTTGGTCCCCGCTTTGCTGCTACGACAGCCTCCACTCTTCTGGGAAGGCTTTCCACTAGATGTTGGAACATTGGTGCGTGGACTTGCTTTCATTCAGCCACAAGAGCATTAGTGAGGTCAGGCACTGATGTTCGGTGATTAGGCCTGGCTTCCAATTCATCCCAAAGGTGTCGATGGGGTTGAGGTCAAGGCTCTGTGCAGGCCAGTCAAGTTCTTTCACAACGATCTTGATAAACTATTTCTGTATGGACCTCGCTTTGTGAATGGGGGCATTGCCATGCTGAAACAGGAAAGGGCCTTCCCCAAACTATTGCCACAAACTTGGAAGCACAGAATCGTCTAGAATGTCATTGTATGCTGTAGCGTTAAGATTTTAAGATCTCTGGCCCTTCTTTGGACACTGTGTTAACAAACCTCCAGACGAGCTTCAATGCCATACAACTCTCCTTCCGTGGCCTCCAACTGCTCTTAAATGCAAGTAAAACTAAATGCATACTCTTCAACCGATCGCTGCCCGCATCTGCCCGCCAGTCCAGCATCACTACTCTGGACGGTTCTGACTTAGAATATGTGGACAACTACAAATACCTAGGTGTCTGGTTAGACTGTAAACTCTCCTTCCAGACTCACATTAAAACATCTCCAAACCAAAATTAAATCTAGAATCGGCTTCCTATTTCACAACAACGCATCCTTCACTCATGCTGCCAAACATTCCCTCGTAAAACTGACCATCCTACCGATCCTCGACTTCGGCGATGTCATTTACAAAATAGCCTCCAACACTCTACTCAAAAAAATTGGATGCAGTCTATCACAGTGCCATCCGTTTTGTCACCAAAGCCCCATATACTACACACCACTGCGACCTGTACGCTCTCGTTGGCTGGCCCTCGCTTCATACTTGTCTCCAAACCCACTGTCTCCAGGTCATCAACAAGTCTCTGCTAGGTAAAGCCCCACCTTATCTCAGCTCACTGGTCACCATAGCAGCACCCACCCGTAGCACGCAGTCCAGCAGGTATATCTCACTGGTCACCCCCAAAGCCAATTCTTCCTTTGGCCGCCTGTCCTTCCAGTTCTCTGCTGCCAATGACTGGAACGAACTGCAAAAATCACTAAAGCTGGAGACTCCTATCTCCCTCACTAGCTTTAAGCACCAGCTGTCAGAGCAGCTCACAGATCACTGCACCTGTACATAGCCCATCTGTAAATAGCCCATCAAACTACCTCATCCCCATACTGTTTTTATTTATTTATCTTGCTCCTTTGCACCCCAGTATCTCTACTTGCACATTCATCTTTTGCACATTTTACCATTCCAGTGTTTAATTGCTATATTGTAATTACTTCGCCACCATGGCCTATTTATTGCCTTACCTCCCTTATCCTACCTCATTTGCACATGCTGTATAGACTTTTTCTACTGTATTATTGATTGTACGTTTGTTTATTCCATGTGTAACTTTGTTTGTTGCTGTGTTGTTGTAGGTGTCAAACTGCTTTGCTTTATCTTGGCCAGGTTGCAGTTGCAAATGGGAACTCGTTCTCAACTAGCCTACCTTGTTAAATAAAGGTGAAATAAAAAATAAAAGTTTAAAGCACTATGCATTGGGGCAGGTAGCGTTCTCCTGGCATCCACCAAACCCAAATTTGTCCGTCGGACTGCCAGATGGTAAAGCGTGATTCATCACTCCAGAGAATATGTTCTCACTGCTCCAGAGTCCAATGGCAGTGCACTTTACACCACTCCAGCCGGCGCTTGGCATTGCGTATGGTGATCTTAGGCTTGTGTGCGACTGCTCAGCCATGGAAAACCATTTCATGAAGCTCCCGACGAACAGTTAACACTTGTGAGTGCTGCAACCGAGACCAGACGATTGTTCTGTAAGCTTGTGTAGCCCACCACTTCACGGCTGAGCCGTTGTTGCTCCTAGACGCTTCCACTTCACAATAGCAGCACTTACAGTTGACTGTGGAAGCTCTAGTGGGGCACACATTTAACGAACTGACTTGTTGGAAACGTGGAATCCTACGCCGGTGCAACTTTGAAAGTCACTGAAAGTCACTCAGTAAGGCCATTCTACTGCCAATGTTTGTCTATGGAGATGGATGTGTGCTCGATTTTATGCAACGGGTGTGGCTGAAATAGCCGAATCCACTAATTTGAAGGGGAGTCCACATATGTATATACAGCGTATTTTCTTTCTTATTTAACTGCATCATTGGGAAAGTGCTTGTATGTAAGCATTTTACTGTCTACACCTGTTGTTCTACACCTGTTGTATTCAGCGCGTGTGAAAAATAACAAGGTTCTCCCCCCAATTTTGTGATATTCAATTACGATCTTGTCTCATCGCTGCAACTTCCCAACGGTTTCGGGAGAAGGTCGAGTCATGCATCCTCCAAAACATGACCCGCCCAACCACACTTCTTAACACCTGCCAACTTAACCCGGAAGCCAGCCGCACCAATGTGTCGGAGGTAACACAGTTCAACTGACAACCAAAGTCAGCCTGCAGATACCCGGCCCACCACAAGGAGTCGCTAGACCACGATGAGCGAAGTAAAGCCCCCCGGCCAAACCCTCCCCTAACCCGGACGACGCTGGGCCAATTGTGCACCGCCATATGGGACTCCAGGTCACGGCCGGTTGTGACACTGCCTGGGAACGAACCCGGGACTGTAGTGACGACTCTAGCACTGCGATGCAGTGCCTTAGACCGCTGCGCCACACGGGAGGCTGAAACAGCTTTTCTTGAACAATTCTGCCTCTGGCTAATGAGAAAAATAAAATTAGCAGCTCTAACGCAATATTGTTCTTCATCTTCTATTGACAGGACAGTAAACTGAGTGCTAGTCTGTTTGTGCTATCCCGCCAAGAGCACAAACAGATCTGTGACCAGGCTAATAGGACAGATAGTAGAAGACAGACAGGAAAGATGCGTCGAAAGATGGGACCAGGATTCATTCCAGTTAAGTGTATATCCACCCACCCACCCACCGGTAACTGCCCAAATAAAGGAAACATCATAAAGTGTCTTAATAGGGCGTTGGGCCAGTATCTGCTGTTCTGCCCTTGAGCAAGGCAGTTAACCCCCACAACAACTGATCCCCTGGGCACCGATGATGTGGATGTCGATTAAGGCAGCCCCCTGCACCTCTCTGATTCAGAGGGGTTGGGTTAAATGCGAAGGACACATTTCAGTTGAATGCATTCAGTTGTGCAACTGAATGTATCCCACCTTTCCCATGAGCCAGAACAGCTTCAAGATTCTACAAGTGTCTGGAACTCTATTGGAGGGATGCGACAGCACTCTTCCACAAGAAATTCTATAATTTTGTGTGCTGATGATGGTTGTGGAAAACACTGTCTCAAACGCCACACCAGAATTTCCCATAAGTGTTCAACTGGGTTGAGATCTGGTGACAGATCGCCAAGGCATATGGTTTACATCGTTTTCATGCACATCAAACCATTCAGTGATTACTTGTGCCCTGTGGATGGGGGCATTGTCATCCTATAGGGACACAGCCACGGTAACCAAAATAATGGCGTGCCCAGCATTTTTATATATGACCCTGAGCATGTGATGTTAATTGCTTAATTAACTCAAGAATCACACCTGTGTGGAAGCACCTGCTTTCAATATACTTTGTATCCCTCATTGACTACTCATTATTATTTTGACAGTTACCTGTATGTGCTGAAAGCGCCAGCGCTAAAGAGCTAAACCAACTCCAGAGCACACTGTAAAGCAATCTGTTGCGGGTAAAGGTTTCAGACAAAGCACCAGGGTTGCAAAATTCCAGTTACTTTCCCAAAATTATTTGGCTTTTCAAAAATACCGGTTGAAGAGTTCCAGACTTGAAGATTCTCTAGTGGGAACTTTTTCGGGAATTCTGCAAACCTATGAAGCATTCACCTTCATAACATTGAAGAGTACTTCCTGTCCCAAGCTGTCCTCCTTAAAGAAGTCATGCTCAGGATACGTCCGGGCGATGTCCCGGCGAATCAGCTTCTCACATGGTGATGTCATCTTCAGCAGCTCAGAGTACTGGTCTTTGATAGGCATGTTCTGGGCGTTGCATAGCAACTGCCACACTATTGCTCGGAAGTGATGGGGGATCCCTTTTCTGACCAGATCCTGTTTGGAGAGAAGAAAAATATTGGTCAATACCATCCCGAATGCTTGGGACCTTCCTACCCTAAACCATAACCCTTACCTAACCTTAGCCTTAACCATTTTACATTTCAACTTCAATGGGGTAGGGACATCAAGGTACCCGGATAGCACGGACAAAACATATAATCAGCATTTACTTTGTTTTGAAAATGCTAATATTACCAATTGGTGTCAGTGGACAAACCGAAGTGTGGTTTGCAGTTTACCCAACCTTGTCTATAGATCGCTTTCAAGGTATATAAATAGTTTCGCTGAACTGGTCTATTTCTAATCATTAACGTAACAACAGCCTCTGATGGAAAATATGTAGTCCTTGTTTTCTGAGTGTGTTTATATATCAAGGAACATACTGGTATCCACATAAAATGTTTTATTCTATGTGGTGTTCAGAGCAAACACAATCATGTGTCTGTGTGCTGCTATGCTCCAGTGTGTTTTCTCCACAGCACAGCATGTACCCCAGTCAGTCATTCTAATAACATTTTCCACCACTAAATATAATCTAGTCAGCGAGGCATTGTGCAGAGTGAAATGTTCTTGTAAATTACTGCCGATGTGACTTGATTAAGACATTTCCTCTGCAGAGAGGGAACACTGACCAGTGATGCTGGATGGAGTGTGTGTTAGTGTAGGCTATGTGTTGTTTTTGTGTGCGAGTATGTGTGCGTGCAAGCTTTCGAGAGTGTGGGGTCAGGGGATCTTTCTCTCTCTCTCTCTCTCTGAGGTCAGTCTTGACAGTCCCAGCCTTGTAATGGAAAAACACACACACACACACACACACACACACACACACACACACACACACACACACACACACACACACACACACACACACACACACACACACACACACACACACACACACACACACACACAATCCCTCCACTGGATAATACTCACACACATGCAAGAGGAAACACATGAATAACGCATACAGCTGCAATTACGCCTGTAAAATGACCTGCTCCCATTACTCTGTCTGTCACTACATTACTCAGTCTATGGTTGGTGTTCACTCAGTGTTAAGTCCCAAATGGCACCCTATTCCCCATCTAGGGCTCTGGTCAAAAGTAATGCAGTATGTAGGGCATAGGGTACCAGTTGGAACGCATCCAAGGACAGGCTCATTGTTAAGAGGCTTATCTTTTTTTCTGGAGCACCCTAGTGGAAAAGGGGGAATATGATGCATTGAATTCGTCGCTAGTACGTTAAATTGAGAATGTCAATTTTTCTGATACAACATAAAAGTAGTCCACGTAGTAGTATCATCCTGCCTTGCAAGTTGAAACACACTAGACTAGGTCAACAGGAGAGAGCAATGTCAACTGAGCAATCTATTTGTTGAGGAGCTCAACATGATGATTAATAACATGACTAGGATGCAGTCTTGCAACAGTCAGGTTACATGGAGGTGATGTAGCTAAGGCCTCTTCTCTGGAAAAATTGTGAAATACTATTGTCATTTATAGGGCTGTGGCGGTCACAAAATTTCGTCAGCCGGTGATTGTCAAGCAAATAACTGCTGGTCTCACGGTAATTGACCGTTAATTAACAAACACATTTATAATCTCCTGGCTTCCACACATAGCCTTCAATCCACTGATGCACTTATTTTAGACAGGTCTAAAGAAACATGATGTGAAGAAAATGTAGTCTATTTCAGAAGACTTGTTCTTAAGTCAGGTCCTGATCTAACTATGCCATATGGCTGTGGCTACACTAGTGCATTTAGCAGACAAGATTTGCTTAGAATTCCGTGGCATTATTTTTATAGTCTGAAGAATTCAATTGAACAAAGCTGAATATTTTTCTCCAACTATTGAGGGAGTGTGCACACGCGGCTTTTCTGTGTTGAGCGGCTAACTAAGAAATAGGTACTCCTATATGCTTAATTTAGAGTTATTAATGTAACTTTAGTTGCTCTACAAACGTTGGGCTATATGTTTTGCATGCTGTGACTAATGATTATTTGAAAAAAGTCACATGAAAAGGCATGAGCTCTGCTTAGTTTTTTTGCGCAGGCTGTACACACTTCAATCTCCTATTCACAATTTGACAAGCACTTGATAATGCCTAAAATTTCACGCCGGCATCCTCTTTGTGTGGCCGTAATGCCCCCTAAAACAATCCATGCCTTTTGCAGCCAGTGGCCATTGCGCCCTTGGGCTAAATATAATAATTATAATGACCTTCTCCCTGAGTGCTCAGTACGCTGCAGCTCCTCTCACTCAAATGGCTCTCCATCACCTGATCGGGTCTTTCTCACAGGCTACAAGTGTAGACAGACATCGGGGGCGCAACTGCGCACGTTCTTATCCAATTCCGAGGTGCATATTGAAGGTATTGGGAGAACTGTCCACATTTACTTTTCATCAGCCAACAAGATGAGTGGGCCTAACGAACAGCAAAAGCATTAGCCTATGTTGGGCTCCCAGGTGGCGCAGCGGTCTAAGGCACTGCATCTCAGCCCAAGATGTAGTACCTGGTTCGAATCCAGGTTGTATCACATCCAGCCGAGATTGGGAGTCCCATAGGGCAGCGCACAATTGGCCCAGTGTTGTCCGGATTTGTATGTCATTGTAAATAAAAATGTGTTCTTAACTGACTTGCTAAGTTAAATAAAGGTTAAATAAAAAATATGTTTTAAATGTCAATCTACTATCCCCCTTAGTACAAAAGTTGATCTATTCTATTGGTCAACTTGTCCTTCTGTGCGAGAAAGAAATATTCCAAACATAGTATGGAACAGTTGTGGGATGCGATAGATCTCAAATTAATATAACCACTAGCATCAAAAAACACTTTTTATGCAATGAGGCTGACGGAACAGATCAGAACATTTAGCTTAAAAATGTTGATAAACTAATAGGCTATTTTTTCACATTATAAGCGCAGCAATGTGCACACGGCAGTAGGCTATAAGCGCAAATGTTCCATTAGCGGGAAAACAGCCTGATCAAAAGTGACCACAAATGCGATTATGCATGTAATGCTTTTATTATAAAGGTGAATTTTTATGGTGAAAATGATCTTCCCCAAACTTGAAACTCACACGCTGCTTATGTATGCCAGTTAGGCTCTACACCCCTTGTAAAGCAGATTAATGAGCTTCATTTTAAGAAGTTATTTGGCAACTTTAGTTGTGATACAAACCGTATCAAAACATATAGGCGTAATGCGCTAGGCTACATGAGGTGTGCGACTATAATTAGAAAAAGTTGCACACAAAAAAGTCATCGTTTCTTGCCTTACACTGGCATCATTCACAAGTGATAATATATAATTTACAAGTAATAGGCTAATATTGTCACCATCAGACTATTCTTGATTTAATCTTGTCTTTACATATACTAAATAATATATGTGTGAATTTTTTTGTTGTTGAATGGACCATTATCCATGTATCTTGAAACAGGGGCAGGTGAAAATTACATGTCATCTACGCACTTAAATAGCGAATGGAGGACGTTTTTCCCGTGGTTCATTTTCATGCCAGCCAGGTAGGCTATATTCCTGCTGTAAAGATAAACGATGTGCTTAATATTAGGAAAGTTGAGAAGTAAATATGAACTCAGCAAAAAAAAGAAACGTCCCTTTTTCAGGACCCTGTCTTTCAAAGATAATTTGTAAAAATCCAAATAACTTCACAGATCTTCATTGTAAAGGGTTTAAACACTGTTTCCCATGCTTGTTCAATGAACCATACACAATTAATGAACATGCACCTGTGGAACGGTCGCTAAGACACTAACAGCTTACACATGGTAGGCAATTAAGGTCACAGTTATGAAAACTTAGGACACTAAAGAGGCCTTTCTACTGACTGAAAAACACCAAAAGAAAGACGCCCAGGGTCCTTGCTCATCTGCGTGAACGTGCCTTAGGCATGCTGCAAGGAGGCATGAGGACTGCAGATGTGGCCAGGGTAAGAAATTGCAATGTCCGTACTGTGAGACGCCTAAGACAGCACTACAGGGAGACAAGGCGGACAGTTAATCGTCCTCGCAGTGGCAGACCACGTATAACACTTGCGCAGGATCAGTACATCCGAACATCACACCTGCGGGACAGGTACAGAATGGCAACAACAACTGCCCGAGTTACACCAGGAACGCACAATTCCTCCATCAGTGCTCAGACTGTCTGCAATAAGGCTGAGAGAGGCTGGACTGAGGGCATGTAGCCCTGTTGTAAGGCAGGTCCTCACCAGACATCACCGGCAACAACGTCGCCTATGGGCACAAACCCACCGTCACTGGACCAGACAGCACTGGCAAAAAGTGCTCTTCACTGACGAGTCACGGTTGTGTCTCACCAGGGGTGATGGTCAGATTCGTGTTTATCGTCGAAGGAATGAGCGGTACACTGAGGCCTGTACTCTGGAGCAGGATCGATTTGGAGGGGGAGGGTCCGTCATGGTCTGGGGCGGTGTGTCCCAGCATCATCGGACTGAGCTTGTTGTCATTGCAGGCAATCTCAACGCTGTGCGTTACAGGGAAGACATCCTCCTCCCTCATGTGGTACCCTTCCTGCAGGCTCATCCTGACATGACCCTCCAGAATGACAATGCCACCAGCCATACTGCTCGTTCTGTGCGTGATTTCCTGCAAGACAGGAATGTCAGTGTTCTGCCATGGCCAGCGAAGAGCCCGGATCTCAATCCCATTGAGCACGTCTGGGACCTGTTGAATCGTAGGGTGAGGGCTAGGGCCATTCCACCCAGAAATGTCTGGGAACCTGCTTGTGCCTTGTTGGAAGAGTGGGTTAACATCTCACAGCAAGAACTGGCAAATCTGGTGCAGTCCATGAGGAGGAGATGCACTGCAGTACTTAATGCAGCTGGTGGCCACACCAGATACTGTTACTTTTGATTTTGACCTCGCCTTTGTTCAGAGACACATTATTCCATTTGTTAGTCACATGTCTGTGGAACTTGTTCAGTTTGTCTCAGTTGTTGAATATTATGTTCATACAAATATTTACACGTTAGGTTTGCTGAAAATAAACGCAGTCGACAGTGAGAGGACGTTTCTTTTTTTGCTGAGTTTAGTAGGCCTAGCCTATTAAAAGCTGATGGGATGCTCCTCTATTTAGTAGAGGCCATCACTCTGTTTTCTCACGCAATTGCAAAGCCTTTAGAAATGTTGTGCAACATAAGCTCATGATCTCTCATGAAGTGTTTGATTAGATTTTTTATTACATTTGCATTGATGTCAGAGTGATTAGAGGGACAATATATTGCTGGGTACCAGGCAGTTTTAGCAAGTTTGGTAGGCTACTAATGACCATCAGCAACATCAGAGCTTGGAGAAGCCTAATTACTGTGACAAAACGGTCATTTGGAATTGACCGTCTTCATGACTCGTGACCGCCGTTGTGGTGGTAATTCGGTCACCGTAACAGCCCTAGTCACGCAGCCGAGGTCCAGTGGAAGGTTCTCCACCACTTTAACATACAATGCAAAACTAATGCATAACAGCAACTCAGATTTACCATTAGCTTTTTTGTCTGTGACCAGGCTTACGATTCGAACACACCGACAGCGTCATTGCACAAAATAGTACGCAGCCTCATCTGGATATGTATGCAATAAAAGTTAAACATTCAACTTCTGCTACCATTTCTGTTAAGCCGTCTACGCATACAGTTTGACGCATTCATTCGATAAATCCAGCGTATACATCACACCGAATGCACTGCAACTGCCTCTGCAACGCAATGCTGCAAGGCAAACGCCGCGTTTCATTGGAAATGAATTGAAATTCTGGTGTACCAAAATGCATTGATGCTGTCGGTGTGTTGGAAGCGATACTCTTGGTCCTGGATGTTAAGTTCATGTTTTAAGTATCCCTATATTTCTGTTATTACGGGGCTATCACTCAGTCAAGAGTGCGCATGCGCAGGAAGTCTAGTCGTTGATGGACCTAGCCTTGAGTGAAATGGCTACCTTGTAGTGTGTTCATATAGTAAACTTTGTTAAACTGGAACCTTGTCGTTGTGTCATTTCCAGTTAACACTGGAAACACGCCCCGATTGGCTGATTCAGATGTCATTGACATGGGTAATCAGACTTCCCCCTGAGCGACTAGAGAGACACCATCAGTTGGCAGTGAGCACTAAGAAGGCTACATTTAGAACAGGGTTCACACGGTAAAATCAAGACAACAGTAGTAAGGGTCAGTGAGAGACGTAGCTGGCCTTGGGGAAATACCCCTGAACTGCGCCTGTATAGTATCAATACCAGGAAACAAAGAGACCGCTGTACTGTACAAAATGTATTCACTACCTTCATTGATTACAAATATTTGTGCAACTTATAGCTAGCTAGTAAGCGAAGATAGGAACCTTGTATTATTCACTATTCTCTGAAATATTCAGGCGAGGATGAGAGGAATCGAGCACAGATTGAGACTCACCAATAGTCTCTCACCTATAGGTTTAGGGCCTAGGGGAAGGGGTTAGGTTTAGGGTCAAGGGATTAGGGCCAAGGGGAAGGGGTAATGGTTAGGGCTAAGGGGAAGGGGTAATGGTTAGGGCCAAGGGGAAGGGGTAATGGTTAGGGCCAAGGGGAAGGGGTTATGGTTAGGGCCAAGGGGAAGGGGTTATGGTTAGGGGGAAGGGGAAGGAGTTTAGGGCATAGGGGAAGGGGTTAGGTCCAAGGGGTAGGGAGTGAATTGAGACGGGCTATTCCAGAGAGTTGACTCTTACAAAAGGCCAATAATAGTCTCTCCCTTTTTAAGCTTGTCCCCAGGCTATTGTGTACAGGAAGTGTCCAGTGCACGAGAGTACTCACCTTGAGCTGCTTCTCGTTCTTCTTGCGGAAGTCCTCCCACTCATTAACTATGCGTCCCCAGAGGATCCAGGAGTCCTCCTCCAGGTGAGACAGATTAGAGGAGGCCGAGGAGCTGGACACCAGGCTGGAGACGCTGTTCCTCCTGGAGCCGTTCACAGAGCGGAGGGATTTACTGTCCGTCTCCAGCAACCTAGAGACACAAACACAACATGCATGAGCTTCTCTTGCCACATATGACCAGCATATAACCATTATACTCAGGCATACATGATCTCCAATGAGAGACATTACGATGGGAGTTCGGACTGAATGAGAGAGCATTTCATTCTATGTTCGGAGGTGAAGGCAGCTCAAATTACGGACGACAGATATAGATTATTTAATGTAGCTTTAACTGCTAATGTACCAAATCAAGAATAAACACACGTAACTGGTCAATCTGAAACGTTTCATTAGTGTCAATAGATAGATAGTCACTGTAATGGTTAGCTGTGCCACTAGAGATTTTGGGTTCAAGTCCAGGCTCTGTCGCAGCCGGCCGCGACCGGGAGACCCATGGGGTGACGCACAATTGACCCAGCGTCGTCCGGGTTAGGGGAGGGTTTGGCCGGCAGGGATGTCCTTGTCCCATCACGCACTAGCGACTCCTGTGGCGGGCCGGAAGCAGTGCACGCCGACACGTCGCCATGTGTACAGTGTTTCCTCCGACACATTGGTGCAGCTGGCTTCCGGGTTAAGTGGGCAGTGTCAAGAAGCAGTGCGGCTTGGTTGGGTTTCGGAGAATGGACGGCTCTCGACCTTCGCCTCTCCCGAGTCCGTACGGGAGTTGCAGCGATGAGACGAGACTAACTACCAATTGGATACCACGAAATTGGGGAGAAAAAGGGTATAAATAAAAATAATTTAATAAATAGATAGTCACTGTTACAGTAGAAAGGATCAGACATGCATTGATATGGGCAGTGTGGGTTTACTTTACACTGGGTAAATGCTTGAGGCAAGTAGCCCAATAACTGATGCTGAACATTTATCCAAATCGTGCTGGCACTGGTAGACGGTGAAGCCACTAAATTCTAGCGCAGTGCTAAAAATGGAAACGCTCATTCAATGCGGAAGAATTTGCAGTGAGATATAGTACAGCTTTATGACAGAGCCATAGCCAAGGAGAGCCCACTGCAACAGCATCCCCAGTGATGATGGGAGAATAGCCAGCTGCCAGCTCTGAGCCCTGGATGTAGGGTCAAGGGGGTTACAGATGTAGGGGTTACAGACAGTACTAGGGACAAAGTGCATCTCTTAAAAAAGGTTGGCAGGACAACACATCCTTTCACAGCACTTCTGTTTGTTTCCTAAAAGAAATGCAATGAACATGGTGGATAGTAAAGCCTTGAACAACCATCATGATCACTATATCAGGGTCACTACTATATCAGTCAGACTGATATTTCATGGAACATTTAACTTGCATTAATGTCCCAAGTGTCAGAAAGCAAAGTGGACTTAGACAGTTGATTAACTTCTTGCGACTACAGGGGGTGCTGTTCCGAATTAGCATTTTGTCGTCTCCAAATTAAACTGCCTAGTACTCAATTCTTGCTCGTACAATATGCATATTATTAATTATATTGGATAGAAAACACCTTCTAGTTTCATACAACGTTGAAATTATGTCTGTGGGTGACCCAGAACACTTTCTACAGCGAAATCCATGACAGACAGTGAAAGGTCTGAGAGCGAAGCTCTGGTTTCAGATCAGTTTTTAAGGTCTCTGTCTATCCTATGGAACGACACGAACTGCACCCGCCTTCCCCTGGATGTCAGTAACCAATGAGAAGTGGAATGGGCCTTCTAGGTAGCTCTCAGAGGTTATAAAACACCAAGGAGTGAGAGTAGCCCCCCTTTCGACGCTCGCCCTTACGCAGGATGGGACCTCCGGACGCCATTTTCACAGGCTCGGTTATCAACTTGAAATGTATCCGTCTGTAATTTAATTCGATATAGGACTTAGAAACATCATAAGGTAGTTAATTTAAACCGTTTTATAGCAATTTATATCCGTTTAGTGCGATTTTGAGGAATTTCTTTGTTGTGCACTCTGAAACTTTGGACACGTTTTGGTGTCCCGTTCGATCGTTAGTGGATATTTCGAAGGACAGAGGACATCTATCGACCAAAAGACGTTTATAACATAGAAAGGATACATTGCCCAAGAATATGATGGAAGAACAGCTCAAAGTAAGCAATATTTAATATGATAAATTGTTGTTCTGTCGAAATATTTTAAACGCATATTTCGCCATTTTGTTTGGTATAGCTTTGGTATAGCTTCACTTGGCGAACCCTGTATTGAAAAGTAAGGATAATTTTAAAAATGTAAATCAGCGGTTGCATTAAGAACTAATTTGTCTTTCGATTCCTGTCAACCCTGTATTTTTTAGTCAAGTATATGATTAGCTTTTAATTAAACTAGATCACTCTGATAGATGACGTCAGACATATTGAGGCTTGATTTCCTAGTATTTTTATTGTGTAACCACGGTTTTGTATGGCTAAATATGCACCTTTTCGAACAAACTGTATATGTATGTTGTAAAATGATGTTACAGGAGTGTCATCGGAAGAATTCTGAGAAGGTTAGTGAAAAAATTAATATCTTTTGGCGGTGGTTACGTTATAGCGCTCTTTGGCTGGAATCGATGCTCTGGTAACGTTTGCACATGTAGTATGCTAACTTATCGATTTATTGTGTTTTCGCTGAAAAACGCTTAGAAAATCTGAAATATGGTCTGAAATCACAAGAACTGGGTCTTTCCATTGCTATGCTTTGTCTATTTTTATGAAATGTTTTATGATGAGTAAATTGGTCATACACGTTGCTCTATCTAGTAATTCTAGTCGATTTGTGATGGTCGGTGCAATTGTAAACTGTGATTTCTACCTGAAATATGCACTTTTTTCTAACAAAAACTATCCTATACCATGAATATGTTATCAGACTGTCATCTGATGGGTTTTTTTATAGGTTATTGGCTATCAATATCTTAGTTGAGCCGAATTGGTGATAGCACCTGAAGGAGTAAGAAACTGATGGAGTTAGAATAGTGGTGTATTTTGCTAACGTGTTTAGCTAATAGATTTACATATTTTGTCTTCCCTGTAAAACATTTTAAAAATCTGAAATGGTGGCTTTATTCACAAGATCTGTATCTTTCATCTGGTGTCTTGGACTTGTGATTTAATGATATTTAGATGCTACTATTTACTTGTGAAGCTATGCTAGCGATGCTAATCAGTGTGGGGGGGGTGGGGGGTGATCCCGGATACGGGGTTGATACTCGTGAAAGGTTAACTATTACTTCAATGAGATCCTACATTTGACCTTAACCCAAAACATGACCATAAAAAAAAAAAGCTATGACACGTCAACAGTAAAGTGGGTCAATACAAAGTAGCCTAAATAACTACCTGGCATCTGGTCTCATCTATTTGATTGAAAACATTCCTGAAAGTGGGCTGGTGAGAAAAAGCTGCAGGAGTATGTTTAAGTTCACAGCAGACTGACCTTGTATCACTGTATCAATTAATGTGCCAATTTGTTTGTCACTGGAGCTGTAAGACTGAAGTTAACAGACACTGGATCATGTTCATTAGGGAACGGAACAGAACACATTTTAAAACAAATTGTAACAGAAAACGCAAATTAGCATTTCTCATCAGACAAGTCCAGGCAGTCCATCCCTGTTTCAGTCAGTTGTCTTTCCGTTTAGTGCCAACTGAACAGGACCCAGGGCTGTGAGAGGGAACCATGCCTCCTAACCTATGCAGTGCTGACGAGCCCATGTGTGTCCCAAATGGCAACCTATTCCCTATGTAGTTCTGGTCAAAAGTAGTGCACTTCATAGGGAATAGGGTGCCATTTGGGAAGAGGCTATGGCCTATGCTGGGACACAGAGGCTCAGAAACCTGAACTCAGAAAAAGGGCCTGGGCCTCTCGGCTCCAGGGTGACGTTACTGGGAGTGCTCCCAGACTGGGTAGGGTTAAAGCCATATTTGGGTCAGGAGGAAGGGGGCCAGGGTAGGCCTGTGTTACAGGGACTGTGTTACAGGGACAGCTAGGAGATCCCCAGCAAGGGTTTTACATTTAGGACATACATTCAACATGTTGGGAAAGGTAGTAAATATTGCAGATGAATAATACTGTGTCGTGAGAATAATTTAAAAACAGTGATAGCTGCTTGCTTAATTAAAACATAGCTTTGCTTTCAAAGGCAACAGATCTAGAAAGCAGTAGGCTAGATACCAGACTATGTATCATGAGAGGCCTAAAATGCTGTTGCTAAATGTAGAGCCCAATGTCATCACAACTATAATGGGATGTGAGGGAATACACTACTAAGATATAGGCTAAAGGTTTAAGCCATCCTAACAGGACGCAATGTTGCAGTAGCAGCCCATGGCTTCTAGCAAACATGCAAGATAACACTGAGTGTGTTCTTAAGAGGCCGTGTGGAAGTAGGAAGGGTAGGGAATGTTGAGGTCATTGATAAGGTTAGTCACTGGCCTCAGTGGCCTGTAACGATTCACTTTCCGCTAACCTAAAAAGTCTATGAGTTGTAGGCCTAAAGCAACAAATGTAGCCTAGAACATGGAACAAACAATCCATTTCAACCATGGATGAAGAACCGTCCACATATTCTCCTCTCCCTCTCTCCTTGGTAGATTATCACACTGTCATTTTCAGAAAATTTCCAAATGTTGATACACTGTTTATTCTAGGCACACACTGACAGTCAGAAAACCTGAATTTCCCATGTAGCCTAGTCACTGCTCCTCCGCTAATAATTCACCAGTCGACAAAACATTCCATGTTGGGTTCTCACAGATGGCTCAAATGGCTCAAAACAAATACATCAAACCATTGTAATTTACTGAAAAGATCCAGTACAGCACAGAGATTCGTAGGAGGAACAACAGAGGATACAAAGGAACTATTTAAACAAGTTGCTCTGTCGCCAAAATAATCCATGTCAGTTAGACTTTGTCCTCAGTTATGGCCTCTCGGTAACGAGAAGAGAGCCATGGCATCTAGAAAGAGAAGTTAGGATCCTCGTGCTGCTTACCAGGATAAACTCATGGTGCTGTCTTCATGTCTTTGATGTGTAGTTAGAAGATCCAGAGAAGCTACCAGCCTTTGCCTAGTGAACTGGCTGAACTGAGTCTGGCACTAGTCTCTCTCAAACGCAAACCTCTTATCTACTTTGCACAGTACAAAGGCCTTCCCCTTCTCAGTGTGTGTGTGTGTGTGTGTTGCATTACATTAGTATCTGTGATACTGCATTGATCTCAAAGTACACAAGTCTTCCCTCGGTGCTCAAAGATGTATAAAAACCTACTTTTGATGCACCTGCAGATCAGTGTCTTCCTGCTCAGTCAGAAAGTGACGGTAACTAGGCCTTTACATAAAACTAAGATAGAAAAACTGCCAGTCCATTATTTTATATATCTTGTTCTCATCCATTTTGGTATTTAAAAAGGGGAGAAACAAGGAATTTCAACATCAGTGTGACATCATACAACTTTTTTTTATTATTTCTTTTGTTGAAAGATTATTCCTGCAATGAATGTGTACTTCTTCAAAGACACAGTGCTGGTTCGGAAGATACAACTTATTTTCTATGGGAGTCAATTAAATTTATCAGATTGGAAAAACTTTGTAATCTCCGATAAAAATGTAACATTTCTGTAGACGAGTCATTTTCAAACCCCAGTCACGATGATCCTCAAGACTGTACCTCCTACCCTTGACACTGCAACAATAGCTCTAAATGTCGTGCTTTTTGGTCCACCAGCCACTCATATTTTTTACCAGTAATTTGCCATAATTACATAACACAAAAAAGCAGATGGCCATGCTTTGTAATATTTCTAAAACAAATGTATTAGTAACAGGTAATGTGGTATATTGCTCAATTACAAAAAGTGTGACCCGAGTGTTTTAATCAAAATATAAGGGACAAAATATTCAGCTGCCCCTTTAAAGCGGGAGGTTACCATGGTAACAGGGCCACTCGAGTCCTGTCACGTGTGTCTGTGTGCATGTGTGAGATTTGGGATCTGATTAGGGAGTCTTCACTATCAGTTGAAGCAGCAGACAAACAAACGTTGAAAAGCAACCCGAGCTTGTGAACAAAACAAATGTAAATAGCCAAGAAACACGAGGACAAAGTCTCACTCTGCAGACTTGAGTAAATTAGACCGACTTTTATGCCTGTACGCAGCACCTCCAAAAATGTATCTATCAGCACTTAATTCATTGCACACAGCTCCCCTGCCAGGCAGTATTGCTGCACGAGGTGGGATATACAGTAGGATTAGTATATCTTTGTGCAATTAGCAGCTATGAAACAAAACAGCAGAAATACTTTGAAAACAGCTACTACAGCCTTTTTCTAACCCCAACATGTACTCAAAATTGACTTTTGACTATTTTTATTTGCAAATGTAATAGAGCCCCACAGTGGAGGTGTCATAATACCCATAAAACCTTGCGGTCAAACAGGGAAATGGTTCCATTCGTTTTTCCACCATTGATTTTTCCCATAGGGAATTTTAAAAACACTTAAAATAAGGGCTGTGTTTTGTGTAGGCTTACCCTGGCGTGACATTTTGAAAACCATGTATATCTCTCTTGCATAGGGAAAAATAAATAGTGGAAAAACGATTGGAACCATTTCCTTGTTTGACTGCTATGTTTTATGGGTATTATGACACCTGTTATGACTCATAAGGTGGTACTCTATGCTTGCACTGTAGAGCCTTGCAAATTGACCACCCGCCAACGTGGCTGGTGAAATAGACATTCTTAACCGCCAACACCTAAATTGACCCCCTGGAGGGAGACTGATGCAGGAGGGAGGGGCAGCAGGGACATGTGCCAAATGAAAGAGGCCAGCTGTAGCCCTGCTTGAACTAAACACCACACCTGCTGTCCACCCTCTGTTGAGGAAGGTGCTTAGAGGTCTGTCCAGGACAATGAAAAGTTGACCTTTCCCCCCTATAATTACTTTGAACAGGAGGAGACATCGCCACGCTGTTGTCTTCAATCATGTTGTAGTGACTTCTGAATAATAAAATCAGCGAACTAAGAGGTTAAGAATCACTACTTCTGACTGCTCCTCTACTCAGTTGATGTCTTAACGGATGTTAGCCAAGCTTTATAAAGCATAAGGAAAACAGACCTATTCAAATATCATTCTCACTTCTCCTTCTCTCACACGGCAGACTGTTCAGAAGATTCAGCCAGTATTAGCTTTCATTAACTGTGTCCTACTACTACAACTCATCATCTCAGCCCCATGAGCATCGCTCTCACACTTCAGACAGATCAGTACAGCCACATCTCACAGGGCTCTGACTGCAGTCTTCTTCATTTGCGATTGCCATACTGAGTCGTCGTCCCAAATGGCAACCTATTCCCTTTATAGTGCACTACTTTTGATCAGGGCCCATCTCAGCGAGTCACCTGCTGCACTTCTCAGGCCTTGTTCTTTCCATGTCAACACTCAGACTGCTCATAAAAGCAGGGTGAGAGCCACAGGATGGAGAGAAAAGGGTAGAGTGGAGGGGACAGCAGTGGCTGTGTGTTGAGTCCTAATGCACTTATCTTGTTTCAGCTAATGAACACTTCAGGGACAGACAATGTGGCTGTAGGCCTACTTTTACTTAGATCATTGTGAAAATGTCTTTGTAGCCACTGTCAGTCACTGTTATTGTTAGACAATTAAGATTGATATAACCACTGCCTTTGTCACTGGTCTAATCAATGCAAATGTTGTACATGAAAAGAGGAAAGGGAACAAAAATTCATATGTTGACAGAACTTGATTTAATTGATTTATTAATTCATAGTTGGCACTCACCTGTTCTGCTCCTCCAGCTTGGCGAGCAGCTCCAGTTCATCTGGGCTGAGTTTAGCGGGCGATGCCGACGTGGGAGACGGGGAGAGGGATGTTGAGGAGGCGGCTGTGGTGGTCTGCAGGGACGAGGGCACCGTTGCCATCTGGCTAGACGAGGTGGCAACCTGGCTAGCCATCTGACTAACCGTGTGTGACACAGAGTTCTTCACCCATGAGAGAGTAGAACTCAGCTTGCCTGCAACCTTGTCAGTCGCCACCTGTGGAGAGAAGCATGTGAGCTGTAGGAGGGATTTACAAGTACACTTCCTTCCTTCTGTCTGTTTTATGTATTTTGGGCTCTCTTTCCTGCAATGTTTAAGTTTATGAACACTGTCAATAGTCCTTTTTGTTCTCTGGCTGTCCAACCATCTCTAGACATATTAGAACACTGATTTGTGACTGTTACTGTGTAGTAAGGCTTTTCTTGGTGTGGATCCATGCTTCATCTAACGACTGTCTCGTTTTCTTTCTTCGTCACACTGATGCATCAAGAATTTACAATACACAGACTATTAAATGCAAAAGCCGCAGCTTGAAGGAAGAAAGACAAACTGGTCTCAGTAGGTCATTGATACAGTGCATTTAGAAAGTATTAATACCCCTGGACTTATTTCACATTGTGTTGTGTTGCAGCCTGAATTCAAAATTGATTAAATAGATTTTTCCAACCATCTACGCACAATACTAAATAATGACAAAGTGAAAACATGTTTATTTTATTGAAAATGAAACACATATCGAATTTACATAAGAATTCAGACCCCTGAGTTAATACATATTAGAAACACCTTTGGCAGCAATCGTCTTGTGGTGAATGAGCGGACCAAGGCGCAGCGGGTGATGAATACATAATGAATTTAATAAAGAAAAGAATAACGATGACGAAGCACACTTTAGAAATTACAAAATAACAAAACGAACTAAACAGACCTGAACATGAGAACTACATGAAACGAAGAATGCACGAACAGGAAAAACGAATGCACGAACGAGACAGTACCGTGTGGTGCAACAAAACACAGACACAGCGACAATCACCCACAAACAAACAGTGAGAACAGCCTACCTTAATATGGTTCTCAATCAGAGGAAACGTCAAACACCTGCCTCTAATTGAGAACCATATCAGGCAACACATTTAACCCAACATAGAAACACATAACATAGAATGCCCACCCCAACTCACGCCCTGACCAACTAAACACATACAAAAACAATGGAAAACAGGTCAGGAACGTGACAGCAATTAAGCTATGAGTCTTTCTGGTTAAGTCTGGAAGAGCTTTGCAGACCTGGATTGTAGAATATTTGCACATTATTATTTTTTAAATTCTTCAAGCTCTGCCAAGTTGTTTGTTGATCATTGCTAGACAGCCATTTTCAAGTCTTGCCATAGATTTTCAAGACGATGTAAGTAAAAACTGCAACTAAGCCACTCAGGAAGTCGCCTTGGTAAGCTATTCCAGTGTATATTTGGCCTTGTGTTTTAAGTTATTGTCCTAATGAAAAGGTGAATTTGCCTCCCAGTGTGTTGGAAAGCAGACAACCAGGTTTTCCTCTAGGACTTTGCCTGTGCTTAACTCTATTCCATTTCTTTTTATTAAAAAAAGAACTCCCCAGTCCTTGCCAATGATAAGCATACCCATAACATGATGCAGCCACAACCATGCTTGGGAAAAAATGAAGAGTGATACTCAGTGATGTGTTGGATTTGCCCAAAACATAACACTTTGTATTCAGGACATAAGGTTAATTTCTTTGCCACATTTTTGGCAGTTTTACTTTAGTGCCTTATTGCAAACAGGATGCATGTTTGGGAATATTTTCTATTCTGTACAGGCTTCCTTCTCACTCTGTCATTTAGGTTAGTATTGTGGATTAACTACAATGTTGATCCATGCTGTTTTCTCCTATCACAGCTATAAGACTCTGTAACTGTTTTAAAGTTACCATTTTTACACCCATCTACCAATAGGTGCCCTTCGTTGCAATGTATTGAAAAACCTCCCTGGCCTTTGTGGTTGAATCTGTGTTTGAAATTCACTGCTCGACTTAGGGGCCTTATAGATAATTGTATGTGTGGGGTACAGAGATGAGGCAGTCATAAAAAATTATGTTAAACAAAAATCCATGCCACTTATTATGTGACATGTTAAGCACATTTTTACACCTGAACTTATTTAGGCTTGCCATAACAAAGGGGTTGAATACTTATTGACTTCTTGCCACTATAGGGGGTGCTGTTTTCGCATTAGCATAATTTCCTCTACAGATTAAACTGCCTCTTATTCAATTATTGCTCTTACATATGCATATAATTAATACCATTGGATAGAAAACAATCTATAGTTTCTAAAACCGTTTCAATTTTGTCTCTGAGTTAAACAGAAGTCATTTGACAGCACTTTCCCTGACCAAGAAGAAGAATGCAAGATGTGTATGCTCGCTTCAACGCTCTGCCTATATATGGTCACGCCACCTATGACCCGAAACACACTTCATTCGTCTTCCTCTGGGTGTCAAGAGGACGTCAGAGGAGAAATTTTTTGTTTACCTTGTACTGACGTGAAATAAGACCTATTTCTTTGGCGTGACCGACAACTTCCGGTTCTCTGACTCGCGCTATTTGGAGGTGCGATTGTCTACTGTTTTGCTGCCGTTACGGATGAAAACTATCTCCGTCTCGAAGTTTGTTTGATACATGTGACCATATCATCTTAATGTATGTTTTTTCAATATAGTTTAATCAGATTATTTGAATTTTTTCGGGAGTTTTGCCGTGTTCCGTTCTGTGACTTTTTTTTACTTTGGCCAGTCGACCAGTACATATGCTAAATGAAGAGGGAAAGTTGCCATTATGAATGGATTGAACGACTCATCAGGACTAAGGACACATTGATCAACATTCTGATGAAAGATCAGCAATAGTAAGACCCAATTTACGATGTTATTTCATATATCTGTCGTGCATGTGAACTGGTCGCGGGCGCCCAGCTGGTTCTGGCTGGCGTGGCTATGCTAATTTAGCGCTACATTTTGTTTTCGCTATAAAACATTTAATAAATCTGAAATATTGTTTGGATTCACCAGATGTTGGGCTTTCAATATCTGTACGCTGTGTATTTTTCTGAAATGTTTTAAGATAAGTAATTAGTTATATGACGTTGGTCTCTGTAATTGTTCTGGCTGCGTCAGCACTATTTCAGATTGCAGCTGCAATGTAGAACTGTGATTTATACCTGAAAAATGCACATTTTTCAAAAAAAAACTATGCTATACCATAAATATGTTATCAGACTGTCATCTTATGAAGTTGTTTCTTGGTTAGTGGCTATATATATTTTTATTTAGTCGAATTAGTGATAGCTACTGACGCAGGAAAAAACTGTTGGAGTAAAAAAATTGTGTCTTATGCTAACGTGGTTAGCTAATAGATTTACATATTGTGTCTTCCCTGTAAAACATTTTAAAAATCTGAAATGGTGGCTTTATTCACAAGATCTGTATCTTTCATCTGGTGTCTTGGACTTGTGATTTAATGATATTTAGATGCTACAATTTACTTGTGACGCTATGCTAGCTATGCTACTCAGTGGGGGGGGGAGTGGGGGGTGATCCCGGATCCGGGTTGGTGACTCGTTAAAGGTTAACGCAATTTTTTTTGTACATTTGTAAAATGTCTATAAACATAAATCCACTGACATTATGGGGTATTGTGTGTAGGCCAGGCTGTAACACAACAAACTGTGGAAAAAGTCAAGGGGTGTGAATACAGTCTTAAGACACTGTACATATTGAATGTATTCATTTACATCACACCACTCACTCCAATGAAACTGACACCACTAGTGAGAATGTTGTGAGATCCAATGGTCTATACTATAGTCTACCATCATGATACAGTAGGCTATGTCTTTCCATCTGAGGAATAGGCCTACAGGAACATTGGTTAAGCAGACAATGTGCAATATGCTTTAAGTAGCAATGTCCAGCTGAATTAAAAGGTGACAAACGCACCTCTAAAATGGATGAATACATGCTACACTAAACCAAGAGTTCCTTGTAAAAAAGCAACACTCCAGTTCTTCTCCTCACCTAACAGAATGACACCAAGCCTCAACTCCGTCTTTTGAACAATAGTCTCAAAAGAAGTTTGCGGTGTGTCTTCCGTTACTTTGCAGGGTCATATGCTGATCACAGTGTCAGGGCAGACAGGGTCAAAGTTCTGTTTCTCCTCCTGAGATATTCAACACAGCACAGTGCTGCCTGGCACCAACAGGAGTTGGTTAAATCTTTCCTTTCAACTGTAGTCCGCAAGATAAGAGCCTCTGGAATTCACCTGACAGCGGGTGGCTCAGAACAACGTCAGTCACCAACTCATGTCACATCAAACTTAGAGTGCACTACTAGAGACGTAAGTTTGACCTCAAGAGGAAGTCTGAGGAACCTCAGTCATCAAGCAGGTTTTTGTTGTTCTGTCAAAAATGGTGAGTCACTTGATTTCTAGATCATTGCAAATATTCCCTGATCGTCAATTTCCTTATAAATCAGCATAATAATAATCCATGTCCAAGTGAGCGGGAAATACTGTATCAGTGCTGAGGAAAAATACAATCTTATCACCCTCTCAGAATGACATTTACACAGTACAGTTTCCACAAGCTATAGGCCTAATCATAATGTCTGTTGCAAAAAAAAAATACATTTAGTGTTGAGAACAACTAACTAGTCTGCATGTTGTTTTGGCTGACAAACTTAAGCCCATGGCTCTACCCAGTCCCTTGACGCAAAACGTTTCAAAAGCAGCAGCTGTTACCATTCTGCTGGAATGAAAATACAGACAGCTGTTTCTCTGGAGAGAAGACGCCTACGTCCCCACCTGCTACATATTTCTATCTAGTGCTGTGGTGATACAAATGTTAGAGTGACGCAAATTTGACTGTTGAGTGACTGAAATAGAGGATCATTGTATTAGACCTAGGTGGCGTATATATTCAGTCTTGGAGAGCAACACTGATTGACATAATGCTATTTCATCTCTGGGAAACGAGTCACGACTTCACACTAACCATATCCTGTCATTTAGATCTGCAGTACTAATGAGGCCTGACTGACATCTTTAGAGATAAATCCTCAAAAGGAAACCCCTTCTTGAAAGGCTTATTCAATTTACACACAAGCCCACGGGAGCAGATGATATTGCTACCAGAGAGTCTCAGAGGCGTGTTCTGAAAAGTAACAACTCCTCAGCTCTTCTTCCTGGACCGTCTACATCATTTATACATAGAGGCAATTTGCTGCGTTGTGAGAATGCCAGAGCAGAGCTGAATCCGAGTCGACATCCACCAAAACCTCATGCATTTTGAGTTACTGTAGCTTAATGAGGAAGAATATAGAGCTGGAGCGCCGTCCCATAGTGAGTCTCAGAGAGTGTTTGATTTCTTTCCTTCTCATCTGCTGGGCCAGTTCATTAATTAAAACAACAGCATGGTCTTTAAGTGCTCCAGAGTCCTAACGTTAACCCGTTTAAAGGTCTTATTCACATCGGCTACAGAGAACGTGATCACACAGTTGTCCGGAACAGCTGGTGGTCTCATGCATGGTTCAATGTTGCTTGCCTCGAAGCAAGCATAGAAGGCATTTAGCTCATCTGGTAGGCTTGTGTTACTGGGCAGCTTGCAGCTGGGTTTCCCTTTATAACCCGTGATAGTTTGCGAGCCCTGCCACATCCCGATAAGCGCCCGAGCAGGTGTAGTAGGATTTGATCTTGGCCCTGTATTGACGCTTTGCCTGTTTGATAGTTCATCGGAGGGCATAGCGGGATTTCTTATCAGTGTCCGGATTAGTGTCCCGCTCCTTGAAAGCAGCAGCTCTAGCCTATAGCTCAGTGCGGATGTTGCCTGTCTACCTGGCTTCTGGTTGTGATATGTATGCACGGTCACTGTGGGAACAACGTCGCAGATGCATTAATGAAGCCGGTGACTGACATGCTATCGGATGAATCCCGGAACATGTACAGTATATCATTTCCATATTACCCACAGATACAGTGCATTCGGAAAGTATTCAGACCCATCCCTTTTTAAACATTTTGTTATGTTATAGCCTTATTCTAAAATGGATTAAATAAAAACAAATCCTCAGCAATTTACACACCACACCCCATAATGACAAAGCGAAAACAGGTTTAGAAATGTTGGCAAATTTATAAAAAGTAAAAACAGAAATACTTAAATTACATAAGTACTTAGACCCTTTGCTATGAGACTTTCTACAACTTGATTGGAGTCCACTTGATTGGACATGATTTGGAAAGGCACACACACCTGTCTATATAAAGGTCCCACAGTTGACAGTGCATGTCAGAGCAAAAACCAAGCCATAAGGTCGAAGGAATTGTCCGTAGAGCTCCGAGACAGGAGTGTGTCGAGGCACATATCTGTGGAAGAGTACCAAAAAAATTCTGCGGCATTGGGGGATGTTTTTCGGTGGCAGAGACTGGGAGACTAGTCAGGATCAAAAGGGAAAGACGAACGGAGCAAAGTACAGCGAGATCCTTGATGAAAACCTGCTCCAAAGTACTCAGTACCTCAGACTGGGGGCGAAGGTTCCCCTTCCAACAAGACACTCACCCTAAGCACACAGCTAAGACAACGCAGGACTGGCTTCGGGACAAGTCTCAGAATGTCCTTGAGTGGCCCAGCCAGAGCCCAAACATCTCTGGAGAGACCTAAAAATAGCTTTGTAGCGACGTTCCCCAACCAACCTGGCAGAGCTTGAGAGGAACTGCAGAGAATGGGATAAACTCCCCAAATACAGGTGTGCCAAGCTTGTAGCGTCATACACAAGACAATTACAACAATACTGAATGAACACTTATTTTAACTTAATATAATACATCAATAAAATCAATTTAGCCTCAAATAAATAATGAAACATGTTCAATTTGGTTTAAATATTGCAAAAACAAAGTGTTGGAGAAGAAAATAAAAGTGCAATATGTGCCATGTAAGAAAGCTAACGTTCAAGTTCCTTGCTCAGAACATGAGAACATATGAAAGCTGGTGGTTCCTTTTAACATGAGTCTTCAATATTCCCAGGTAAGAAGTTTTAGGTTGTAGTTATTATAGGACTATTTCTCTCTATACGATTTGTATTTCATATACCTTTGACTATTGGATGTTCTTATAGGCACTTTAGTATTGCCAGTGTAACAGTATAGCTTCCATCCCTCTCCTCGCCGCTACCTGGGCTCAAACCAGGAACACATCGACAACGGCCACCCTCGAAGCAGCGTTACCCATGCAGAGCAAGGGGAACAACTACTCCAAGTCTCAGAGCGAGTGACGTTTGAAACGCTATTAGCGCGCAACCTGCTAACTAGCTAGCCATTTCACATCGGTTACACCAGCCTACTCTCGGGAGTTGATAGGCTTGAATTCATAAACAGCAAAGCTGCTGGCAAAACACACGGAAGTGCTGTTTGAATGAATGCTTACGAGCCTGCTGGTGCCCACCATCGCTCAGTCAGACTGCTCTATCAAATCATAGACTTAATTATAACATAATAACACACAGAAATACGAGCCTTAGGTCATTAATATGGTCGAATCTGGAAACTATTATCTCGAAAACAAAACATTTATTCTTTCAGTGAAATACGGAACCGTTCTGTATTTTATCTAACGGGTGGCATCCATCAGTCTAAATATTCCTGTTACATTGCACAACCTTCAATGTTATGTCATAATTATGGAAAATTCTGGCAAATTAGTTCGCAACGAGCCAGGCGGCCCAAACTGTTGCATATACCCTGACTCTGCGTGCAATGAACGCAAGAGAAGTGACACAATTTCACCTGGTTAATATTGCCTGCTAACCTGGATTTCTTTTAGCTAAATATGCAGGTTTAAAAATATATATTCTGTGTATTGATTTTAAGAAAAGGCATTGATGTTTATGGTTAGCTACACATTGGAGCAACGATACGCACCGCATCGATTATATGCAACGCAGGACACGCTAGATAAACTAGTAATATCATCAACCATGTGTAGTTAACTAGTGATTATGTTAAGATTGATTGTTTTTTATAAGATACATTTAATGCTAGCTAGCAACTTACCTTGGCTTCTACTGCATTTGCGTAACAGGCAGGCTCCTCGTGGAATGCAATGTAATCAGGTGGTTAGAGCATTGGACTAGTTAACTGTAAGGTTGCAAGATTGAATCACCCGAGCTGACAAGGTAAAAATCTGTCGTTCTGCCCCTGAACGAGGCAGTTAACTTCTTCTGGCTGCAAGCCCGACGTCGGTACACTTATGACAACAGCCAGCTCAAGTGCAGGGCGCGAAATTCAAAATATATATTTTCTTAAAATATTTAACTTTCACACATTAACAAGTCCAATACAGCATATGAAAGGTACACATCTTGTGAATCCAGCCAACATGTCCGATTTTTAAAATGTTTTACAGGGAAGACACAATATGTAAATCTATTAGCTAACCACGTTAGCAAAAGACACCACTTTTTTTACTCCATCAGTAGCTATCACAAATTCGACCAAATAAAGATATAAATAGCCACTAACCAAGAAACAACTTCATCAGATGACAGTCTGATAACATATTTATTGTATAGCATATGTTTTGTTAGAAAAATGTGCATATTTCAGGTATAAATCATAGTTTACATTGCAGCTACAGTCAGAAATTGCACCGAAAGCAGCCATAATAATTACAGGCACCAACGTCAAATACCTAATTACTCATCATAAAACATTTCTGAAAAATACATAGTGTACAGCAAATGAAAGACAGGCATCTTGTGATTCCAGCCAATATTTCCGATTTATTAAGTGTTTTACAGCAAAAAAAAAATGTAGCGTTATATTAGCTTAGCACAATAGCCAGAAACACTTGGGCGCCGGCGACTACGACAGATATATGAAATAACATCATAAAATGGGTCTTACTTTTGCTGATCTTTCATCAGAATGTTGGACAAGGTGTCCTTTGTCCAGAACAGTCGTTGTTTGGATTCAGAACGGCAACTTTCCCTCTTCATTTAGCAAGCGCGCTAGCCGGGTGGCACGACACTCTCCATGTCAACAAACGGAAGAGAACGGAACACGGCAAAACTCCCGAAAAAATTTCAATAATCTGATGAAACTATATTGAAAAAACATACTTTACGATGATATGGTGACATGTATCAAATAAAATCAAAGCCGGAGATTGTAGTCGCCTACAACGGCAGCTAAACAAAAGGCAATCCCACTGTCCAGCTCGCGCTCTTCAGAGTACCGAAAATGGGGGACACGTCATTCCAAGATGATGTGTTCCATCTCAGACCAAGATAATCACCTCATTTCTTCTCTCACAGCCTCTTGACACCCAGAGGAAGGTGTATGACGTGCATGTATACTAATAGGTCTTGTGCCCATTTATAGGCAGGAAGAAGAACAGAGCATCGATTTCAGACTTTCCACTTCCTGGTCAGGAAATGTGCTGCAGAATGAGTTCTGTTTCACTCAGAGAAATAATTCAAACGGTTTTAGAAACGGTTTAGATAGTGTTTTCTATCCAATAGTAATAATAATATGCATATTGTACGAGCAAGAATTGAGTACGAGGCCGTTTGAAATGGACACCTTTTATCTGGCTACTCAATACTGCCCCTTGCAGCCCAAACAGGTTAACCTCTTTCAGCTAGGGGGCAGAATTTTTATGTTTGGAAAAATAACGTTCCCAAGGTAAACGGACTATTTCTCAGGTCCAGATGCTAGAATATGGATATAACTGACAGATTAGGATAGAAAACACTCTAAAGTTTCCAAAACTGTTAAAATATTGTCTGTGAGTATAACAGAACTGATTTTGCAGGCGAAAACATGAGGAAATCCAACCCGGAAGTGCCTTTTATTTGGAAAAATCCCTGTTCCGTTGCCTGCCCCTCCATTTAAAGGGGTATCAACCAGATTCCTTTTCCAATGGCTTCCTCAGGCTGTGACCAGGCTTTAGACATAGTTTCAGGCTTTTATTTTGAAAAAATGAGCGAGATTTTTCAAAACGCGTCAGGTGTCCTTTGATTAGTTCCTGCGCGCGAGAGATGTAGCTCAACATTTTCTTTCTCTGTAGTATTGAATAGGTTACCGTCCGGTTGAAATATTATCGATTATGTATGCTAAAAACAACCTGAGGATTGATTATAAAAAACGTTTGACATGTTTCTACAAACATTACGGATACTTTTTGGAATTTTCGTCTGCCTTTCAGGACCAGAACGAGCCTGTGGTTTTCTGAACATAACGCGCAAACCAAATGGCGGTTTTTGGTTATAAAACTCATCTTTATCGAACAAAAATAACATTTATTGTGTAACTGGGAGTCTCGTGAGTGCAAACATCCGAAGATTAGCAAAGGTAAGCGATTAACTTTATTGCTTTTCTGACTTTCGTGACCAAGCTAAATTTGCAGCTAGCTGTTCTTACTGTTTTGTCTAGAGATTGATAAACTCACAAACGCTTGGATTGCTTTCGCTGTAAAGCATATTTTCAAAATCTGACACGATAGGTGGATTAACAACAAGCTAAGCTGTGTTTTGGTATATTTCACTTTTGATTTCATGATTAAAAATATTTTTAGTATATATTTTTTTAATTTGGCGCTCTGCAATTCAGCGGTTGTTTAGGAAAATGATCCCTGTAAAAGGATCCGTGCGGCAAGAAGTTAACCCACCGTTCCTAGGCCGTCATTGAAAATAAGAATGTGTTCTTAACTGACTTGCCTAGTTAGATAAAGGTGTAAAAAAAATGTTTTTAAATAAAAATCGTCCAAATCGGTGTCCAAAAATACCGATTTCCGATTGTTTGAAAACTTGAAAATCGGGACTAATTAAATCGCCCATTCCGATTAATCGGTCGACCTTTAATCTAAGCTATGTTAAGAACCCTAATAATGAACTATTTATAGCCTGCAGATGTTAAACACACACATATAAGTTGGGTGAATTTTGGCCCATTCCTCCTGACAGAGCTGGTGTAACTGAGTCAGGTTTGTAGGCCTCCTTGCTCACACACACTTTTTCAGTTCTGCCCACAAATGTACTATAGGATTGAGGTCAGGGCTTTGTGATGGCCACTCCAATATCTTGACTTTGTTGTCCTTAAGCCATTTTGCCACAACTTTGGAAGTATGCTTGGGGTCATTGTCCATTTGGAAGACCCATTTGCGACCAAGCTTTAACTACCTGACTGATGTCTAGAGATGTTGCTTCAATACATCCACATCATTTTCCTACCTCATGATGCCATTTATTTTGTGAAGTGCACCAGTCCCTCCTGCAGCAAAGCACCCCCACAACATGATGCTGCCACCCCCGTGCATCACGGTAGGGATGGTGTTCTTCGGATTGCAAGCCTCCCCCTTTTTCCTCCAAACATAACGATGGTCATTATGGCCAAACAGTTTCAGTTTTGTTTCATCAGACCAGAGGACATTTCTCCAAAAAGTACAATCTTTGTCCCCATGTGCAGTTGCAAACCGTAGTCTGGCTTTTTTATGCCGGTTTTGGAGCAGTGGCTTCTTCCTTGCTGAGCGGCCTTTCAGGTTATGTCGATATAGGACTCGTTTTACTGTGGATATAGATACTTTTGTACCGGTTCCCTCCAGCATCTTCACAAGGTCCTTATTCTGGGATTGATATGCACATCTTGCACCAAAGTACGTTCATCTCTTGTAGACAGAACGCGTTGTCCCATGGGGTTTATACTTGCGTACTATTGTTTGTACAGATGAACGTGGTACCTTCAGGCGGTTGGAAATTGCTCCCAAGGATGAACCAGACTTGGAGGTCTGCCAAAAAAAAAAACTGAGGTCTTTACTGATTTCTTTTGATTTTCTCATTATGTCAAGCAAAGAGGCACTGAGTTTGAAGGTCGGCCTTGAAATACATCCACAGGTACACCTCCAATTGACTCAAAATATATCAATTAGCCTATCAGAAGCTTCTAAAGCCATGACATCATTTTCTGGAATTTTCCAAGCTGTTTAAAGGCACAGTCAACTTTATGTATGTAAACTTCTGACCCACTGGAATTGAGATAGTGAATTATAAGTGAAATAATCTGTCTGTAAACAATTGTTGGAAAAATGACTTGTGTCATGCACATAGTAGATGTCCAAACTGACTTGCCAAAAGTATAGTTTGTTAACAAGAAATTTGTGGAGTGGTTGAAAAACGAGTTTTAATGACTCCAACCTTAGTGTATGTAAACTTCCGACTTCAACTGTACACACACACACACCACGTTTAACTCAGCAACAAAGAAAAAAGAAATGTCCCTTTTTCAGGATCCTGTCATTCAAAGATAATTTGTAAAAATCCAAATATCTTCACAGATCTTCATTGTAAAGGGTTTAAACACTGTTCCCCATGCTTGTTCAATGAACCATAAACAATTAATGAACATGCACCTGTGGAACGGTCATTAAGACACTAACAGCTTACAGACGGTAGGCAATTAAGGTCACAGTTATGAAAACTTAGGACACTAAAGAGGCCTTTCTACTGACTGAAAAACACCAAAAGAAAGATGCCCAGGGTCCTTGCTCATCTGCGCGAACGTGCCTTAGGCATGCTGCAAGGAGGCATGAGGACTGTAGATGTGGCCAGGGCAAAAAAATTGCAATGTCCGTACCGTGAGACGCCTAAGACAGCGCTACAGGGAGACAGGACGGACAGTTAATCGTCCTTGCAGTGGCAGACCACGTGTAACACTTGCACAGGATCGGTACATCCGAACACCACACCTGCGGGACAGGTACAGAATTGCAACAACAACTGTCCGAGTTACACCAGGAACGCACAATTCCTCCATCAGTGCTCAGACCGTCCGCAATAGGCTGAGAGAGACTGGACTGAGGACTTGTAGGCCTGTTGTAAGGCAGGTCCTCACCAGACATCACCGGCAACAACGTCGTCTATGGGCACAAACCGCTGGACCAGCCACGACTGGCAAAAAGTGCTCTTCACTGACGAGTCACGGTTTTGTCTCACCAGGGGTGAGGGTCGGATTCGCGTTTAGCATCGAATGAATGAGCATTACACCGAGGCCTGTACTCTGGAGCGGGATCAATTTGGAGGTGGAGGGTCCGTCATGGTCTGGGGCGGTGTGTCACAGCATCATCGGACTGAGCTTGTTGTCATTGCAGGCAATCTAAATGTTGTGCGTTACAGGGAAGACATCCTCCTCCCTCATGTGGTACCCTTTCTGCAGGCTCATCCTGACATGACCCTCAAGCATGACAATGGCACCAGCCATACTGCTCATTCTGTGCGTGATTTCCTGCAAGACAGGAATGTCAGTGTTCTGCCATGGCCAGCGAAGAGCGCGGATCTCAATCCCATTGAGCACGTCTGGGACCTGTTGGATAGGAGGGTGAGGGCTAGGGCCATTCTCCCAAGAAATATCCGGGAACTTGCAGGTGCCTTGGTGGAAGAGTGGGGTAACATCTCACAGCAAGAACTGGCAAATCTGGTGCAGTCCATGAGGAGGAGATGCACTGCAGTACTTAATGCAGCTGGTGGCCACACCAGATACTGTTACTTTTGATTTTGACCTGTTGACCTGATACTGTTACTTTGTTCAGGTACACATTATTCAATTTCTGTTAGTCACATGTCTGTGGAACTTGTTCAGTTTATGTCTCAGTTGTTGAATCTTGTCATGTTCACACAAATATTTACACTAAGTTTGCTGAAAATAAACGCAGTTGACAGTGAGAGGACGTTTCTTTTTTTGCAGAGATAGATATCTCTATCAATATATCTATCTATCTATCTGAATTTAGATAGAACATTTGTGGCGTCTGTTTTAGTTTGTTTCCTTTCATGTTACCCAGGCAGGTGTTACCCAGGCATCTATTGGTGTCTCAGTAAAAAGCCAGGCTCTACTATACCACCCCCCTGCATCCCGAATGGCACCCTATTCCCTATACAGTGCACTATATAGGGATAAGCCTTGAAAAGCAGTATTTCCCTTATGTTTTCTACAACGTAAAACAAATCCAGCTATCAATTAAGCCTATTTTCCTAACTAATTAAATGCAGGGCTCTACCGCGCGACCATTTTACTCCCATATGCTCCTAAATATTCTGCTGTGCGACCTAGAATTTTTATTTAGGAGCACCAGTTCACCTAGAAAACAAAAAATCACCCAGATGATAATTGTGGCAATGATAACTTCACTGTACTGCAGCCCCTGAGTGCCATGGAGAATACACAGAGTGCAGATTCGTGACCGTCACGCTTGCACCATTACGACAAAGAAAACGGCTTGTTACCACAAATATTTTTCATTGTGCTCCTCAATTTCTTTCTGTGCTCCTACTTAGGCGCACACGTGATCCTTAAAAATAAAAAAAAGTCAATGTAGAGCCCTGACGCTGTGAATTATCATAACTTTTTTAGGTAAATAAGCATGAGGAAAATCAACGTTTTACTTTAATCCATTGCTGTCACTTCTGGATGAGAAAAGAAAAGAGAACAGAATATTATTTGTATTGCACCTGCACACAAACATACTTGCTCTACTCCACACGATAAGAACTCTAATCGCAGTGTGGCACAGTAGGGAGATTAGAAAACAATTTTAAAATGTGGGCCACCTTCAGAGAACGTACTACAGTGGCAAGAAACCCTTTGGATTTACCTCCATTTCTGCATAAATTTGTCATACAATTTGATCTGATCTTCATCTAAGCCACAAGACAAACAAACAGTCTGCTTAAACTAATAACACAAACAATCATACGTTTTCATGTCTTTACTGACCACCGTGTAAACATTCACAGAGGGTGGGAAAAGTATGTGAACCCTTGGATTTAATAACTGGTTGACCCTCCTTTTTGCAGCAATAACCTCAAACATTTTCTGTAGTTGAGGATCAGACCTGCACAAGTCAGGAGGAATTTTTGACCATTCTATATCAGTTCGGCAATATTATTGGGATGTACGGTATGAACCGCTCGAGGTCATGCCACCGCATCTCAATTGGGTTGAGGTCAGGACTCTGACGGGGGCCACTCATAAATACGTATTTTCTTCTGTTGAAGCCATTCTGTTGTTGATTTATTTCTGTGTTTGTCGTTGTCACCTAACTTCAGTTAAGCTTCAATTGGCGGACAGATAGCCCTACATTCTCCTGCAAAATGTCTTGATAAACTTTTCTGTCGATGATAGCAAACTGTCCAGGCCCTAAACCATGATGCTCCCGCCACTGTAATTTACAGTGGGGATGAGGTTTTGATGTTGGTGTCCTGTGCCTTTTATCTCCACACAGTGTTGTGTGTTCCTTCCAAACAACTCAACTTCAGTTTAATCTGTCCACAGAATATTTTGCCAGTAGCGCTGTGGAACATCCAGGTGCTCTTTTGCGAACCTCAGATGTGCAGTAATTATTCTTTGGACAGCAGTGGCTTCTTCCGTGGTGTCCTCCCATGAACACCCTTCTTGTTTAGTTTTTTACGTATTGTAAACTCATCAACAGAAATGTTAGCATGGTCCAGAGACTTCTGTAAGTCTTTAGCTGACACTCTAGGATTCTTCTTAACCTCAGTGACCATTCTGCGCTGTGCTCTTGCAGTCATCTTTACAGGACCACCACTCCAAGAGAGAGTAGCAACAGCGCTGAACTTTCTCCATTTATAGACAATTTGTCTTACCGTGGACTAATGAACATCAAGGCTTTTACAGATACTTCTGTAACCCTTTCCAAGCTTTATGAAAGTCAACAATTCTTAATCTTAGGTCTTTTGAGATCTCTTTTGTTCAAGGCATGGTTCACATCAGGCAATGCTTCTTGTGAATAGCAAACTCACATTTTGTTTTTATAGGGCAGGGCAGCTCTAACCAACATCTCCAATCTCGTCTCATTGATTGGACTCCAGGTTAGCTGACTCCTGACTCCAATTAGCTTTTGGAGAAGTCATTAGCCTAGGGGTTCACATACTTTTTCCAACGTATACTGTGAAAGTTTAAATGATGTATTCAATATAGACAAGAAAAATACAATAATTTGTGTGTTATTAGTTTAAGTACACTGTGTTTTTCAATGGTTGTGACTTAGACGAAGATCAGATCAAATTTGATGACCAATTTATGCAGAAATCCAGTTAATTCCAAAGGGTTCACATACTTTTTCTTGCTCCTGTACATTCCATTTGCTGTTGTCTGAGAGGGTTCTATGGGAAAGGGGGTGCTTCCAGAAAAAGCACACTCTCTCCCATGTGTGAGAATAAAGGCCTTTCAGTTCAAACAGAGGGCATCTCAGATTGGTGCAGTGTACATTCAGCATTTTCAGATGGCCTCTGAGGTTGGCCTCTGAGGTTCTTTTCTCAATGTACAATGCAATAACCGTTACACGGTAAGCTGGTATTCAATTGAAAAGCCTAGGCTAGACAATTTACACGTGGCCTACAACAGTATTCCCATGTTGATGTCTAAAGGCTGACAACTGATTTTATGACAACACATCCACACACTATGATGTTGAGAAAATTAACACTACAAAGGAATTGAATTAGCTGTAAATGTGATTTGTGAAGCCTCTTATTTTTTCAGTTCTGCTAAATCACACCTTTGACTCATGTGGATTGTGCCATCCCTGTAGTTTACTCTATATGGTTTACGGTTAGACAAGAATGAAGAGGGGAGCTCTCTGTCATAGAACAAAGAACAAAGTGTCATGGTGGTGAGTACAGACAAGCCAGTCGTCCACAAGCTCAGTCTCAGTGGTGTGATTCAAATCTCAAGTCACACTCCCCACTAGGGATAAATATTTTCCATAAAATCTAACAAGTTTCAATACAGGGAATAATTCATATTTCTCCCGAGAGTCTCATGAAATACCGCAAAAATCAAAGTGCCCATTTTAAGCATTTAAAAGCAAGATATGGTCACTATGCCAGGGTTTTCTTAAGAGGGGTGCTGCGCCACCTTCGGCTTGGCATCTATGTAAAGATTTCACAGCAAGTGAAACTGATATTTAGTAATGAGAGTAACTTTGATCAACCAATGACATTGTGAATTGCGAAACAGGCAGTTCATAAATTCAGAGCGTTATGTTCCTCAATTAACTCAGCATCTCGACACAGAGTGCGCTCAGGATGCACCCGAGAAGGCTATAGCGTTGTCGAAATCATGCAAAGCTTGCTAGATAACCTCCAATGAATGACAGAATCTCTCCTATTTGGCCAAATGGAGCTGATGATAAACCAGATAACAGATCAGCCCATGAATAACAGAGACATGGAGAGAGGAAATTGTTTTAATATCATCCTGTTTGTTGATCACACATTCTCTACTGAAGCTCTCATACCGGCAGCAATACAGGACAGACAGAGAAGCGGAAGGAAATGTTTTAGCCATATTTTGACATGCTTAAGGCGAGACGTGCGTTGATAATGCAACCTATGGATTACAGAATAAAGTAAGGAATTTTCATGTGAGACATGAGTCAGGATTTTGGGTTTCAAAAAAGATTGAGACGATAGGAAAATAGCCAAGGCTCTATATAAAGGCTAGTACAGGAGTCAATAGACGCATAATGCACATGATTTGGGCTACATTATTGCATGCTAAATGTTCTGATCAGCTCATTTATGAGCAAACTAGAATAAAGACGATCATTAGCACTCACCTCAATTTAGCTAACCGGAGAGCCAAGACTAGGACCAAAAGGCTCCTTAACAGCTTCTAACCCCAAGCCATAAGACTGCTGAACAATTAATGAAAGGGCCACCGGACTATTACATTGACCCCACCACTCCATTTGTTTTGTACACTGCTCGCTGTTTATTATCTATGCCGTCACTTCACCCCTACCTACATGTATAAATTCCCTCAACTAACCTGTACCCCCACACACTGACTCGGTACTGGTACCCCCTGTATATAGCCTCATTATTGTTATATTATTGTGTTACTTACTTCTTTTTCTTTTTCTTTTTTTAAGTACTGTAGTTTATTTGGTAAATATTTTCTTAACTCTTCTTGAACTGCACTGTTGGTTAATGGCTTGTAAGTAAGCATTTCACGGTAAGGTTTACATTTTTTGTATCCACGGAGAATGAGTACCTCCTCCCAGCTGCCCACTGCACTGAGACTATGAAACACTGTCACCACTGATAAATCCACGATAATTGAGAATTTCAATAAGCATTTCTCTACGGCTGGCCATGCTTTCCACCTGGCTACCCTAACCCCGGCCAACAGCTCTGCACCCCCGTAGCAACTGGCCCAAGCCCCCCCCCCCTGCTTCTCCTTCACCCAAATACAGACAGCTGACGTTCTGAAAGAGCTGCAAAATTTGGATCCCGACAAATCAGCTGGGGTACAGTCTGGACCCTCCCTTCCTAAAAGTATCTGCCACTATTGTTGCAACCCCTATTACTAGTCCGTTCAACCTTTCATATCCTCAGAGTCCTAAAGATTGGAAAGCTGCCGCAGTCATCATCCTCCTCAAAGGGGGAGACACTCTAGACCCAAACTGTTACAGACCTATATAAATCCTGCCCTGCCTTTCTAAAGTCTTCGAAAGCCAAGTGAACAAACAGATCACCGACCATTTCAAATCCCACCGTACCTTCTCCACTATGCAATCTGGTTTCTGAGCTGGTCACGGGTGCACCTCGGCACGCTCAAGGTCCTAAACGATATCATAACCGCCATCGATAAAAGACAGTACTGTGCAGCCGTCTTCATTGACCTGCCCAAGGCTTTCGACTCTGTCAGTCACCGTATTCTTATCGGCAGACTCAACAGCCTTGGTTTCTCAAATGACTGCCTCGCCTGGTTCACTAACTACTTCTCAGATAGAGTTCAATGTGTAAAATCGGTGGGCCTGTTGTCCGGACCTCTGCAGTCTCTATGTGGATGCCACAGGGTTCAATTCTCGGGCCGACTCATTTCTCTGTATATATCAATGATGTCGCTCTTGCTGGGGGTGATTCTTTGATCCACCTCTACACAGACGACACCATTCTGTATACATCTGGCCCTTCTTTGGACACCTCCAAATGAGCTTCAATGCCATACAACACTCCATACGTGGCATCCAACTGCTCTTAAACGCTAGTAAACAGAAATGCATGCTCTTCAACCAATTGCTGCCCGCACCCACCCGTCCGACCAGCATCACTACTCTGGAAGGTTCTGAATTAGAATATGTGGACAACTATAAATACCTAGGTGTCTGGCTAGACTGTAAACTCTCCTTCCAGACTCACATTAAGCATCTCCAATCCAAAGTTAAATCTAGAATCAGCTTCCTATTTCGCAACAAAGCCTCCTTCAGTCATGCTGCCAAACATACCCTCGTAAAACTGACCATCCTACCGATCCTCGACGATGTCATTTACAAAATAGCCTCCAACACTCTACTCAACAAATTGGATGCAGTCTATTACAGTGCCATCCGTTTTGTCACCAAAGCCCCATATACTACCCAACACTGCGACCTTTATGCTCTCGCTGGCTGGTCCTCGCTACATTTGTCACCAAATTCACTGGCTCCAGGTCATCTAAGTCCTTGGTAGGTGAAGCTCCGCCTTATCTCAGCTCACCACAGCAACACCCAACAGTAGCACATGCTCCAGCAGGTATATTTCACTGATCATCCCCAAAGCCAACACTTCCTTTGGCCCCCTTTCCTTCCAGTTCTCTGCTGCCAATGACTGGAACGAATTGCAAAATCACTGAAGCTGGAGACTCATATCTTCCTCACTAACTTTAAGCGTCAGCTGTCAGAGCAGCTTACCGATCGCTGCAGCTGTACACAGCCCATCTGTAAATAGCCCATCCAACCAACTGCCTACCTCATCCCCATATTTGTTTTTCTGCTCTTTTGCACACCAGTATTTCTACCTGTACATATAAATCACTCCAGTGTGAATTGCTAAATTGTAATTACTTTGCCACTATTTGCCTATTTATTGCCTTACCTCCTTACTTCATTTGCACACACTGTATACCGATCTTTCTATTGTGTTATTGACTGTACGTTTGTTTATCCCATGTGTAACTCTGTGTTGTTGTTTTTGGTCGCACTGCTTTGCTTTATCTTGGCCAGGTCGCAGTTGTAAATGAGAACTTGTTCTCAACTGGCCTACCTGGTTAAATAAAGGTGAAATTTAAAAAATCTGCATACGTGACAAAAAGTTTGATTTGATATCCCCAGCCTAATTGTTACAAAATATCCAAACGGAGATTCAGTGAAAACAAAAATCTGACATTGATTGATCTAGACAAGTCCCCCACTCTTGTCTCAAAGCAGTGTAATGGCGCAGTCCCAATCAAAACGGTGCTGAAATGATCATCTAGGTGACCACATACGACTATTGCTTTAAAATGAGTATAACGGTTGGATATGACTTTGGGAGTTTCAGTACAAACAAGAATTTGACACGCCTTCAATTGCATTAGCCTACTTTATTCCAATATTTTCATCCTTCAGTTAACTATAACTAAGGTGAGTTTTCCACTTTTTCTAGGCCCAATGACTGTTGCCTCACTCCGCAGCGCTGTTCTCAATACCAGTTTAAATAAATATAGCCTACTGTTATGTAGAAATCTTTATTTTCTTCTTTTTTTCCAGGTTCAGGCTCATTTAATTTCTGTGATCTCAGGCCAGGCCAGGCCTGGGCTCAGGCTTCAGGTCACCGGGCTTGGGTTGAACTGGGATTGAATTTTCAGTTCTGATTAGAACGCTAAACTGCATTCGGGTCTTGTGTGCAGTCCGGCATTGTCAATTATGCGTGTGCATTGTGTGAAGCAAATACTCTAGTCTAAAGGCGTCCATGTAACAACCTGTTTAGATGTGCAGTTTTCTTTTTTGCCAATCTGCTGCTGAGCATGTTGTGTATTTTGTGGAATTACATTAGTGCTACATTGGTGGAAAATGTAAACTAATTTCCTGTGTCTTGTCATTTAATTTTTTCGAGAAATATGCAACATTTAGCAAATATGGGACATACCAGAGAGCTAGGGTTGAGGAGGGTTCCTGCATAGTGAGAGTGCAGCTATGTTTACTTCCAAGGCTCAGATGGAAACAGTGGGGGTTATAGAAACATTTCAGCAAGGATTTCATCTAGCACCTATGATGAAAATTCCTTGGTGTGCTTACATTCCATGAAAAGTAAACAAGCTAAGAAAAGGCGAATGGAAAATCAATGTCCTTGGCTGGCCCAACTGACACTGACTTATTTATCACTGTACACAAATAATTGGATGGCTGTACAGTAGAGGTAACAGTTGCAGTTCTATCTCTCAGCCAATTACTTAAATTACAGGAGTTTGTCATCCAGGAAACCCTCATTTGAATAATTTAAAAGACCTCACATGGAAATTGACTGTGGTGGACTAGAAACATTATCTTCAACTAGATATGCTGTCTCGAAAGTGTAAAACGATTAGCAAATAAAACATTTCAGTTCCACCATTGTGTGACTAACGTTAACGTTACTATGACAGTAAAACGTAACTAACGTACAGCAACTGAAATGTGTTTAACGGGGGTTGTTTCTAGTCATTATAAATGAGGCGTGAGTTTGTTAGCTGTCCACATTATAACTAACTTTCTGTTAAAGTTCATTGGATGGCTACAGGATTCAGTAAACATTTTGCATGAAGTTCAACTAGCAATGATTTATGAATTCATAGCTAAACGTTGTGCATATATTCGATGAACAAACAGCTTATGAAAGTTGCTAACGTTAGTTAGATTGCTAGCTTAGCTTGTTGTAATACCCAAACAACTACCTATTTAGCGACATAAAAAGCCTAACTGAAATACAGTGCCCTATATATCAACATACCAAACACATGATTAGCTCCAGGCTATTTCCAAACACTTTAACGTTAGCTAGCTAGCTAGTTAGCCAAAGCAACAGCTCCTTGCTCATAAAAAAAGTCTGAACCGCGCTTACCGTGCCTAGTCGCGTTTTCAATCCTGAGAGATAAACATTAACTGTCCATTGACCAAAGTACAACTGCACAGACTTGCGCAATTGAATTTAAACAAGTTCAATAGCCTAGTTTCGGATTTATTTTTAGGCCGAGTCTGCTAGTTAGCTAGCTGATTCCACCAGGCAACAGCTCCACGTCCAACCAACCCATCGAGCAGACTACGTGTACACAAATCGACAGCCAGCTCGTGCCAACAAAAGGGCAGCTCCAATGTTTACATCCACGGTACAGAGCATGCGTCACGTCAGTCGACCTCAAAAACCCAACTACCGAAAAATAGTACACTACTACTGCCATCTACTGTTTATTTTATTACCATACACTTAGCTATAGTAGTTTAAATAACAAACCTTCAAGTTCCTTGATCAACTCTGACCTCTTTATAAACTCCATCAGCTATAGCTAGGTTTTTGTCAACAGACTTTTGAAAAATGTATCAAGTTCATGTCTATTATTTCTTGTCAGCACACAACAAAATACACTATCAGAGATCATAAACTGGGTGGTTCGAGCCCTGAATGCTGATTGGCTGACAGCTGTGGTATATGAGACCATATACCACGGGTATGACAAAACATTTATTTTTTCTGCTCTAATTACGTTGGTAACCAGTTTATAATAGCAATAAGGCACCTCGGGGGTTTGTGATATATGGCCAATATAAGGGCTAAGGGCTGTATTGGCCACATACAGTGGGGCAAAAAAGTATTTAGTCAGCCACCAATTGTGCAAGTTCTCCCACTTAAAAAGATGAGAGAGGCCTGTAATTTTCATCATAGGTACACTTCAACTATGACAGACAGAATGAGGGAAAAAAATCCAGAAAATCACATTGTAGGATTTTTAATGAATTTATTTGCAAATTATGGTGGAAAATAAGTATTTGGTCACCTACAAACAAGCAAGATTTCTGGCTCTCACAGACCTGTAACTCCTTCTTTAAGAGGCTCCTCTTTCCTCCACTCGTTACCTGTATTAATGGCACCTGTTTGAACGTGTTATCAGTATAAAAGACACCCCTGTCCACAACCTCAAACAGTCACACTCCAAACTCCACTATGGCCAAGACCAAAGAGCTGTCAAAGGACACCAGAAACAAAATTGTAGACCTGCACCAGGCTGGGAAGACTGAATCTGCAATAGGTAAGCAGCTTGGTTTGAGGAAATCAACTGTGGGAGCAATTATTAGGAAATGGAAGACATACAAGACCACTGATAATCTCCCTCGATCTGGGGCCCCACGCAAGATCTCACCCCGTGGGGTCAAAATGATCACAAGAACGGTGAGCAAAAATCCCAGAACCACACGGGGGGACCTAGTGAATGACCTGCAGAGAGCTGGGACCAAAGTAACAAAGCCTACCATCAGTAACACACTACGTCGCCAGGGACTCAAATCCTGCAGTGCCAGACGTGTCCCCCTGCTTAAGCCAGTACATGTCCAGGCCCGTCTGAAGTTTGCTAGAGAGCATTTGGATGATCCAGAAGAAGATTGGGAGAATGTCATATGGTCAGATGAAACCAAAATAGAACTTTTTGGTAAAAACTCAACTCGTCATGTTTTGAGAACAAAGAATGCTGAGTTGCATCCAAAGAACACCATACCTACTGTGAAGCATGGGGGTGGAAACATCATGCTTTGGGGCTGTTTTTCTGCAAAGGGACCAGGACGACTGATCCGTGTAAAGGAAAGAATGAATGGGGCCATGTATCGTGAGATTTTGAGTGAAAACCTCCTTCCATCAGCAAGGGCATTGAAGATGAAACGTGGCTGGGTCTTTCAGCATGACAATGATCCCAAACACACTGCCCGGGCAACGAAGGAGTGGCTTCGTAAGAAGCATTTCAAGGTCCTGGAGTGGCCTAGCCAGTCTCCAGATCTCAACCCCATAGAAAATATTTGGAGGGAGTTGAAAGTCTGTGTTGCCCAGCAACAGCCCCAAAACATCACTGCCCTAGAGGAGATCTGCATGAAGGAATGGGCCAAAATACCAGCAACAGTGTGTGAAAACCTTGTGAAGACTTACAGAAAACGTTTGACCTCTGTCATTGCCAACAAAGGGTATATAACAAAGTATTGAGATAAACTTTTGTTATTGACCAAATACTATTTTCCACCATAATTTGCAAATGAATTCATAAAAAATCCTACAATGTGATTTTCTGTTTTTTTCCCCCTCATTTTGTCTGTCATAGTTGAAGTGTACCTATGATGAAAATTACAGGCCTCTATTTTTAAGTGGGAGAACCTGCACAATTGGTGGCTGACTAAATACTTTTTTGCCCCACTGTACTACACCTCCTTGTGCCTGATTGCTTAAATATAGACCCATTTGATAATTCTGTTTGATACTTTTCATATCATTAAAAAGAATCTAAACAATATCATATATACAATATAAATCAAATCAAATTGTATTTGTCACATGCGCCGAATACAACAGGTGTAGACCTTAAAGTAAAATGCTTACTTACAAGCCCTTAACCAACAATGCAGTTTTAAGAAAATACCTAAAAAATATATTTCAAAAGTAAGAGATAAGAATAACAAATAGTTCAAGAGCAGCAGTAAATAACAATATCGGGGCAATATACAGGGGGTACCGGTACAGAGTCATGTGCTGGGGCACCGGTGTCTAGGTAATTGAGGTAATATGTACATGGTGGTAGAGTTATTAAAGTGACTATGCATAGATACAGGTCCTGGATGGCAGGAAGCTTGGCCCCGGTGATGTACTGGGCCGTACGCACTACCCTCTGTAGTGCCTTGCGGTCGGACACCGAGCAGTTGCCATACCAGGCAGTGATGCAACCAGTCAGGATGCTCTCGATGGTGCAGCTGTAAAACCTTTTGAGGATCTGAAGACCCATGCCAAATCTTTTCAGTCTCCTGAGGGGGAATAGGTTTTGTCGTGCCCTCTTCACGACTGTGTTGGTGTGGTTGGTGATGTTAGTTTGTTGGTGATGTGGACACCAAGGAACTTGAAACTCTCAACCTGCTCCACTACAGCCCCGTCGATGAGAATGGGGGCGTGCTCGGTCCTCCTTTTCCTGTAGTCCACATTCATCTCCTTTGTCTTGATCACATTGAGGGAGAGGTTGTTGTCCATGCACCACACGGTCAGGTCTCTGACCTCCTCCCTATAGGCTGTCTCATCGTTGTCGGTGATCAGGCCTACCACTGTTGTGTCATCAGCAAATTTAATGATGGTGTTGGAGTCGTGCCTGGCCGTGCAGTCATGAGTGAACAGGGAGTACAGGAGGGGGCTGAGCACGCACTCCTGAGGTGCCTCTGTGTTGAGGATCAGCGTGGCGGAAGTGTTGTTACCTACCCTTACCACCTGGGGGGCGGCCCGTCATGAAGTCCAGGAACAAGTTGCAGAGGGAGGTGTTTAGTCCCATGGTCCTTAGTTTAGTGATGAGCTTTGAGGGCACTATGGTGTTGAACGCTGAGCTGTAGTCAATGAATAGCATTCTCACATAGGTGTTCCCTTTGTCGAGGTGAGAAAGGGCAGTGTGGAGTGCGATAGAGATCGCATCATCTATGGGTCTGTTGGTTCGGTATGCAAATTGGAGTGGGTCTAGGCTTTCTGGCGTAATGGTGTTAATGTGAGCCATGACCAGCCTTTCAAAGCATGTCATGGCTACAGACATGAGTGCTACGGGTCGGTAATCATTTAGGCAGGTTACATTAGTGTTCTTGGGCACAGGGGGGACTATGGTGGTCTGCTTGAAGCATGTTGGTAGTATTTCAGACTCAGACAGGGAGAGGATGAAAATGTCAGTGAAAGGGCCTCCCGAGTGCTGCAGTGGTCTAAGGCACAGCATCGCAGAGCTAGCTGTGCCACTAGAGATTCTGGGTTCGAGTCCAGGCTCTGTCACAGCCGGCTGTGACCGGGAGACCCATGGGGCGGCGCACAATTGGCGCCGCCCCCATGGATGTCCTTGTCCCGTGGCGCACTAGCGAATCCTGTGGCGGGCCCGGGCTAGGTGCACACTGATACGATCGCCAGGTGTACAGTGTTTCCTCTGACACATTGGTGCAGCTGGCTTCTGGGTTAAGTGTGCATTGTGTCATGAAGCAGTGCGGCTTGGTTCGGTTTCAGAGGACGCACAGCTCTCAACCTTCGCCTCTCCCGAGTCCATATGGGAGTTGCAGCGATGAGACAAGACTGTAACTACCAATTGGATACCACAAAATTGAGGAGAAAAAGGGCAAAAAAATTAAATAATAAAAAATAATAAAATAATAAATAAAATGTCAGTGAAGACACCTGCCAGTTGGTCAGCGCATGCTCAGAGTACATGTCCTGGTAATCCGTCTGGCCCTGCGGCCTTGTGAATGTTGACCTGTTTGAAGGTCTTACTCACATCGGCTGCGGAGAGCGTGATCACACAGTCGTCCGGGAACAGCTGGTGCTCTCATGCATGTTTCGGTGTTACTTGCCTCAAAGCGAGCATAGAAGTTATTTAGCTCATCTGGTAGGCTCGTGTCACTGGGCAGCTCTTGGCTGTGCTTCCCTTTGTAGTCTGTAATAGTTTGCAAGCCCTGCCACATCCAACGATCATCGGAGCCAGTGTAGTATGATTCGATCTTAGTCCTGTATTGACACTTTGCCTGTTTGATGGTTCGTCGGAGGGCATAGTGTGATTTCTTATAAACTTCCGGGTTAGAGTCCCGCTCCTTGAAAGCGGCAGCTCTACCCTTTAGCTCAGTGCGAATGTTGCCTGTAATCCATGGCTTCTGGTTGGGGTATGTACGTACAATCACTGTGGGGACGACTTCCTTGATGCACTTATTAATAAAGCCAGTGACTGATGTGGTGTACTCCGCAATGCCATCGGAAGAACCCCAAACATATTCCAGTCTGTGCTAGCAAAGTAGTCCTGTAGTTTAGCATCTGCTTCATCTGACAACTTTTTTATAGACCGAGTCACTGGTGCTTGCTGCTTTAATTTTTGCTTGTAAGCAGGAATCAGGAGGATAGAATTATGGTCAGATTTGCCAAATGGAGGGCGAGGGAGAGCTTTGTACGCTTTGTATCTCTGTGTGTGGAGTAAAGGTGGTCTATAATTTTTTTCCCTCTGGTTGCACATTTAACATGCTGACAGAAATGAGGTAAAACTGATTTAAGTTTCCCTGCATTAAAGTCCCCGGCCACTAGGAGCACCGCCTCTGGATGAGCGTTTTCCTGTTTGCTTATGCTGGTATACAGCTCATTGAGCGAGGTTTTAGTGCCAGCATCAGTCTGTGGTGGTATGTAGACAGCTATGAAAAATACAGATGAAAACTCTCTAGGTAGATAGTGTGGTCTACAGCTAATCATGAGATACTCTACCTCAGGCGAGCAAAACCTTGAGACTTCCTTAGATATCGTGCACCAGCTGTTGTTCACATATATGCATAGGCCCCAGCCCCGTGTCTTACCAGAGGTTGCTGTTCTATCCTGCCGATGGAATGTATAACCCGCCAGCTGTATGTTCTTAAATGTCGTTGTTCATCCAACATATAAACCAGCGTTAATATAATAACACCTTGTGATGTTTATTTTTGCTCTGTAAAAGAATATGTTCCTATTAGCTGTAGTCTACTAAAGTCAAGAGTAACTGCAAAGAACTGGAAGCCAATCACTACAGCACAAACTCACCTGTGGCTCATTGTTGCCTTTGACAGTAGTATCAATTCCACAGGAAGTTCTGGAATGTTGCTGTCTAGAGTGGATTACAGCAAACATGCCACACTCAGAGGGGGTGAAAGAGTAATCTCGGTTAACCCAGAAGTAAAATCGATGCAGAATCTGCCCACGGGAGATTAGTGACAGGGAGACTATTCAATGTCAGACAGAAGATGTTGAAATAAAGGTTCACTATCAGCTGTCCAGCTCAGACTAAAATAAGCACTTTTGCCTTTTTTTAAACAGGTGAGAATGAGGTTAAAGGCAGAGCCGACTATCGTGATCCACATAAGAACAAAAGGTCATCAAACAAACTTTTCTGGTTTAACATGGAAATTCCAGTGCTTACAAACATATCATATTTCTTATATCAGCCACACCCTCGTCTGTCCTAAAAAAAACACTGACGTAAGTGTTATGAGAATTTCGTTATCAATGTTCATAAACTTCAATTAATCTACTCAGTCCGTAACCCAAAGTTTGTAAGGTTCTGGTTTAAATGAAACAGACAGATTTCCCAGCTTACAATAGTCAAAACGTTTATTCACGAGAGCACTCCGAAGTCCATTATACAAAAACATCCCTTTTATACCTTGCTCCTTACTTACGCACATACTTTCACACAAACAGTAGATATCCTACGCACATACATACACACGAACAGTAGGTGAGTTGTATCCTTCTCCAGAGTTCTCACCCCTGTGTATCACTACCCAGCCGACAGTTCCATTCCCCCGAGTATAGAGAAACCTTGAGAAGTACTCCCTGTCCTATCATAAGTTTCTCAGAGTTCTAGCCAGGTCGAGTCAAACACAGTTTAATTGTTTTTCGGTATTTTCTTAGGCACACACATACAAGTTCAAATCTTAAGCTACGCCTTGCTCAGACAGTCTGTGTTTTTCCACTACACAGATACATTGTTTAATCTGCAACATGTTTCATAATTTTCTGCAAGCCTAACAGTTTCTCCCCTCCATGGGTGGAAACAGAATGTCCTGTAGGGAACACAGTAGTACAACTCGTCTGTTGATAGATCCTCTGATCATTTGTTTCCCACTTGCACCCTGCTTACATACTAAAAAGGAACAAAAGGTCCTTGTTCTAATTCGGACTAAAACTACACACATCATCAGATAAGAGTTTTATGATTCTAATAAATTTCATATGGTCTCAGGGTGGAATATTTATAGTCATTATAACGGCCACACGTGGTCCCGTGTGGCTCAGTTGGTAGAGCATGGCGCTTGCAACGCCAGGGTTGTGGGTTCAATTCCCACGGGGGGACCAGGGTTCAATTCCCACGGGGGGACCAGGATGAATATGTATGAACTTTCCAATTTGTAAGTCGCTCTGGATAAGTGCGTCTGCTAAATGACTTAAATGTAAATGTAAATTATCTTAACATTACCTTAAACATATAAATCATATGAATTTCTATCATATCAGTAAGACTCTTGCTTACACCATACTGTCTACTATGGAATGAAAATCAGACATAATTACAGAGAAACCCTCCCTTTGATGTCCCATGTGTCTTCTGTACAACATCATTTGGGTCTGTTGTTTTAATTATTAACATGTTCCTATAGCAATGTTTATTTTTATTCAGTAGATGTTCAGCATGCCACAGTCACAGTGTGATGTAATTTGTGTTGTAGGACACTTTGCAAATGCCTTCAATAAAAGTACTTTGAGGGTTTATTACAAACCCACAAAGGAAAATCCCTCAGTGATGCACATTTTTTATCATGTACTGTTGTTGGAGACATCTTATCACCCGGTATTGTCATTGTCCACCCTATACAGTAGAGGGCAGTGTAGCATTTGTCTTACTCTAAAGCTACATCCTGCTACACGCTATTTACGCAACATGCGCAATGCAAACTTCCTTTTTCTAATGCAGCGGAGTCAAATCCCCTGTCTTTGACTCCAGGCTCCTGGTTAAGGAGACAGAAAAGACTGAAAATGGTTAGTAAAACGCCAAAATATGTTCATACATACATATATAAGACATCAGATATGTGTTGTGTGCAATCACATGTTTTAGATGTTTTTAAAAGCCAAAGATGAAGATGGATTCCGTCCAGCTACCTCTCACGGGGGTCTATCAAACGTGGCCTAATGGCCGCCTGAATCAATTCATGCTTCCTGTAGCTCTAGGGATCTTCCTAGCGATTTGTTACTTTGTCTGTAATCAAGTCCGGTGATGTGAATCGCTAATAAACATGTTTATAGTGTTGCCAAAGTCAGTAGGATCGAAATTAAAACTAGCCCGAGGCTAGTACTTTTCACACCGGCTGGCTAGTAGAAAATGTGGTCAACTAGTTCGAAATTGTCTTTTCACATATCGCATGGCACAGATTTTGGACCGGGATAGGAAAATGTGGTCAGTGCCCAAAATCCATCCCTGTGCTGTACACCGCAAAGTAGTGCTAACTAACTGCTAGCTAGCCCATCAGCGAAGATGGGCACAGGACTTGGTGAAACAATGTCTGACAGTTTGGCCACATAAAATGCACTTTCAGTGCAGCATGTGTAACGTTAGGTCTACTTTGTGTGTTGACAATTAGCTAGGTAGGTTTACCGACATGCTAATTACGTTACTGTCTTATAGGGTTTTGTGAAAGTGGTGAAAAATAAGTCCTACTTCAAGAGGTACCAGGTCAAATTCAGGAGGAGGCGAGGTAAGGGATTTCTAAATTGTCAAAATTATTTGTTTTAGCACATGTGATTGGAGTTGCAAGTATGCAAATGACATGACTGTCCTGATATTTCCTTTCACACTAAAGACCCTATTCATTCCATTGATCAACCTCCATCTCACTGACTTTGGTATCCTTGTTCTGCATAGAGGGAAAGACTGACTACTTTGCCCGTAAGCGCCTAGTCATCCAAGATAAGAACAAGTACAACACACCCAAATACAGGATGATTGTCCGCTTCTCCAACCGGGATATTGTCTGCCAGGTAAGATGGGGAAAATGCTGGAATTACCAGAATGGACCATTTATTTAGCAGAAACTTATCTAAAGCAGCTTACGGTTGACAGTAACACATTCATCAGTAACACACAATTGACAGTTACACATGTGGCCCATGTTATAGTCAAACCCACAACTCTGTTGCCACCTGAGCACCATGGTCTAGTCCAGTTTAATCTACTGAGAGAAATGTGGAACTGCATTCTCAGCTCAATTCAACTAGATTGACCCCATCATTCTCACATGTCACATGACGCTTTGAGATAATCTGAGATGTCCCACGACACTCGCGCTTATGCTTTAAATGTTGTAGACTATATTGTTATTATTTCTTGTGTTATGTGATTTGCACCAGATTGCCTATGCCAAGATAGAGGGGGACATGATCGTGTGCGCTGCCTACTCCCACGAGCTGCCCAAGTACGGGATCGCCGTGGGTCTGACTAACTACGCAGCAGCCTACTGCACTGGTCTGCTGCTGGCCCGCAGGGTAAGATCAGCTCTCATACACAACCTGCTCTGACCTGATGGCTCCCTCCATAGTTTTGTTCAGTTTGCAGCACTATTAGTTAATGCGTATTCTATGTTTCTACCCTGTTAATGAAAGCTGTCTTTTATCAACATTGCTCGTGCCATTTCCTTTCCTCAAACCTTGTTTAATCTTTTACACCTTGAACTAATTTCTAAGATATTGACAACTCTGGATCGCGTTCTGGATTGTTTGTTATAGAGATGCCATGATTCCCTGTAATACATGAGAAGTATGTCTGTTCTGTATCTGAATGGCCAAACAATCCTATTGAACCATGCTTTTCTTTTTGCTCATTGTGAGGAATTGGCAGTTACATGCAAAAGGCTCTACCAACCTGTCAGTTTGACTTGATCCACTTGTTTAGCAACTGACTGTAATATAATATGCCATTTAGCAGACACTTTTATCCAAAGCAACTTAGTCATGCGTGCATACATTTTCTACATTTGGGTGACCCTGGGAATGGAACCCACAATCTTGGCATTGCAAGCACGATGCTCTACCAACTGAGTCATACAGGACCTCTGCTTTAGCCACCTATGGTGTTTCTTTCTTGCTGAGCGAGAACACCCTACCAATGTTGTCAGCTTTGCTTAATACTACAACAGATTTCTCTAATCCTGTTTTTGTCTTCCCCTGCAGCTGCTGAACAAGTTCGGCCTGGACAAGGTGTACGAGGGACAGGTGGAGGTCACTGGAGATGAGTTCAACGTGGAGAGCATCGACAGTCAGCCAGGTGCGTTCACCTGCTACCTGGATGCAGGGCTCGCCAGGACCAGCACTGGCAACAAGGTTTTCGGAGCTCTGAAGGGGGCTGTGGATGGAGGCCTGTCCATCCCCCACAGGTAATTACACTTTCCATGGCTTAAGAACAAGTTTTTGTAGCCAGGGGCTGTATGTATCAAGTGTCTTGGCGTAATAGTGCTGATTTAGGATCAGCTCCCCCTGTCCACAATCTGATTCATTGTCATCGAAAAGGAAAAACTAATCCTAGATCAGCATTCCTACTCTTGAGGCACATGATGCATACATCCCCAGGTCAAGATTTGTTTGTATATGTCCCACAGATCTGGGACTAAGCTAGTACTTCTGATGTTGCCAGGATCTATGTGTTGCTTGATGATGATACACTTGAGGCTGAGCAAATTGTAGTTGGTCCTTCATTTGCCCAGGTTGATGTAACATGTCCTGTTTCAAGACGGGGCTGAGAGCAATGTGAATCAGTAGTTAAGCAGCCAAATGTTCTGTTCTTGGTGTTCTGCAATCAATCATTTCAAATGGCCTTAGTGAAATTATTGGTCTTAGTGCACTGCCTATAATCCTAAGTCAATATGACTGGGTCAGTAGTGCCTTTCGGGTTGACATTGTCTTGTCCCCTCTTCCCCTTCCTTTCCCCCCCAGCACTAAGCGCTTCCCTGGATATGATGCGGAGAGCAAAGAGTTCAATGCAGAGGTCCACCGCAAGCACATCATGGGCCTCAATGTGTCCGAGTACATGAGCTATCTGATGGAGGAGGATGAGGACGCATACAAGAAGCAGTTCTCTCGCTTCATCAAGAATGGCGTTGCCCCTGACACGGAAAGTTCAAAGTTCACCCTGAACCCATTGTGATGTATCGGGAGGTGCCTGCCAATACATGTCTTATTAGTTAAATTAGACCACAGCTGGATGGTTACCTGTTTATCTGCACTATTAGCCACTTGGGATTGTATCACACACCCAGTTCTACCCAGTTTTCACTGAACCAAACTAAACCTGAGCTAGCATGGGTAGCTACTACTTCTCTGTTAAATTCTTAGGCCTTATGCCTGTAAGCATACTGGGGATCATATCAGCTTATGATGCAAATAAATTCTGAAGGGAAAGTTGTGTTGAATCCCAAACCAGTCCCTTCCCCTTGGCCCTGCATTTGTGTTCACGGAGCCCTATTTAAATGTGGAACATGAATTGCGTAATTCAAGTCACCCGTGTGTCCTGAAGTTAATGGTTTCATTTAATTCCCTCGTCACTTAGGAAGTCGCCCTTGGAGGTGTCAGCAACACGTGACACCAGAGTGTCCTCAAAACGTTTTGGTAGGGGTGAGGGCCTGGTTTGGGATTCTGCTTTAACTTACTGTCCATTGCTTCAATCTATTCAATGCGCTCTGATCTACAGGAGGGGATAGGGGTTGATTTGGAATTTTCCGATAAGTCTATGTAGTAACTGCTGCTTGATGATGATAGACATGAGGCTGAGCAAATTGTAGTTGGTCCTTCATTTTCCTAAATTGATGTAATCAACGTTTCAAGACGGGGCTGAGAGCAGCACAGTTAATACATTTGTGTCATATGTACTAGTCTTAAAATACAACTGACAAATGTGACATCCAACTCATTCCTATCAACTGGATGTGTAAAAAGTGTGTAGAGTATAAACTATATACGTACTGAATCAAGTCTGCATCCAGCAGGAGCCTCTGTACCGTTGTGTTAACATGCATTTGGTCTGTGGAATTGACTTTTATTTACCCACTACATGGTACTAATGTTTGCCACACTTGACTCGCAGGTTGAGGAGATGTACAAAAAGGCCCATGCTGGCATTCGTAACAACCCAGTCCACGAAAAGAAGCCCAAGAAAGAAGTCAAGAAGAAGAGGCAAGTTGATGAGCAATTTTGGCTATTTTCTATTGGAATGCAGTACTTACTACTGCATTGTTGGTTTTCATGCTGTTATGACTAAAACCTGATGGTAAACTTGACTAGATTATCATGGTCCGAGTTGGGGTCAATTCCATTTCCGTCTACCTCTTTGTATTTTAACACATTTCAGTTTACTTAATGAATTGTTCCCAACCCTGCCCTTGGCATTGTAGTCATGTTCCCTGACATTGTTAAAATTCATCGTAATGTAATAATTCTGACATGCTTGTCTCTCCCAGGTGGAACCGTGCCAAGCTCTCTCTGGCCCAGAGGAAAGACCGCGTTGCTCAGAAGAAGGCCAGCTTCCTCAGGGCTCAGGAACAGGAGGCTGCCGACAGCTAAACTCTGGTCCTAATGATGTAGGGACAATTCTTTGTTCTAATAAATCTACAGAAAAAGAATATAGCCTCTGTCTGTTATTGGTTTACCCCTCTTATAGAAGCTACTGTTTGAAGTGTTACCCATACTGTGTAAGTGGTTGAGATTGTGTAGAGTTGGACATGGAACTGATTTACTTACTATCCTCTGAAGTGTTAGCTAGTCTCTTGATTCAAACCATCCACCAGGGATATTCAAATATGGACCTCCAATCCAGTTCCACTGCTGATTTTCATTCATTCTCTCTAATCGGGAATTTATTTAGACCTGGGACACCAGGTGGGGGCAATTTAATCTGGTAGAACAAAAAACAGCAGTATGCCGACCTAGCTCGATTTGAATACACCCGCTATAGACAAAGTGTTCAATGCCGATTTTAAATGTTGACAATGGAATAAAATTGGCTTTGTTTGCTAGAAATGTACAATGAGTCTAAACATTACACAAATGAAGGGGGAAATTACCCCTTCCCCTCAATTTGTAGAGCATTTTTACCTGACGGTTTGATTGTCCCTCTATATACTGAAAAATATAAACACGACGTTCAACAATTTCACTGAATTATACATAATCTGTCAATTGAAATGAATTCATTAGTCACTAATTTGGCTTTCACATGACTGCGCAGGGGTGCAGTCATAGGTTAAAAACAAAAGGTCCACCGACTAGGGAGCCAGGCCCAGCCAATCAGTTTTTCCCCACAAAAGGGCTTTATTACAGACAGCAATTCTATCTGGGTGGCTGGTCTCCGATGATCCCACAGGTGAATAAGCCGGATGTGGAGGTCCTGAGGCATGTACTACCAAATTCTCTAAGACCGAGGCAGTTTATGGTAGAGATTAACAGTCAATCCTCTGGCAACAGCTCTGTTGAACATTCCTGCAGTCAGCATGCCAATTGCACGCTTCCTCAACTTGAGACATCTGTGGCGTTGTGTGATCAGTGGCCTTTTGTTCCCAGCACAAGGTGCACCTGTGTAATGATCATGCTGTTTTGTCAGGTGGCTGGATTAACGCTCAAACGGATGTAAACATTTGTACACAAAATTTGAGAAGATTTGAGTATGGAACATTTCTGGGATCTTTTATTTCAGCTCATGAAAAACGGAACTAACACTTTATATTTTTGTTCATTATAGTTCCCTAAAAAGCTTAGAGGAGAGGGTGTTAGGGGGCAGCAGTAGTGTTCATCTGTGTCCTGATTCTCCACCCTTTCCCAAAGTGTGGATTTACAATGGAAGAAATGCAGTTCCAATCAATACTTTAAAATCCAGGGTCTGGATGTACCCATGTTTCCACCTCATTAGGAGTCCTTGGTGTGCGATATCTTTTTCCACAACAAACTCTTCAGGTTGTTCAGTATAAGCGAGTGTTCCATCTCCATCTGTTCTGCCGAGCCCTTCAATGCGATACATGCATACAGTTGTTTCTCCAGCTCCTCCTGAATGTCAGACGGCGCCCCGTTCAGGAGGTAATCCTTCAGTGCGCCGCACGCCTTGGCCAGGTTGGGCTGTGTCACCTCTGGCGTACACCGGTGCTTGGTGAGGTCACAGGAAGTGCGACAGTCAGCACCGTACAGACAGTCCTCTTCCGTGTCGCACCGCCGCTCCCTCATGGCTTTCTGGAAGGTGGCCTCAGGGACAATGTGGTGAGTGTCCATCACCTTCAGGTCGTGGCGGTCGTTGTAACCGAAGCCGTCCGCGCTCATGTCACACATGAGGAAGGAGCCGAAGGTCCCGTGGAAGACATCCTCAACGAGCTCCAGGAGGCCGATGGAGATCTTGGCCTTGCGGGGCCAGGAGGGCGTGAACCACTGGTCCATGCTGCGTCGTACCCCCGCGGGGATCCACAGCTCCACCACCCAGGGCAGGCTGATGCCGTACAGGGGAGCATAGGGCACCTTCTCCATCATGTACAAGTTCAGAGAAAAAGGGAATAAGAGAGATGGGGGGGTATTGAAAGAGGCAGAGGAGAGAGAGCTGTGATGACTTTCATCACACTCATGATTTGAATCAATGTATCATGATTACTGGATAATTTGTGTTGTCTGAAGAAAATAATCCCTGGTTTTTTTCTTCATAAATGAGCATTCCTATTAGTTTACCTTCTCCATCACATACAGGTCCCCACAGAAGCCCAGGAGCCTAGGGGTGTGCTCTCTGTCCTGCAGGACTATTGCTAGCAGAAACTCATTGAGCTGGAGAAGAGCCCACGTGGAGCGGGCCTCCGGCAAGGAGATGAGGCCATCTTTGTTGTAGTCGGCCACGGAGAAAACCAGGCTCACCAGGTCTGGAAGGTTGGCCTGTTCACCCACCTTGGTCTGAAGAGAAATAAGGGGTAAGAGATACCTTCGTAACAGAACTGCATTAATGAACACGCTAGCCACTAAAGTCATAACACACTAATAAAGATGGCAATAAGTTACGTGAATGTGAATACTGTGACAAAATATCAATTAGCATTTATGAAATATTGGTGCACTGATTATAAATGCATAATGTATGGATTATGAATGTGTTATGAAGACCTTCAAATAAGTGTTGCAGACATGAACCTATTAATAAAAGCTGGTAGTCTAATGAATCACACTGGGATGAGATGACAGTATTCTGACCTTGAGGTGGCTGAGGACCATCTCTTTGAACTTCTCCACGGAAGTTCCCTTGGTGGGCTTGTTGAAGGGAGATGCCTCCTTCCTGTGCTCCATCTCTGCTCCCAGGTTATAATGAGGAATTTCTTCCATTTGGCACTTAATCACCCCCTCTAGGTCCCCCCAGCCACCTGAGTACACCTGAGACACACATAGACCCACAACATGCTCGTGTTAATTCTCAGACACAGAAACACTGTAGCTCTAAACACTATGGGTGAATCTCAAAAGTCCTTCCTTGATTCCTCATGTCCTCTCTCCACACCACCTGCCCAATGTCAGAAGGAAGTGAGATGCAGGTGGATTGGAGGAGAAGATCCTTTGATCTTCTCCTCCAATGCTCTCCTTCCCTCTTACATTTTGGAAAGGAAAGACTTTTGAGATTTACCGTAGAACTAGGATCAGAGTCAGCTCTGACCTGGTTGTTCGGCTTGGCAGAGAGACACTTCCCCAGGTACAGCGTGTCTTTTTCACACAGGCTTCTGCATGCCGAGCCGTCGATCACTCCTTTCCTGTACTTGTCACACTTGGATAAATAGACATGGTGTTGGTTTGTATACTGTAACTAACTAATAGACAGACATGGTGTTGGTTTGTATAGTAACTCACAGGATGGTTTCAATACAATATGGAAGCTGACACTGGAATGCTGTATTTGAAGGAATAGTATTTTTTTAACCAGTAGGAGGCTCCATCAATTTACTAATTTCATATAAGGAAATAGAGAACTCACTATGGAATTCTTGCACTCATGTCCACGACACAGCTCTGAGTAGGATGAGTACTCCACATACACCACCCAGCTACCCACAAATACTGCCAGCCACGAGAAGAACAGATACTTCATGTGCAGGTAGGAGAATCGGGCCTGAAATAGAGAGAGCAAGGGAGTGAGGGAGAGAGAGCGTAGATAATGAGATAGAGGGGGAGAGAGAGCTGTGATGACTTTCATTACATAATAATATGATCATGATCAGAATACATAAATGGGCATTCCTATTTGAAGAGTTCAGGTGGAACAGCCTCCTTTATGATACTTGAACAGAACTTGACCCAGATATAGTGAGACTGAAGATGTGTAAACAGCATTTAGTTAAATGTGAGTTTGATTATCCACAGGAGTAAATATCATGGAATGTAGAAAATGTATGATAGGTATGCTAAATATAGCCCCACATTTATGTTGCAATAATGATAAATCATATTACCAAGGAAGCACGAATGTGAAGTTGAGACGCACTGAGCACTACAGGGATTTCCAGTCATTTCCATAAGCAGGCTGGTCTAGTACCAGTAGTGTAGTTATCCAATGAATGAATGGATGAATGAATAGCTCCCTCACTGGGGTGCATAATGAAATATGAAAGTTTAACTGAGATTCAGTATTATAACAATCATGCAGAATAGATGAGGTGAGAGATGAACAGATAACACACTGACATAATTTGCTCTAAAACAGGGTCAGGTTGTGAGATGTGAAGATTCAAAGAAAGAACAAGATTCAAAACGACATTTCCTCAAAAACTAATGTCAATTTAGATTTGAGTGAGTTTCAACAGAATGCATTTGGGGGAAAAAATATTGCATTTTGCTGTGCCAGAAAATCCTACCTTTCTCCATGTTCCTCAGGAACTAACAGCAAACAGAGCCATTTTAAATCTAAATGCCACTCAATGAAATTTGGCCGGATTGCCGTAAATCCCAGACCCCTCATGGCTTGACATTATCTAATCAGACATCTTAAACCTGCTTACTGTGTTAATCTTCTCCAGAAGGGCTGGGTGATCTTGTAAAATGTATAACATGTGAAAGGAGTAATAACTATTGTTATTGAGAGGGAGAGCATGAGAGAGAGAGATGAGAGAGAGAAACAGAGTGTGCTTGGGGACAGGGAGTCGATACAGCCATAGGGCTCTGGTAAAATGAAGTGCACTATATAAGGAATAGAGTGTCATTTGGGACATAGCCAGTGACAGACCAAGGAGGGAGGAGGGGTGAGGCCTTCTGTCTTGTTCCCAGTGTCTGTTGCGCCTGCATCTATGCTTGTTGTAGTCTAGCAACCATCTGTGAGAACAGACCATGTGACTCGTTCTTCCTAGACTGACTTGGCCACTGCAACAGAGAACAATAAATCACTGAACTGAGGTGAGGAGGGTCATATAATGAGGGGGGAGAGCAAGAGACATATCATCTATATATTCTGTACGAGCCAGCATTGAGTCAATCATGTCATTTCATGTGATCCCATATAGTGGCTTGCGAAAGTATTCACCCCCCTTGGCATTTTTCCTATTTTGTTGCCTTAAAACCTGGAATTAAAATAGATTTTGGTGGGGTGTGTATCATTTGATTTACACAACATGCCTACCACTTTGAAGACCACTTTGAAAAAAACTGAAAACTTGAGCGTGCATAACTATTCACCTCCCAAAGTCAATACTTTGTAGAGCCACATTTTTCAGCAATTTCAGCTGCAAGTCTCTTGGGGTATGTCTCTATAAGCTTGACTCATCTAGCCACTAGGATTTTGCCCATTCTTAAAGGCAAAACTGCTCCAGCTCCTCCAGCTCCTCTCATGCTCTCCCAGCACTTCCGGGTTGGAGCGAGTAGTCGCATTCCGCTTCGCTCCACAGGTAGTATTACCATTTCATTTTCATTACAGTACAACGGTTTGATTTGTTTGATCTTAGCTAGCTACATAGCCGTCTTTGTATCAAAGATAATTGTGTAGTTATTGAGGTTCGCTAGCCAGCTATTTTCGTCCTAACGTAACGTAACGTAGTCAACACTGCTAGCTAGCCAGCTAGCCACCGAATAGCAGCACTGTAGAAACGATTGCATTACAACGGAACGACTTGATTAGTGTAGTGTTAGCTAGCTACATAGTTGTCTTTGCTATCTTTGTATCTAAGATAATTGTGTAGTTTTGAGTAATTATCGGTTAGCTAGCCAGCTATTTTCGTCCGCCGCGCTGCCGTTCTCCTACCTAGTCAACACTGCTAGCTAACACTGCTAGCTAGCCAACTTCTACCGAATAGCAGCACTGTAGAAACTTACATTACAACGGAACGACTTGATTAGCGTAGTGTTAGCTAGCTACATAGTTGTCTTTGCTGTCCTTGTATCCAAGATAATTGTGTAGTTTAGAGAAATTTAGAGAAGTTGTCGAGGTTACCTAGCCAGTTAGAGGTTACCTAGCCAGCTACACTTTCAAACAAAGTCAACAACGCAGCCACTGCTAGCCAGCCTACTTCACCAGCCAGCAGTACTATATCATTTTAGTCAATAAGATTATTATTATTTTTTTTATTTTTTTTGCAACGTAAGCTTAACTTTCTGAACATTCGAGACGTGTAGTCCACTTGTCATTCTAATCTCCTTTGCATTAGTGTAGCCTCTTCTGTAGCCTGTCAACTATGTGTCTGTCTATCCCTCTTCTCTCCTCTCTGCACAGACCATACAAACGCTTCACACCGCGTGGCCGCCGCTACTCTAACCTGGTGGTCCCAGCGCGCACGACCCACGTGGAGTTCCAGGTCTCCGGCAGCCTCTGGAACTGCCGATCTGCGGCCAACAAGGCAGAGTTCATCTCAGCCTATGCGTCCCTCCAGTCCCTCGACTTCTTGGCACTGACGGAAACATGGATTACCACTGATAACACTGCTACTCCTACTGCTCTCTCCTCGTCTGCCCACGTGTTCTCGCACACCCCGAGAGCTTCTGGTCAGCGGGGTGGTGGCACTGGGATCCTCATCTCTCCCAAGTGGACATTCTCTCTTTCTCCCCTGACCCATCTGTCTATCGCCTCCTTTGAATTCCATGCTGTCACAGTTACCAGCCCTTTCAAGCTTAACATCCTTATCATTTATCGCCCTCCAGGTTCCCTTGGAGAGTTCATCGATGAGCTTGACGCCCTGATAAGTTCCTTTCCTGAGGATGGCTCACCTCTCACAGTTCTGGGTGACTTTAACCTCCCCACGTCTACCTTTGACTCATTCCTCTCTGCCTCCTTCTTTCCTCTCCTCTTTTGACCTCACCCTCTCACCTTCCCCCCCTACTCACAAGGCAGGCAATACGCTTGACCTCATCTTTACTAGATGCTGTTCTTCCACTAATCTCACTGCAACTCCCCTCCAAGTCTCCGACCACTACCTTGTATCCTTTTCCCTCTCGCTCTCATCCAACACTTCCCACACTGCCCCTACTCGGATGGTATCGCGCCGTCCCAACCTTCGCTCTCTCTCCCCCGCTACTCTCTCCTCTTCCATCCTATCATCTCTTCCCTCTGCTCAAACCTTCTCCAACCTATCTCCTGATTCTGCCTCCTCAACCCTCCTCTCCTCCCTTTCTGCATCCTTTGACTCTCTATGTCCCCTATCCTCCAGGCCGGCTCGGTCCTCCCCTCCTGCTCCGTGGCTCGACGACTCACTGCGAGCTCACAGAACAGGGCTCCGGGCAGCCGAGCGGAAATGGAGGAAAACTCGCCTCCCTGCGGACCTGGCATCCTTTCACTCCCTCCTCTCTACATTCTCCTCTTCTGTCTCTGCTGCTAAAGCCACTTTCTACCACTCTAAATTCCAAGCATCTGCCTCTAACCCTAGGAAGCTCTTTGCCACCTTCTCCTCCCTCCTGAATCCTCCTCCCCCTCCTCCCCCCTCCTCCCTCTCTGCAGATGACTTCGTCAACCATTTTGAAAAAAAGGTCGACGACATCCGATCCTCGTTTGCTAAGTCAAACGACACCGCTGGTTCTGCTCACACTGCCCTACCCTGTGCTTTGACCTCTTTCTCCCCTCTCTCTCCAGATGAAATCTCGCGTCTTGTGACGGCCGGCCGCCCAACAACCTGCCCGCTTGACCCTATCCCCTCCTCTCTTCTCCAGACCATTTCCGGAGACCTTCTCCCTTACCTCACCTCGCTCATCAACTCATCCTTGACCGCTGGCTACGTCCCTTCCGTCTTCAAGAGAGCGAGAGTTGCACCCCTTCTGAAAAAACCTACACTCGATCCCTCCGATGTCAACAACTACAGACCAGTATCCCTTCTTTCTTTTCTCTCCAAAACTCTTGAACGTGCCGTCCTTGGCCAGCTCTCCTGCTATCTCTCTCAGAATGACCTTCTTGATCCAAATCAGTCAGGTTTCAAGACTAGTCATTCAACTGAGACTGCTCTTCTCTGTGTCACGGAGGCGCTCCGCACTGCTAAAGCTAACTCTCTCTCCTCTGCTCTCATCCTTCTAGACCTATCGGCTGCCTCTGATACTGTGAACCATCAGATCCTCCTCTCCACCCTCTCCGAGCTGGGCATCTCCGGCGCGGCCCACGCTTGGATTGCGTCCTACCTGACAGGTCGCTCCTACCAGGTGGCGTGGCGAGAATCTGTCTCCGCACCACGTGCTCTCACCACTGGTGTCCCCCAGGGCTCTGTTCTAGGCCCTCTCCTATTCTCGCTATACACCAAGTCACTTGGCTCTGTCATATCCTCACATGGTCTCTCCTATCATTGCTATGCAGACGACACACAATTAATCTTCTCCTTTCCCCCCTCTGATAACCAGGTGGCGAATCGCATCTCTGCATGTCTGGCAGACATATCAGTGTGGATGACGGATCACCACCTCAAGCTGAACCTCGGCAAGACGGAGCTGCTCTTCCTCCCGGGGAAGGACTGCCCGTTCCATGATCTCGCCATCACGGTTGACAACTCCATTGTGTCCTCCTCCCAGAGTGCTAAGAACCTTGGCGTGATCCTGGACAACACCCTGTCGTTCTCAACTCACATCAAGGCGGTGACCCGTTCCTGTAGGTTCATGCTCTACAACATTCGCAGAGTACGACCCTGCCTCACACAGGAAGCGGCGCAGGTCCTAATCCAGGCACTTGTCATCTCCCGTCTGGATTACTGCAACTCGCTGTTGGCTGGGCTCCCTGCCTGTGCTATTAAACCCCTACAACTCATCCAGAACGCCGCAGCCCGTCTGGTGTTCAACCTTCCCAAGTTCTCTCACGTCACCCCGCTCCTCTGCTCTCTCCACTGGCTTCCAGTTGAAGCTCGCATCCGCTACAAGACCATGGTGCTTGCCTACGGAGCTGTGAGGGGAACGGCACCTCCGTACCTTCAGGCTCTGATCAGGCCCTACACCCAAACAAGGGCACTGCGTTCATCCACCTCTGGCCTGCTCGCCTCCCTACCTCTGAGGAAGTACAGTTCCCGCTCAGCCCAGTCAAAACTGTTCGCTGCTCTGGCACCCCAATGGTGGAACAAACTCCCTCACGACGCCAGGTCAGCGGAGTCAATCACCACCTTCCGGAGACACCTGAAACCCCACCTCTTTAAGGAATACCTAGGATAGGATAAAGTAATCCTTCTAACCCCCCCCTCCCCCTTAAAAGAGTTAGATGCACTATTGTAAAGTGGTTGTTCCACTGGATATCATAAGGTGAATGCATCAATTTGTAAGTCGCTCTGGATAAGAGCGTCTGCTAAATGACTTAAATGTAAATGTAAATGTAAGTTGGATGGGTTCCGCTGGTGTACAGCAATCTTTACGTCATACCACAGATTCTCAATTGGAATGAGGTCTGGGCTTTGACTAGGCCATTCCAAGACATTTAAATGTTTCCCATTAAACCATTCGAGTGTTGCTTTAGCAGTATGCTTAGGGTCATTGTCCTGCTGGAAGGTGAACATCTGTCCCAGTCTCAAATCTCTGGAAGACTGAAACAGGTTTCCCTCAAGAACTTCCTTGTATTCAGTGCCATCCATCATTCCTTCAAATTCTGACCAGTTTCCCAGTCCCTGCTGATGAAAAACATCCCCACAGCATGATGCTGCCACCACCATGCTTCACTGTGGGGATGATGTTCTCGGGGTGATGAGAGGTGTTGGGTTTGAGCCAGACATAGCGTTTTCCTTGATGGCCAAAAAGATAAATTTCAGTCTCATCTGACCAGAGAACCTTCTTCCATATGTTTGGGGAGTCTCCCACATGCCTTTTGGCGAACACCAAACGTGTTTGCTTATTTTTTTCTTTAAGCAATGGCTTTTTTTCTGGCCACTCTTCTGTAAAGCCCAGCTCTGTGGAGTGTACAGTTTAAAGTGGTCCTATGTACAGATACTCCAATCTCCACTGTGGAGCTTTGCAGCTCCTTCAGGGTTAACTTTGGTCTCTTTGTTGCCTCTCTGATTAATGCCCTTCTTGCCTGGTCCGTAGGTTTGTTGTGGTGCCATATTCTTTCAGTTTTTTAATAATGGACTTAATGGTGCTCTGTGGGATGTTCAAAGTTTCTGATTTTATTATAACCCAACCCTGATCTGTACTTCTCCACAACTCTTCATAGTGCCACTTGCTTGGTGGTGTTGCAAACTCTGGGGCCTTTCAGAACAAGTGTATATATACTGAGATCATGGGAATCTTAGATTGCACACAGGTGGACTTTATTTAACTAATAAATGTGACTTCTGAAGGTAACTGGTTGCACTAGTTCTTATTTAGGGGCTTCATATACCGTTGAAGTCGAAAGTTTACATACACTTATGTTGGAGTCATTAAAACTCATTTTTCAAATCACTCCACAAATTTCTTGTTAACAAACTATAGTTTTGGCACATCGGTTAGGACATCTACTTTGTGGATGACAAGTAATTTTTCCAACAATTGTTTACAGACAGATTATTTCACAGACAGATTATTTCACTTATAATTCACTATCACAATTCCAGTGGGTCAGACGTTTACATACACTAAGTTCAATGTGCCTTTAAACAGCTTGGAAAATTCCAGAAAATTATGTCATGGCTTCTGATAGGCTAATTGACATAATTTGAGTCAATTGGAGGTGTACTTCAAGGCCTTCCTTCAAACTCAGTGGCTCTTTGCTTGACATCATGGGAAAATCTAAAGACATCAGCCAAGACCTCAGAAAAAGAATTGTAGACCTCCACAAGTCTGGTTCATCCTTGGGAGCAATTTCCAAACGCCTGAAGGTACCATGTTCATCTGTACAAATAATAGTACACAAGTATAAACACCATGGGACCACGCAGCCGTCATACCACTCAGGAAGGAGACGCGTTCTGTCTCCTAGAGATGAACGTACTTTGGTGCGAAAAGTGCAAATCAATCCCAGAACAACAGCAAAGGACCTTGTGAAGATGCTGGAGGAAACAGGTACAAAAGTATCGATATCCACAGTAAAACGAGTCCTATATCGACATAACCTGAAAGGCCTCTCAGTGAGGAAGAAGCCACTGCTCCAAAACCGGCATAAAAAAAGTCAGACTACAGTTTGCAACTGCACATGGGGACGAAGATCGTACTTTTTGGAGAAATGTCCTCTGGTCTGATGAAACAAAAATATAACTGTTTGGCCATAATGACCATTGTTATGTTTGGAGGAAAAAGGGGGAGGTTTGTAAGCCCGAAGAACACCATCCCAACCGTGAAGCACGGGGGTGGCAGCGTCATGTTGTGCGGGTGCTTTGCTGCAGGAGGGACTGGTGCACTTCAAAATAGATGGCATCATGAGGGATGTATATCCACAAAATTATGTGGATATATTGAAGCAACATCTCAAGACATCAGTCAGGAAGTTGAAGCTTGGTCGCGAATGGTCTTCCAAATGGACAATGACCACAAGCATACTTCCAAAGTTGTGGCAAAATGGCTTTAGGACAGCAAAGTCAAGGTATTGGAGTGGCCATCACAAAGCCCTGACCTCAATCCCATAGAACATTTGTGGGCAGAACTGAAAAAGTGTGTGCGGGCAAGGAGGCCTACAAACCTGACACAGTTACACCAGCTCTGTCAGGAGGAATGGGCCAAAATTCACCCAACTTATTGTGGGAAGCTTGTGGAAGACTACCCGAAACGTTTGACCTAAGTTAAACAATTTAAAGGCAATGCTACCAAATACTAATTGAGTGTACGTAAACTTCTGACCCACTGGGAATGTGATGAAAGAAATAAAAGCTGAAATAAATAACTCTACTATTATTCTGACATTTCACATTCTTAAAATAAAGTGGTGATCCTAACTGACCTAATACAGGGAATTTTTACTAGGATTAAATGTCAGATGTTGTGAAAAACTGAGTTTAAATGTATTTGGCTAAGGTGTATGCAAACTTCCGACTTCAACTGTATATACACGCACCACTTTCACCAATTTGGACTATTTTGTGTATGTCGATTACATGAAATCCAAATAAAAATCAATTGAAATTACAGGTTGTAATGCAACAAAATAGGAAAAACGCCAAGGGGGATGAATACTTTTGCAAGGCACTGTATCTCATCTAAGTGGAACAATCACCTACATTTTTTGCGCATCCACAGTGTGTTCTACCCTGCATAACTATATCTACAACATATTACAGTCCTTCATTAATTAAAACATAATTCTGCTCACTGCTATAACAGCACATGTACACTATAGATGAAACTGTTAGTAATGAACTAGTTTATTCTAATTAGAGAGCAATTGATGAAGAAACAGGCCTTAAATTGGGATATACATGGGTAGTTGCCTATAGAGGGCCTTGTGGAGTACAGTAATACTTCATCATTACAATGACTATTGATTATGAGCTCTGTAATCAACAACCCAATGGTTCTCTGTGGTAACACATGGTTAGTTACAGGCAGACAGCTACTGTACAATCTTTTTCCTTTTTGACACACTCCAAATTGTTATTGCCTTTTGATAACATTTTCTTCCTGATTCATAATTCTAAATGGACTATCTTAATTTTCTCAGTAGATCAATATTGGCATTACTTCAACACAGAGAGCTGGCTGAGTGGAGGAATAACAGACATTCAGAAACCCTTTCTATTCCATCTATTAATAATGAATATGTCCAATGTTTGACAGTGATGGACTCCCCCAGCCTCTCTCCCTCTCCCTCGTTCAGTTTCAATTTGCTTTATTGACATGACTCTGTCTCTCTCTGTATCTCTTCTGTGCAATTCTTAACTTAATACAGTATTTTGAGTGCCAATCTCAATTTCTCCCTCTATTCCATGTTGTGATGCTGTGTGTGGATCTGTAACCACTTCTTACTCAATTCCCACATTTCATTACCGTCCAATGACTATGGACAGAGTGATTGTGAGTAATGATTGTGAGTAAAGGTGAACTCTTGCATCGTCTTTGCCCAGCACTTATAATGTGATGTCCATTGGACAATACCACTTTGAACCCTTTACTATGCGGAAAAGAGAGTCCCTGTTTTCTGAATTGGATTTGAGTTTCTCTCTATAAGAACTCTGTTATTAGTGATGACTGGGACTTGACAGATGTGCATTCACTCTCCCTTCATCTTCCACCCACCCTCTTTCACTAAAGATGACTCTTAAATCAAGTTAGCCCTTCAGTCTGCATCCATCTCGCTCTCTAATCTAATCCTCCTCTCTCTCTATTCAATGGACCTCTTACTGTAATGTCAGTCCATTACTCTCCTCTTTTGTATTTGTCATCTGTGTTGAGAGCTGTGGAATCTATATTTTTTATTTTACCTTTATTTAACTAGGCAAGTCAGTTAAGAACAAATTCTTATTTTCAATGACGGCCTAGGAACAGTGGGTTAACTGCCTTGTTCAGGGGCAGAACGACAGATTTGTTCCTTGTCAGCTCGGGGATTCGATCTTGCAACCTTTCGGTTACTAGTCCAACGCTCTAACCACTAGGCTACGCTGCCGCTCCTGACTAGTCACAAGCCACTTCTCTATTGTGACTGCAGGTCCAGAGCAACTGCTTTTTAGCATATACTGGCTTGAGTTTCCTCTCTCCCCACAGCCCAACCTCATTCTGTGGTCCTAGACCTGGACGGTGGTTGGAGCAGCTAGAGGTCAAAGAGCTGTAATCTCGGTTAACCCTTTTCCTCTGTGCTTAGATTTTTCCATACTTGTGGGAAGAGTTGGTGCTTTCCAGATAAGTGTTCTCCCAGCCGTAGTGCCTTGATATTAAACCTAAAATATTCAGCATTCCACAGGACCGACAACTGCTCAGAATGTCATTTACAACAGCATGGTGTCTAGTGTAGTCCCTCTTTACATGCAGGCTGATCTCTGCCTCGGGTCTCTCAGAGAACGAGATACACTTGACTTGGGAGGTGTGCCACAAAATACGATTAGTGCCAGGCTAATAATATCATCTGTAGCTTTCCTTGTAATTTCTCTGTGGCATTCCCTGGTCAAGTAATCTGACGACCTCATACAACAAATGAACAAAACATTATGAACAGCTGCTCTTTCCATGACATAGACTGACCAGGTGAAAGCTATGGTCCCTTATTGATGTAACTTGTTAAATCCACTTCAATCAGTGTAGATGAAGGGGAGGAGACAGGTTAAATAAGGATTTTTAAGCCTTGAAACAATTGAGACATGGATTGTGAATGTGTGCCATTCAGAGGGTGAATGGGCAAGATAAAGAATGTAAGTGCCTTTGAACAGGGTACGGTAGTGGGGTACGGTAGTGGGGTACGGTAGCGCATTGGTTTGAGTCAAGAACTCCAACGCTGCTGGGTTTTTCACGCTCAACAGTTTCCTGTGTGTATCAAGAATGGTCTACAATCCAAAGGACATCCAGCCAACTTGACACAACTGTGGGAATCATCGGAATCAACATGGGCCAGTATCCATGCCCCAACGAATTGAGGATGTTCCGAGGGCAAAAAGGGGGGGTGCAACTCAATATTAGGAAGGTGTTCTTAATGTTTGGTATACTCAGTGTACTGTATATACTGTATGTTTAGCGTGAGCATAATCTGTGTGTCCTAGTACTTTCCCAGTGTTTTTTTACAAACCTAAACTGAAAGAACTAATCTCGGTTAACCCAGAACTAAAGTCTTGCGTAATTGGTCAGAGGCTCGATTAAGTTCAGGGTCCATATGTGGGAAGACAGAAAGAGTATAAGAACTGGAACAAAGAGCTCCACCCTCTCTCTTTGCAAGTTGCGGGCAAGTCTATGGCCAAATGTTCCCTCCACTTTCGAAATTCGAAAAAGATGCTAACACCTGTGAAACCAAGATTTGTCCAAAGCACCGGAACTAATGCTGCACGTTATCTCACGCATGCCATTGTACAAATCTAAGGTAACATTTATGTTTACGTAGTCTGTCCATGAGAGACTAAAAGAACTGCTACAAAGCAGCATGACCACACAAACAATGCACTGTGTTCCATATTGATTCTTGCGTAGGTAGGTGCTGTAAATTGCATCCAACTGCAAAGTCATTATAGATAACACTCTGAAGGAAAATAAATATGTGGCTGTTCTTTAAAAATCAATGTTTTGAGGGCTTTCATTTGAACTCTGTGATTATGCATTTCTCACTCCTATACAGGATCCCATAGGCTACTGGTGGGGAAAGAGCAAGGCTACGTCCCAAATGGCTCCCTATATAATGCAAATAGTGCCCTATGGGCCCTGGTAGAAAGAAGTGCACTATAAAGGGGATGGAGCCCTAAAACACAGCTAATGAGGCAGCATTGATCCTGGCTGTTGTGACTGCTTGTTATTATTTACCAGCTGTAATCAGAGCTGTGGTGATGTAATGGGGTGTGTGGATGGGAAGGGTGGCAAGAGTCATTATAGTGCACTACCTTTGCCCTAAGATCTCGGGTCAAAAGTGGTGCACTATAAAGGGACACAGCCTCAGCCATTGCTTAGCCACTAAATAATCATGCATCCCACCAGGCCTTGGGTTTTATTTCCTTAGATAGAACTGCAGAAAGTGTAATTGATTATATCCTACATATTATATATGTCTGAAACATGCTGGAGATAACAACAGGTCAATCAACACACAGAGACCACTGGTGTGCTGGGACTATAGTCTAACTAACCCTAACCACAGTCCAGTCTTTTTAATTGACACTGAGCAGAGGTCCAGATATTGAGTCCATGCAACTTAAGGATGCACAACAAATACATGGACAAAGCACTTGTTATTTGTGACCTGAAACTGCTCTTTGGCATCCAAATACGCAGGGAGAGAAGATAGAAATGTTCTCTGCTCTTGATCCATTTCTATGCTGACACTTGTTTTGCAGCCCTGCTCACCACTCATCCATTATTCATGATCATAAAGCTAGTCCTCTCTAATGGGCACTCTCTCCAGCTGTGAAGAGAGAGAGAAATGGAAAGAGAGATATATGGAGAGATGGAGGAGCGAGAAAGAGAAAGACGGATAGAGAGATGAGGGAGGGACATGAACAGGGAGAGGAAAGGGGGATACCTAGTCATTTGTACAACAATGCATTCAACTGAAATGTTTCTTCCGCATTTAAGCCAACCCCTCTGAATCAGAGAGGTGCGGGGGGCTGCATTAATTGATATCCACGGTATCGGCGCCTGGGGAACAGTGGGATAACTGCCTTGCGAGGGATAGAGATGAGAGAGGAGATGAAGGAGAGAGAGAGAGAGGAGATGAAGCAGGGATGGATGGAGAGGGAGAATTAAAAGATTGTGTCACACAGACAAAAGCAAACCATTTTCCTCCCTAATATTCTAGATGGGGAACACTAATAGGCTTATGCACAGTGCACACACATGGGAATCGTCAAGCGTGGAAGATGTTTCCTGGTGAGAGCTAATTTTGTACCACCTGTGTAAACTTTCTGCTTGCATCTCCCTCTCTCTCATAGGAGTTACGCACCAGTAACTCATCTGTCCCAGCATCCATCTCTCTTACTCCCAGGACTCCAACTCTCTAAAGGAAGGAGGTGTCATTACTATTTGCTGTGTGCATTGTGCAGGCTCAGAGAGATATCACACTCGGTGTATCCCAAATGGCACCATATTCTCTACAAAAACACTATCTAGGGAATATGGTGCCTTTTGGGAATCACACACTCTCTATTTGTGTGCACGGTGCAGGCTCTGGGAGATGTAACACTGTCTCTGTCTGTCTGTGCTATGTGCAGGAGCTACGCACTGCCTGGTTGATCGGACTCATCCCAGTCCCAAGTCGGACAGCATACAGCAGGCAATAAGAACGACACCACCCCTCCCTCCTGGTTGCGGACACACCCTCCTGGTCGAGGCCACACCCCAATCCCCACACTGACTCAACACTGCGACAGTAACACTACATGGTGGGGTTTTATATACAGTTGAAGTCGGAAGTTTACATACACCTTAGCCAAATACATTTAAACTCAGTTTCACAACATCTGACATTTAATCCTAGTAAAAATTCCCTGTATTAGGTCAGTTAGGATCACCACTTTATTTTAAGAATGTGAAATGTCAGAATAATGGAGAAAATTATTTATTTCAGCTTTTATTTATTTCATCACATTCCCAGTGGGTCAGAAGTTTACGTACACTCAATTAGTATTTGGTAGCATTGCCTTTAAATTGGTTGGGTCAAACGTTTCAGGTAGCCTTCCACAAGCTTCCCACAAGAAGTTGGGTGAATTTTGGCCCATTCCTCCTGACAGAGCTGGTGTAACTGAGTCATGTTTGTAGGCCTCCTTGCTCACACACACTTTTTCTGCCCACAAATTTTCTATAGGATTGAAGTCAAGGCTTTGTGATGGCCACTCCAATAGATTTACTTTGTTATCCTTAAGCCATTTTGCCACAACTTTGGAAGTATGCTTGGTGTCATTGTCCATTTGGAAGACCCATTTGCGACCAAGTTTCAACTTTCTGACTGATGTCTTGATGTTGCTTCAATATATCCACATAATTTTCCTCCCTCATGATGCCATCTATTTTGTGAAGTGCGCCAGTCCCTCCTGTAGCAAAGCAAAAATTACTTGTGTCATGCACAAAGTAGATGTCCTAACCGCCTTGCCAAAACTATAGTTTGTTAACAACAAATTTGTGGAGTGGTTGAAAAACGAGTTTTAATGACTCCAACCTAAGTGTATGTAAACTTCCGACTTCAACTGTATGTTAGTATGAAATCGGCTTGTCTTATTGGAGCGACCAACCGGCGAGTGACAGTGTTCCATCATGTTATGACCTCATTAGGAAGACGCAGAGTGGCCTAGAAAACCCTCCGTGGGATTAAGATGGCAGACACACACACACTCCCCCTTGTGACTGCTGTCACTTTTCACTTACATGGCTACTCACACAGCAGTGTGAAGGAAAAACACACACACACATATAGGGGTGTGAAGAAAACGGGAGCAAAACAAAACGCAGCTCAGAGTGTGTCTCTTGGCTGAACAAAACAGACAGATGAGATGATGAGACCAGGGTTTTTGATTCAGGCTGTAAAATAAATTAAATATTTAACAGATATGTTGATCACTGGGGGAAAACATAGCTACAAACATGAACCATACCTAACTAAATTAAAAAAAGGTTGGGCTCTATAAGTTGCAGTAAAACACCACTCGCATTGTAAAGGTTGGATCTCCTACATGGTCTCGAGAACACTGTATATCTCAGCTTTCCAAGTTGATTCGGAAAGTATTTAGACCCCTTGACTTTTTCCACATTTTGTTACGTTTAGTTTTTCCCCCCTCAATCTACACAAAATACATAATTCTGACAAAGCAAAAACAGGTTTAGACATTTTTGCTAATGTATAAAAATAAAAAAAAAAGATGACAAGTTGTCCTTTAAAGTTCATGTGGATAATCTTGTGACAAAGCTTAAACTGATATTGTTTTGTTTTTTTTCGTAATAAGGCTTGCTTCCCGCTTATGGCTAGAAAGAAGATTGTTCATGCCACTTTTCTCTCTGTAATTGATTATGGTGACTTGTGTATATGCATGCAACCTCCTCCGTCTTACAGAGATTTGACTCTGTTTATCATGCATCCTTGCGCTTTATTACAAATGCCAAGTCACTCACCCACCATTGCACCAAATGGTAGGTTGGACCTCACTTTATATGCGTAGAAAGATACAAATGTATGTATTCATCTACAAAGCCCTTTTGGGTAAACTCCCTCTTTACCTCTGTAGTCTGGTCTCCTTCACCACCAGCAGTTAACATGCCCGGTCTGCTAGGTGGTTGCTACTTAAAGTCCCCAGGACATTCACAGTATGAGGCAAGACTGCCTTCTCTTCTTGTACACCAGACGCATGGAATAATCTACAATCCATGCTTCATCTAGATATGTAAGTGCCACTGAATGAATTTAAAATATTGATGGGAGACTGTTACAGAGGAGTGTAAATGCTTTTTTTTAGGCTGGATCATGTTGTTGTATGTTTTATTTATGTAATGTATTGATTGTTGCTGCCTTCTTGGCCAGGTATCCCTTGAAAAAGAGACTCTGGGTCTCAATGGGCTTTTCCTGGTTAAATAAAGGTTAAATAAAATAAAAATACAGGACCTATATACTAGATGATGTCAGAGGAAAGCCCCAAAAATTGTCAAAGACTCCAGTCACCCAAGTCATAGACCGTTCTCTCTGCTACCTCACAGCAAGCGGTACCAGAGCACCAAGTCTAGGACCAAAAGGCTCCTTAACAGCTTCTACCCCAAGCCATAAGATTGCTGAACAATTAATCAAATGGCCACACAGACTATTTCCATTGTCCCCCCCTCCCATTGACACGGTACCGGTATCCCCTGTATATAGCCTCCACATTGACACGGTACCGGTATCCCCTGTATATAGCCTCCACATTGACACGGTACCGGTACCCCCTGTATATAGTCTCCACATTGACACGGTACCGGTATCCCCTGTATATAGCCTCCACATTGACACGGTACCGGTATCCCCTGTATATAGCCTCCACATTGACACGGTACCGGTATCCCCTGTATATAGCCTCCAAATTGACACGGTACCTGTATCCCCTGTCTATAGCCTCCAAATTGACACGGTACCGGTATCCCCTGTATATAGTCTCCACATTGACACGGTACCGGTATCCCCTGTCTATAGCCTCCACATTGACACGGTACCGGTACCCCCTGTATATAGCCTCCACATTGACACGGTACCGGTACCCCCTGTATATAGCCTCCACATTGACACGGTACCGGTATCCCCTGTATATAGCCTCCACATTGACACTGTACCGGTATCCCCTGTATATAGCCTCCACATTGACACGGTACCGGTATCCCCTGTATATAGCCTCCACATTGACACGGTACCGGTACCCCCTGTACATAGCCTCCACATTGACACGGTACCGGTACCCCCTGTACATAGCCTCCACATTGACACGGTACCGGTATCCCCTGTATATAGCCTCCACATTGACACGGTACCGGTACCCCCTGTATATAGCCTCCACATTGACACGGTACCGGTACCCCCTGTATATAGCCTCCACATTGACACGGTACCCCCTGTATATAGCCTCCACATTGACACGGTACCGGTATCCCCTGTATATAGCCTCCACATTGACACGGTACCGGTATCCCCTGTATATAGCCTCCACATTGACACGGTACCGGTATCCCCTGTATATAGCCTCCACATTGACACGGTACCGGTACCCCCTGTATATAGCCTCCACATTGACACGGTACCGGTACCCCCTGTATATAGCCTCCACATTGACACGGTACCGGTACCCCCTGTATATAGTCTCCACATTGACACGGTAGCGGTACCCCCTGTATATAGTCTCCACATTGACACGGTAGCGGTACCCCCTGTATATAGCCTCCACATTGACATGGTACCGGTATCCCCTGTATATAGCCTCCACATTGACACGGTACCGGTGTCCCCTGTATATAGCCTCCACATTGACATGGTACAGGTACCCCCTGTATATAGCCTCCACATTGACACGGTACCCCCTGTATATAGCCTCCACATTGACACGGTACCGGTACCCCCTGTATATAGCCTCCACATTGACACGGTACCGGTACCCCCTGTATATAGCCTCGTTATTGTACTGTGTTACTTTTTTACTTTATTTTATTTGGTCAATATTTTCTTAACACTTTCTTGAATGGCACTGTTGGTTAAGGGGTTTTAAGTAAGCATTTCATGGTAAGGTCTACCTACACCTGTTGTATTTGGCGCATGTGACAAAGTTTGATTTGATTTGATCAAGTTGTAGAAACATCTCAAGGATGATCAATGGAAACAGGATGCACCCGAGCTCAATTTCAAGTATCATAGCAAAGGGTCTGAATGCTTATACAAATAAGGTATTTCTGTTTTTAATTTTTTCTGAATTTGCTAAAATTCTAAACCTGTTTTCACTTTGCATAATTGGGTATTGTGTGTAGATTGAGGATTTTTGAAATGTTTTATCCATTTTAGAATAAGGCTGTAACGTAACAAAATGTGGAAAAAGGGAAGGGGTCTAGATACTTTCCAAATACACTGTATACTAAGTGTACAAAACATTATGAACACCTGCTCTTTCCATGACATTGACTGACCAGGTGAAAGCTATGATCCCTTACTGATGTCACTTAATGAAGGGGAGGAGATGGGTTAAAGAAGGATTTTTAAGCCTTGATGCAATTGAAACATGGATTGTGTATGAAATTCAGAGGGTGAATGGGCAAGACAAAAGATTTAAGTGCCTTTAAACGGGGTATGGTAGTAGGTGCCAGGCGAACTGGTTTATGTCAAGAACTGCAATGCTTCTGGGTTTTTCACGTTCAACTGTTTCCCGTGTGTATCAAGAATGGTCCACCACCCAAAGGACATTCAGCCAACTTGACACAAGTGTGGCAAGCATTTGATACAACATGGGCCAGCATCCCTGTGGAACGCTTTCGACACCTTGTGAAGTCCATGCCCCAACAAATTGAGTCTATTCTGAGGGCAAAGGGGGGGGGGGGAAGAAATCCCAAATATCATAATAATTGTTCATGATTCTTAACTTGCTTGTACAGTTTTAAAACCGTATACAATCCTTTTTCCAGGATTGTAAACATTTCCACCTTAATGACCAGTTATTATATGCCTTTTATACAACAGGTTACATTGTGTGTGTTTCAAATGGCACCATATTCCCTATAGTGCACTACTTTTGACCAGAGCCCATATGGTAAAACAGAGTATGATTTAATGAAAAGGTTTTGAATGGGAAGTCAATAGGATAGATAGCATAAGAAGCTCATACACAGACAATGCAAATAAGATGGCTGATTTAAATAGAACATAAGAATGCAAAGAAAAACATTATCTAGCAGACCTTGGGATTGAATGCAGTGCTCTCATCCATGGAAAAAAACCTTGTGTGTCCTCCTGTCTTGTGTGAATGCTGGATGATCCCTGTTGCTACAGAAACGGTGAGTACCTACTGAATTGGGCCAATGACTACAGCTCTTGGGCATCGACAGAGCAAGTACCCTATTGGAAATGAAATAGGATCAATCCAATACTCAAAAATAAACAGTTGTATCAGAAACAACAGCCTCAATAATGGCAATGACAACCATATAAAGGCCAAAATTAGTTTACCGAAGATTAAAATAGTGCAAATGAATGTATATGAAATCGTGTCCAAAAGAGCCTTATAATGTTCAAAGTAGCCTACCATACAGGAACATGAATAATCCCAACTGTCCAATAGTGAATAGGTGATCGTCCGATCACGAGAAAGTATAGGAAAGATTTCCCACTGGGTTTACCTGTATGTAGATAGGCTTCCTCAGCCAGACCCATGAAAACAGACCTCTTGCCATGGCAAATAGAGCACATCTCACAACACTAACCTGCCAGAGGAAGAAATCACAATAAGAAGCGAAACATAGAAATCTAATCTCGTCTTCTGCACAATTATTCTGCCTTCTTGTGTAGCAATAATTAACCACAGTGTGTACAAATAATAACAGTCCATTTCACCAAATCCTTTCTCATCCTCCGTCAAATAAGCTCTTCCTTGGAAGTGCGCTTTCGGTGCTGCAAAATAGCAGCCACTTGAACGCTGCAGTACTCTGCCCACTAGACAGAGTAGGAGGGGATTGTATAGGAAAAGGGGTCCTTGATAAAGGCGTATAGATTACAATACTGTCACAAATGTTAAAGGCCCAGTGCATTCAAAAACGTGATTTTTTTGCGTTTTATAATATTTCCACATAATGAGGTTGGAATAATACTTACAATTTTGAAAATGATGATAATGCCCCTTTAATGTAAGAGCTGTTTGAAAAAACTGCATGAAATTTCAGCCTGCTTTGGTGGGATGGAGTTTTGGCCTGCCTGGAGACAAGCGGTAAATTAGTTAATAGACCAATAAGAAAGAGAGTTCCAAAACTCTCTGCCAAAAACAACTGTTTTTCAGTTTTCCCCTCCTTGCAAAATTCTTGCTTGAGAAATTGCTCTTTGCTAAGAAACGATTGTTGTTTGTTTTTGACCATTTTAATTGAAAACAATCACAGTAATGTACTTAATTGTTAACCAGAAATGATTTGCTATTGAGATAAAAACGTCTGCTTTGTACCTTTAAAGAAAAGCTGTTCGGTAGACTTGCTACTATGTACTACTGTATCTGTCTAAACAGCACACAGATAAAGTTGTCAAATAGTTTCTATACTGTCTTTGGTCTTACTAAAACGGTTACAAAGAAAAACGCACGTTCTATGATTTTACGTCAGTTAATCATGAAGCAGAGCGCAGGATTCCTATCATGTTGTAAAACAACACCACTTCCTCCAGCATGTAGAGAGAAGTGTGGAGTGAGTGGCAGGCGAGCTTGATTGTATTCACTCTTCGCACCGATGTTATTCAGACTTTATTTCGAACCGCACCATGTCCACTGATTGACCAAACGGGTAAGAGCAGCACATAACGAAGTAACTGAGCAACTGCCTCCGAACAAGCCATCTACTTACTGGTGGCTAACTAACATTAGCTAGCTAGCTAACAAACTTGCTAACTAACGTTAGCTAAAATGTTAACCAACTGTAATATGTCGCTGACTTTGGTGTTATTGTTGCCTTACCTCTGAAGTTTGGTGCACATACTTCACCATTGATTTTATTGCATCCAGATTGCCACTGTACACACTCTCACCAGGATGGCTGAAGAACGCAGGGTCTGTAGCAGTGCCCCACAAGTTGAGTCAAAGGTGAGACAAGCTAACCGTAAATAGAGGTTTACAAGAGATTATATATTTTTTTATGTATGTGATTCATTTATCAAATAAACTGCTATTCAATGGAGGAATGCATTAAAAGTCATGTTTATTTTCAGCCTCCCTCTTCATCCTCTTCAATGAGGGAACTGGAATCTAAAAACTTGCATCTCAGAAGGAAGTTAAGCTCAGTGGAGGAAGAAAGTGCGTCTGTGATGCAAGAAAACAGACAACTGATCATTGAATTGGAAGCAGTGAATCTCGAACTTGCCAGCTCCAAAACCAAAGTATTCCAGCTTATGCAATTTCGTACAACCTCTGCCATTATTAATGATTATAACGCTATTCATGCAGGCCTTTACAGAGGGCCCAAATAATTGTTACTAATGTTGAGTTTGGTTCTGCAGATGCTTAGCTTGAACTAAGACAAATTTGTTCACCTACAATGTTGACAGGTCCGGGTTCTGGGTTCCACCGTAGGGTCTAAGACTTCTAGTGTGTGTCATATGAAGGAGGAGATTGAGGGTATGGAGGCTGAGGTTGAGGCCCAAGGGAATGCACTCAGGTTGGTAGGAGAATACACATACACACACAGATACACCTTTGTGAATGCAGTTGTGCTAGATGTGTTGCCATGTTCATTGTAGAGATACAGAAAAGAGGCTGGAGGAGACTGAAGAGACATTGGTTATTAAGAGCAGACTAGTGGACCAGCTACAAGAGGAGCTGATAGCTGCTAGGGCTGAGTTAGAAAACAGGACTAATCAGGGGATAAGGTAAGCAGTGATTCTATTTTCTTTAACAATCCCCACTTACTATAAACATGGAATTCTCAAAACATTAAGAACACCTTCCTAATATTGAGTTGCACCCCCCCTTTTGCCTTCAGAACAGCCTCAGTTAGTCAGGGCATGGACTCTACAAGGTGTCGAAAGCGTTCCACAGGGATGCTGGCCCATGTTGACTCCAATGCTTCCCACAGTTGTCAAGTTGGCTGGATGTCCTTCGGGTGGTGTACCATTCTTGATACACACAGGAAACTGTTGAGCGTGAAAAACCCAGCAGCGTTGCAGTTCTTGACACACACTGGTGCGCCTGGCACCTACTACCATACCCAGTTCAAAGGCACTTAAATCTTATGTCTTGTCCATTCACCCTCTAAATGGCACACATACACAATCCATGTCTCAAGGCTTAAAAATCCTTCTTTAACTTGTCTCCCCTTCATCTACACTGATTGAAGTGAATTTAACAGGTGACACAAGTAAGCGATCATAGCTTTCACCTGGCCAGTCTGCCATGGAAAGGACAGGTGTTCTTAATGTTTTGTACACTGTATGTAATACACATCACCTGATGTCACCTCCTTGTACTAGTGCTTGTTTGTTAACTAAGATATACAGTTGAAGTCGGAAGTTTACATGCACCTTAGCCAAATACATTTAAAGTCAGTTTTTCACAATTCCTGACATTTAATCCTAGTAAAAATTCCCTGTTTTAGGTCAGTTAGGATCATCACTTTATTTTAAGAATGTGAAATGTCAGACTAATAGTAGAGTGATTTCTTTCATCACATTTCCAGTGGGTCAGAAGTTTACATACACTCAATTAGTATTTGGTAGTATTGCCTTTAAATTGTTTAACTTTGGTCAAACGTTTCACCTTCCACAAGCTTCCCACAAGAAGTTGGGTGAATTTTGGCCCATTCCTTCTGACAGAGCTGGTGTAACTGAGTCAGGTTTGTAGGCCTTCTTGCTCGCACACACTTTTTCAGTTCTGCCCACAAATTTTCTACAGGATTGAGGTCATGGCTTTGTAATGGCCACTCCAATACATTTACTTTGTTGTCCTAAGGCCTTTTTGCTATAACTTTGGAAGTATGCTAGGGGTCATTGTCCATTTGGAAGACCCATTTGGGACCAAGCTTCAACTTCCTGACTGATGTCTTGAGATGTTGCTTCAATATATCCACATCATTTTCCTCCCTCATGATGCCATCTATTTTGTGAAGTGCACCAGTCCCTCTTGCAGCAAAGCACCCCCACAACATGATGCTGGCACCCCCGTGCTTCACGGTTGGGATGGTGTTCTTCGGCTTGCAAGCCTCCCCCTTTTTCCTCCAAACATAACAATGGTCATTATGGCCAAACAGTTCTATTTTTGTTTCATCAGACCAGAGGACATTTCTCCAAAAAGTACGATCTTTGTCCCCATGTGCAGTTGCAAACCGTAGTCTGGCTTTTTTATGGCGGTTTTGGAGCAGTGGCTTCTTCCTTGCTGAGCGGCCTTTAAGGTTATGTCGATGTAGGACTCGTTTTTACTGTGGATATAGATACTTTTGTACCCGTTTCCTCCAGCATCTTCACAGGGTCCTTTGCTGTTGTTCTGGGATTGATTTGCACTTTTCTCACCAAAGTACGTTCATCTCTAGCAGACCGAACGCGTCTCCTTCCTGAGCGGTATGACGGCTGCGTGGTCCCATGGTGTTTATACTTGCGTACTATTGTTTGTACAGATGAACGTGGCAACTTCAGGCGTTTGGAAATTGCTCCTAAGGATGAACCAGACTTCTGGTGGTCTGCAATTCTTTTTCTGAGGTCTTGGCTGATTTCTTTTGATTTTCTCATGATGTCAAGCAAAAAGGCACTGAGTTTGAAGGTAGGCCTTGAAATGCATCCACAGGTACACCTCCAATTGACTCAAATTATGTCAATTAGCCTATCAGAAACTTCTAAAGCCATGATGTCATTTTCTGGATTTTTCGAAGCTGTTTAAAGGCACAGTCAACTTAGTGTATGTAAACTTCTGACCCACTGGAATTGTGATACAGTGAGTTAAGTGAAATAATCTGTCTGTAAACAATTGTTGGAAAAATTACTTGTCATGCACAAAGTAGATGTCCTAACTGACTTGCCAAAACTGTAGTTTGTTAACAATACATTTGTGGAGTGGTTGATACACTTAGATTGGAGTCATTAAAACACGTTTATGTAAACTTCCGACTTCAACTGTATTTTCCATTCATCCCAAAGAGTTGATCAACAGAGAAAGGAAGCTCTTGTAACTGCAGAGAGGCAGACATTGGCTCTCCGGAGTTACAAGGGAAATATGTCTGAGAAACTGAAGAAGGTATGGAATAAGATGAATGACGAGTCAAGCTATGTAAATGTATTTTAAGCCTGTTTGTTCAGAATAAGTGCTTGTCAGGACATGGTGAAATGCGCTGCTTATGTTTAGACATTGAAGTCTTTGATTGTATAGCAACGGGATGCTGTGTTGTGGTCCATAGGTGTTGGACAACGAGGCCAGACTGAAGGAGGCTCTTATCCAGTGTGATAAAGAGAGAGTGGTGTGGGAGAGGAGGTGTCTTCAGCTGGAGCAGGACAAGACCAACATGAACCAGCTGATCGGGTTGGTACTCAAGTGTCTGCTCGTCATATCTTACTTATTAGTTTCTGAATCAACCTCTGAAAATGTGTTTTCAACTCAAATGGATTCATCTCTGTGGTTACACTTCACTTGAATCATCTGTGATGAGGAGGACAGTGTAAAAAGGACAGTTTTGCTTAAAACCATGATATGTGGATATGGTTGAGATTGGTTGTAGTGAGTAAAATACTAATACCACTGTGATGGACATACCTATCGTAATAGTAGTTGGGAATCTCTCTGACCAGCCAGTTGAAGGAAGAGTCGGTCAGAGCCAAGGCGGTGAGTGTAGAGAGCGCCACGTTGCGTTCTCGTTTGGAAGAGGCCTCTGTCCAGGCTGTGGAGCTGAAGAGAAGACTGAGTGACAGGGAGATAGTTGAGAAGGACATAGAGGTGTTGAGGAAGGAGTGTGGGGACCTACGCCACCTCACTACCAGCCAGGAGCAGAGACTGGAGCACTGTCAAAGAGAAGCACAGCAGAGCCAGGCTGAACAGGCCAGCCTAGAGGCCATCCTCAGCCTGCTGCATCTTAGAGAGGTGAGCCTAGCGCCATACTCCCTACTACACTCTCAAACTATACCCTCTGTGTATTGTCTATACATGCTATATGCTGTATGTGCCCCATAAAACCATAGTGCACCCTGCTTATTGCTAACTCAGCATACCCTCAACTCTGTTCCAGACAATGATGGTGGACAAAATGTACTATACTGTTATGTAAAAGTCACCTAAATATTTGTTATAGAGTGGAGGGGGATCACTCTGTGCTAAGCCTTGTCTGCCAGCTCCATTCTGTGATGTCCCCAAACTCAAGCCAGGTGATTTCCTTAGCTCACGTTTCAATACTATACATCGTATTGTAGTCTGTATACACTGAGTGTACAAAACACTATCATGCTCTTTCCATGACACGGGTAAATCCAGGTGAAAGCTATGATCCCTTATTGATGTCACTTGTTAAAGCCACTTCAATCAGTGTAGATGAAGGGGAGGAGACAGGTTAAAGAAGGATTTTTATGCCTTGAGACATGAATTACGTATGTTTTCCATTTAGTGTGAATGGGCAAGTGCCTTTTGAACAGGGTATGGTAGTAGGTGCCAGGCGCACCGGTTTGTGTCAAGAACTGCAATGCTGCTGGGTTTTTTATACTCAAGTTTCCTGTGTGTATCAAGAATGGTCCACCACCCAAAGGACATCCAGCCAACTTGTCACAACTGTGGGATGCATTGGAGTCAACATGGGTCAGCTTTCGACATTGTGTGGAGTCCATGCCCTGACGAATTGAGGCTGTTCTGAGGGAAAAAGGGGGTGCAACTCAATATTAGGAAGGTCTTCCTAATGTTTTGTACACTCAATGTATAGCACATATCTAATCTCCCATCTCTAGGCCATGTATACAGTAGAGTAGGTAAACTCTAACAATATCTCTCTTCCGTGCATGCTGTAACATTGTGGATACACATGAAAAATGCAAAGTATGTTTGTATCCTCCCAAAAAATGGTCTGTTTGTTTTTTGTGTCTACGGTGTGTCAGGGGAGCAGTACCAGCAGCTGCTGCCTGTGTTGCGTGCTGTGGAGCAGGAGAGAGTCAGGCAGGCAGCTCTAGCCCTGGACCTGCAGGAGAGACTAAGGCAGGCCCAGGAGGAGATGACTGCCCTACAGAACAACATGAACCAGAGAGACCTCCAGCTACAGAAACTACATACAGAGCTGCAGGAGAGGACAGTACAAATTAACCAGCTGGAGAGAGAGGTAAGGATGGACACATGAATAGTGTACTGTAACACCATTTTTATTATGAGTGGTCTCAAATCAAGGAAGAAGGCTGTATCTCAAAGGAATCTGAGGAACATAATGTCACATACCAGGAGAAGTGAGGGTCTCCCTCACAGAATCAGAGCAATAAGGCCTTAAACCAGTGCCTGAAACGAAAGATAACACTTGTTGTATACAGTATGTGACAGATGTCTGTCCCTAGAGGTGAAGTGTTGTATTGCAGTTAAGGAGGAAGAACGTCTGCCTGGCAACTACAGAGCAACAGTTGGAGAAGAAAGATGCAGGACTTTCACAGGCTGTAGAGAAGACCACTGAGTTGGAGCAGAACCTGCTGGTAATGATGACGTGCTCAACACACACTGAAAATAAATTGTGTTGTCACTATACATGTTGGGTCTGTCTAAATCCACAAGGATGTCTCCCTGCCTTTTGATTGAGACATACCCAGTTCTCTCTTTTAACTCACATACACGTCCTTTCACACACACAGGCTATGTTATATTTAAGTGGGCTAGTTAGTTGATGAAGTCTCTGGTTTGAAACGTAGGAGAAGAGCAGCAGTATCCAGCACTTTAAAACCGCTCTGGACTTGAAGAAGAGGGATTTCCAGCAGGAGTTGGAGGAGACTCAGAGAGTTGGCTCAGAGCAACGTAAGGAGCTACACGATCAAATCAAAATGGTGAGAGGATACATGTATTGTATTCCTTTATTCACACTTGACTGTTCATAAAAGTCACCCAAGGTTACAATAAGCAATTCCATGAACTTTACATACTTTCAGTCTTAGAATAGTTATACATGAAAGCTGGAATCCGTATACTTGGTGAAACTGCCACGTCTGTTTGTAATGTTACTGCAAACAACGACCACTGTTTTCCTTCGCACATCATTGCCCATCGTACTTGTGATAGAACTGCAGAGTATCTACTGTGAAAATATTTTTGCCACGATGCTGGATGCTCCTCTACTCCGTTTCATTGACAAAACAATAACAAATGCACTGGGAGTGAAGAGTGAAGTTTCACCTTATTCTGAATTTCAGCTTTAACGTACAGTACAGTAGATGTTTTGGCACCTGCAAAGATACTTGTGTTTCCTGCCTGTTTCATGTGATTTTATGTCTGCCTGTCCTGTACAGTTGCACTCTCAGAAAGCAGAGCTGGAGAAAGGCTTCTCTTCAGCCCAGCATGAGAGACAGGAGGCCCAGCACAGAGCAGAGAGACTTCAGACCTCCCTCAACCAGCTCACGCATGCATGTCTGCCCATACACAACACACCTCACATTACCTTTACCTAGAGTGCATTCGGGAAGTATTCAGACCCTTTGACTTTTTCCACATTTTGTTACGTTACAGCCTTATTCTAAAACGGATTAAATATAATTTTTCCCTCATCAATCTAAACACAATACCACGTAATGACAAAGCGAAAGCAGGTTTTTTACATAAGTATTCAGACCCTTTCAAGTGCTATGAGACTTGAAATTGAGCTCAGGTGTGTCCTGTTTCCATTGATCATCCTTGACATGTTTCTACAACTTGATTAGAGTCCACCTGTGGTAAATTCAATTGACTGCACATGATTTGGAAAGGCACACACCTGTCTAATATAAGGTTACACAGTTGACAGTGCATGTCAGAGCAAAAACCAAGCCATGAGGTCGAAGGTATTGTCCGTAGATCTCCGAGACAGTATTGTGTCGAGGCACATATCTGGGGAAGGGTACCAAAACATTTCTGCAGCATTGAAGGTCCCCAAGAACACAGTGGCCTCATCATTCTTAAATGGAAGAAGTTTGGAACCACCAAGACTTCCTAAAGCTGATTGCCCGGCCAAACTGAGCAATTGGAGGGGAAAGGGCCTTGGTCAGGGAGGTGACCAAGAACTCAATGGTCACTCTGACAGAGTTCCAGAGTTCCTCTGTGGAGATGGAAGAAACTTCCAGAAGTGCAACCATCTCTGCAGCACTCCACCAATCAGGCCTTTATGGAAGTGTGGCCAGATGGAAGCCACTCGTCAGTAAAAGGCACATGACAGCCCGCATGGAGTTTGCCAAAAGGCACCTAAAGACTCAGACCATGAGAAACAAGATTGTCTGGTCTGATGAAACCAAGATTGAACTCTTTGGCCTCAATGCCAAGTGTCACGTCTGGAGGAAACCTGGCACCATCCCTATGGTGAAGCATGGTGGTGGCAGAAGTTTTTCAGCTACAGGGACTGGGAGACTAGTCAGGATTGAGAGAAAGATAAACTGAGCAAAGTACAGAGAGATCCTTGATGAAAACCTGCTACAGAGCGCTCCAGACCTCAGACTGGAGCGAAGGTTCACTTTCCAACAGGACAACGACCCTAAGCACACAGCCAAGACAACGCAGGAGTGGCTTCGGGTCAAGTCTCAGAATGTCCTTGAGTGGCCCAGCCAGAGCCCAGACTTGAACCCCATCGAACATCTCTGGAGAGACCTGAAAATAGCTGGGCGGTGACTCTCCCCATCCAACCTGACAGAGCTTGAGAGGATCTGCAGAGAAGAATGGGAGAAAATACAGGTGTGCCAAGCTTGTAGCATCATACCCAAGAAGACTCAAGGCTGTAATCGCTGCCAAATGTGCTTCAACAAAGTACTGAATAAAGGGTCTGAATACTTATGTAAATGTAATGTTTCAGTTTATTTTTAATACATTTGCAAATATTTCTAAAAACCTGTTTTTGCTTTGTCATTATGGGGTATTGTGTGTAGATTGATGAGGGGGGAAAACGATTTTGTCAATTTTAGAATAAGGCTGTAACGTAACAAAAAGTCAAGGGGTCTGAATACTTTCCAAATGCACTGTAGATATTCACAGATTTATAAATCACACCCACGTCATTGAGTTTGACACAGAACGACACAGCTGGGCATCTCAGTATTAATCTGACTAGTGCTATAATCCTGTCACTTCCTAGGATACAGAGATGAGAGCCAATCAAGACCAGGAGGCCTTGAGAGCTCTCAGAGTGCAGGCAACAGAGTATACTACCAAGGTCAGTCCTTATGAAAACACATGCTATGGCAATTTAGTTATCAACTAAATCAGACTTTTTTTTCCTGTATCGGTCTTGTTGCAGGTGAGGTTTTTGGAGACAGCCCTGACAACATGCCAGGATGAGTTGAGCGACTGTATGCAACAGATAAAGGGAGTGAAGGGACGCTACGAGAGAGAGCTGGAGACGAGCGCTAAAGAAGTAGAACATGAAGACCTTGCTTTAATTTCCTGTGAAACACTTACAACATTCCAGACACATTGTGTGATATCTGTGGGTGGGATGTAGTCTGGTCCCAGATCTGTTTTTGCTCTCTTGCCAACTCCTTGTCACTTCTTCTCAAGCTGAGCATGACAATGTGTGGAATGACCATTCCATAAGGAGTGGACAGGAGAGCAGACTGCCACTGAGGAATTTGGGAACAATGTGAAGGATATGAGACTCCAAAAAATCTAGGATATGAGACAAAAATTAAATATATTTCTAACTTGTGAAGTGTATGGATGAAGACTAGTCAAGTTCAAACAGGCAGTTCCAGTGTTCTCTGTCCCCAGGTGGAGGCTCTGCAGGCGGAGATGAGGGGTAGCTCTCTGGTGTGTCAGAGCTCCAGTGAGCAGAACTTGCAGCTGCAGCACACCGTCCAGAGACAGCAGACCATGCTGCAGGAGAGCACCTCCCGTGTGGCAGAGCTAGAGGACAGACAGGCGCTGTTACTTGAGCAGGTAGACAGATAGATAGATACTTTACTGTCCTCAGAGAGGAAAATTATTTCCACAGCCTGTAAGTTACATACAACATAATGAGCAAACCAGCATCAGAGATTGAACATTAAATACAACACAGCAGTACATACAACATTACAGCTTTAATTGAACTCGGTGAATGAACAAATCGACTACTAGAGCGCGTGAGCTGCAGTTGTCATATCTAATGTACGAGTTTGAGATGCAATACAAATGTCCCTATTTTGAAACATTCTACATTGCTTTAACTGGTACAGTTCTTTATGTACAAAGCCAGCTTTTGTGGGCGAGCCTGAACTTCCTCTAAGGGCCCAGCAGGGTTAATAAATTGAGCTCATATCTGTTTATAACTGACTGTGCATGCTTGCTGCTCACTGTTCATGAGTGTTTTGAAAAGCCTAATTGTTTAGACAGATTCTTGTGTTCAAACTGATTACTTTCGGCTTGCAGGGGGTGACTATAGTGCAGGCCGATTTTGTTTCTTGAGCGGATGGTCGGGGGGCCGGAACATAATCATTTGTAGACTGCAATTTGACCACAAGAACAGATATAATATTTGACTAAAACATAATCATTTCAAACGTTGCTTACATTTGTATATGATCACGTGTCTCTATTATGCGTGGGAATACTTGAACAGATTTCCAAACTTAAAATCACTTGGAGCTGATTTCCTGGTGTTTTTACAGTATTTTATGTCCAACAATGATTTTAAAAAAATGCTCAGAAAACTTGGGGGGGCAAATAAAACCACCGCCAGTTGGGGAACCCTGGTATAGTGGGTAAAAAGTAACTATTTGTTAAAATTTACAGTACAGTTTAGCAGACCATTTTATTATCACGGTTTGGAGGTGAGTTGAGAGGGTTCAATTCCCACACTGTGTGGTGTGTGCGTTCCTCCAGGTGGGACGCTTGGAGAAGGACCTGGAGAAAGAGAAGGTGTTAGCCTTCAAAGAGCTGAAGAGGAGAGACCAGAGAGCCCAGGAGGCCATAGAGGGACTGCAGGAGGCTAGCCAGCAGGCAGCGAGACATGAGAGAGAAGCCCTGCAACTCTCCAACTCTGTCACGTGAGACTTGTTTTTACTCCCTCTACTAGTCTTTAGTCGTCTCGGCTCTAATCTATGCTACTCGACTCTACCCTAATCTATGTTACTGTACTCTACCAGGGTTCAAAACTGTGACAAACTATTGCGTTTGAGTGTTTGACTTGGCAGTGTGACACCAATTTTTAGTTAGGCACTAGGGTGCTTGTTTTTTTTTTTTTGCTGGTCACATTAGTTTTTCACCTCACTCAAGATTTAACCATGATTTGGTCAAACGGTGAAGTACATTATCCACATGTTTTCTGCCCTGTGGCTGTGCCTGTTTTGCTGGGGCCTACGGCTATGATGAGCGAGCCACTCCTTTCCCAGGGAACAAAATGCTCCTGGAGAAAAAAAGTGTTCCGATTTTTAAAATCCGATTGCTGGGGAAAAGCCAGCTCAGAGGTTCTCAGCTTTCTGTAGGTATAATTTTTATTTCTGAACTCTCAATTTTGACCTCAATAGCAACTATTCTTCAACCAAGATATTTGATATGGCTTTGATACAGAGTGTGCGAAATATTGCGCATTGGCTATTGCAATTGCATAGGCATAATTGAGCTGTAGGCTACAACTGCAACGTTTTTTGGACTTGACATTTACTGTTAGATTAATACATGGCTGCCAGCATTGGGTATTATGTTTAGTGTTACCGATCAAGCTAATGTGTTTTGAGATTTTGCGTACTCAGGTGAATTAGCCCCAAATAAATGAGCCTAGAATATTAGTGCACATGTAAAGATGTAGGCATGATTGTCTCTATTGAACAAAATACAATTCAGAACATTCTGGAGACCTATTCTAACAGTAAAATGTAACAACAATAGCTTATTTGTCAAACCAAAATTCATGACATTCACTGGATTAGGATGCAGAATATCTTAAATCATGCATTCTTTCATGGACATGTTAGATTAAACAAGTTTTTATTTATTTATGTATTTATTACCATCTCAGTAGTCTACACCTCTTAAAAGCACTTTGAATTACCTTTTATAAGATGATTACAAAGTTTTAAATTGTGTGAACTGGGAAAAATATTTGATTCAACCAAATCATGGGCTGGTGCCACCAACTGAAAAGTTAGTGGCACCAGGGGAACATGTTGGTCTGCTCTACTCTATACTACACTACTCTACTGCCAAGAACTGCACTTTACAACACTGCACACACACCACCGCTATTAAATGTATCATTTTGATTTACTCTACTGAGACAAGGCTGCTTATTGTTCTTGAAAATGTTATAATACTGTAATAACAATTATAGCTACAATTCCAAGTATAGCTTTTTACTAATGCTCAGACCCAACAGTAAAGCTTCATTCAAGAGTCGGTGGGTGGAAGTTCTATCAACATCTGACTTCCATCTCACAAAGTGATAAGTCTTGTCTTGTACTAATCAAGCTAGTTACTGATTGTACCAGTCAAATGAAGCAAAGTCTCCTGCATGCCTGCAGTTAAATGTTCTCCTTCAACATTGAGCCTAATGTCTGGTTGAGTGTATAATGTCAGTTAGCTGCAGGGCTTGTGAAGCCAGTCTTATGACTTGTCTGATTATAACGCTCTGTACTCAGTATTTGTTGTTTGGCGACTGTGCTCTCTGTTAGGGGTATATAAGCAGTCTAGATAGCCCATCCCCAAAAGATCAACCGGAGAACAAACGCACTATAGACCAGTAGAAGGAAAAGCTTAGAGTTGTTCCATCCTGACCAGCTCCGTACAGGCCAGGGAACCAGGACATGCAGAATATCACTTTTATACTTCTCCAGACATCCCAAACCTTTTGTTATACTCACTTGGTTTCTGCGTTGCCAATTATCATTGTAATCAGTGCAAGCAACTTTAGGGTGACAGTTTACAGACATAGCGTGCCTAGTAGCCTTGTGCTCCTGTTGTTGAGGGCCAGGGTTTGTCTGTGTCCTGTCCTGCAGGCAGTTGTCAGAGGACATGAATAAGGTTCAGGGAGAGCTGAGTGAGCGAGAGCAGCAGATGCTGCTTATACGGAGAGACAGCGACACCAAGGCCGTACAGCTCTCTAAGATGGAGAAGATGCTAGCCGAGACTAGAGGAAAGCTGTACAAGAAGACAGAGTCTGGTACGGAAAGTAAAGGGCGGGACAACCGAGACAATATGGGTCTGTATCAATATCCTTACTTTAATTCACTGAGCTACTTCTCTGAATTGGATGAGAACTGCATTGTTTTGTTTATATGGATACACTATCATAGAAGGATTCAAATGTACTCTTAGAAGAAGGTGGTACCTAGAACCGTAAAGGGTTCTTCAATTGTGTCCATAGGTTGGGAGAACCCTCTGAAAGGATTTTTTTTTTTGTTCCAAGTAGAACCTTTTCACTAATACAAGGTTCTACGTCAGGGGTGGTCAAACTTTGGATCCGGCCTGTGAGCCCATTAAAACCCCACCCAAAATTATTTTGGGATTAACACTCCAGGCCAATCTTGAATGTCTAAAATTAAATAGAAAGTATGTAGAATTAGAATGGACCTACATGCCTTTTTTTCTGGCACGCAAATGGCTTTTGACGAACATTTTGAGAGAAAAAATCTGTGGCCCTCTCCTGAATTTTGAAATCCCAATGTGGCCCTTGAGCCAAAATAATTGCCCATCCCTGTTCTACGTGGAACCCTTACAGGATCCCTTACACCACTAACAGGTTCTAAGTACGTAGAACCTTTTTCACCATCAAAGGGTTCTACCTGGAACCAAAAAGTGTTCTCCTATGGGGACAAACGAAGAACCCTTTTTTCTAAGTGTAGTTATGTGACAGTGCATGTGCCCTTGATGATTGATTGATTTAATTTATTGGATAATTATTGGGTAAGTATTAGGCTGCTCCAGATGCATACAACATAAAAAATCATCTAAAATTAAAAAAATAAAGCCTGCAGGCTAATTTCCATTATGGTCCTCATGATTCTATAGTCAACTCGCTATCAAAAGTAGATACTTATATATTAATTAACTTTACGGAGTAAGTAACTGTGTTCAAATCAAATTGTATTAGTCACATGCGACGAATACAACAGGTGGAGACCTTACAGTGAAATGCTTACTAACGAGCCCTTAACCGACAGTGCAGTTTCAAAAAATACAGATAAGAATAAGAGATAAAAGTAACAAGTAATTAAGGAGAAGCAGTAAAAATTAACAATATATACAGGGGGGTGCCGGTACAGAGTCAATGTGCGGGGGCACTGACTAGTTGAGGTAGTATGTACATGTAGGTAGAGTTATTAAAGTGACTATGCATAGATTACAACAGAGTGGAGATGGGAGGGGGGCAGTGGCAATGTGAATAGTCTGGGTAGTCATTTGACTAGATGTTCAGGAGTCTTATGGCTTGGGGGTAGAAGCTGTTAAGAAGCATCTTGGACCTAGACTTGGCGCTCCGATACCGCTTGCCGGGTGGTAGTAGAGAGAACAGTCTATGACTAGGGTGGCTGGAGTCTTTGACAATTTTTAGGGCCTTCCTCTGACACTTGGTATAGAGGTCCTGGATGGCAGGAAGCTTGGCCCCAGTGATGTACTGGGCTGTTCGCACTACCCTCTGTAGTGCCTTGCGGTCGGAGGCCGAGCAGTTGCCATACCAGGCAGTGATGCAACCAGTCAGGATGCTCTCGATGGTGCAGCTGTCGAACCTTTTGAGTATCTGAGGACCCATGGCAAATCTTTTCAGTCTCCTGAGGGGGAATAGGTTTTGTCGTGCCCGCTTCACGACTGTAATGGTGTGCTTGGACCATGTTAGTTTGTTGGTGATGTGGACACCAAGGAACTTGAAACTCTCAACCTGCTCCACTGCAGCCCCGTCGATGAGAATGGGGGGCATGCTCGGTCCTCTTTTTCCTGTAGTCCACAATCATCTCCTTTGTCTTGATCACGTTGAGGGAGAGGTTGTTGTCCTGGCACCACACGGCCAGGTCTCTGACCTCCTCCCTTTTAGGCTGTCTCGTTGTTGTCGGTGATCAGGCCTACTACCACTGTTGTGTCATCGGCAAACTTAATGATGGTGTTGGAGTCGTACCTGGCCGTGCAGTCATGAGTGATCAGGGAGTACAGGAGGGGGCTGAGCACGCACCCCTGGGTGGCCCCTGTGTTGAGGATCAGTGTGGCGGATGTGTTGTTACCTACCCTTACCACCTGAGGGCGGCCCGTAGGAAGTTCAGGATCCAGTTGCAGAGGGAGGTGTTTAGTCCCAGGGTCCTTAACTTATTGATGAGCTTGGAGGGCACTATGGTGTTGAATGCTAAAGCTGTAGTCAATGAATAGCATTCTCACATAGGTGTTCCTTTTGTACAGGTGGGAAAGGGCAGTGTGGAGTGCAATAGAGACTGCATCATCTGTGGATCTGTTGGGGCGGTATGCAAATTGGAGTGGGTCTAGGCTTTCTGGGATGATGGTGTTGATGTGAGCCATGACCAGCCTTTCAAAGCATTTCATGGCTACAGATGTGAGTGCTACGGGTCAGTAGACATTTAGGCAGGTTACCTTAGTGTTCTTGGGCACAGGCACTATGGTGGTCTGCTTAAAACATGTTGGTATTACAGACTTGGACAGGGAGAGGTTGAAAATGTCAGTGAAGACACTTGCTAGTTGGTCAGCGCGTGCTCGCAGTACACGTCCTGGTAATCTGTCTGGCCCTGTGGCCTTGTGAATGTTGACCTGTCAAAGTCTTACTCACATCGGCTGCGGAGAGCGTGATCACACTCTTCAGGTACAGCTGGTGCTCTCTTGCATGTTTCAGTGTTATTTGCCTCAAAGCGAGCATAGAAGTAGTTTAGCTCATCCGGTAGGCTCTAGTCACTGGGCAGCTCTCGGCTGTGCTTACCTTTTGTAGTCTGTAATGGTTTGCAGGCCCTGCCACATCCAACGAGTGTCAGTGCCGGTGTAGTACGACTCGATCTTAATCCTGTATTGACGCTTTGCCTGTTTGATGGTTTGTCGGAGGGCATAGCGGGATTTGTTATAAGCTTCCGGGTTAGAGTCCCGCTCCTGACCTCTTCTTTATTGATCTAGTCACTGGTGTTTCCTGCTTTAATTTTTGCTTGTAAGCAGGAATTAGGAGGATAGAATTTGATTTATACAAGTATCTACTTTTGATAGCAATTAACTTTACAGCGTGAGTAACTGTCTGTGTTCTGATGCTATCACTGTGTATTATTGCAGCTTTTAGATCTTCTTTGTCTGAGCGTCTGTGTCTTTAGGGGCCACTTTCCAGGTCACAGATTAAGCAGAGTCCTTGATTTAAAATGCGCGTTCAGAATCTCGTTGAGGACTAGGCTTTATCTGGTGTTATCTCTCCCTCTGAGTGACTGTTTCTAACCTTGTTGTTCTCTGGGCCTTGTCCGGTTCAGTCCAGGATCTGGAGGAGAAGGTGCGTTTCACCAGGAAGGACAGGAGGAGCTCCCTCCACCGCACCCAGCTGCTGGAGAGCCAGATGAAGACGGTGAAGGGAGAGCTGGTGGACACACTGGACCACCTGCAGGAGCTACGAGACCGGCTGAGATGCTCACAGGCCAACGCAGAGCAGCGCAAAGTTGACATGGAGAAACTGCAAGCAGGGATGAGGTGAGAGAGCCCCAAATGCAAACAGTCCTGTCCGTTGGCCTCATCTTGTGTTCCTACAGATGAGTTGGGCAGAAGCCCCTTCATCCCTCTCCCAAGTCATTTAGTTACCGAGGCTCCATTTGGTACCTGGTACTTTGGCTTCCCACTTCACTCCTTTTCAACAATGGGGCCATAACACCTCAAGCTTGAAGCTTGACGACAAAGCTGAATCCAAATACTTTTTTATTTGTAAAAATGTATATTGCCTCAAAGTAATGTTAAAATAATTACTGTATCTGTCGTTAAAATTTGTACTGCTTCCAAATTATTTGAAGTACTTATCTACTTTGCTTTTGCGGGCGCCGAAGACGTGGATGTCGATTATGGCAGCCCCCCGCACCTCTGATTCAGAGGGGTTGGGTTCATTGCGGAAGACACATTTCAGTTGAATACATTCAATTGGACAACTGACTAGGTATCCCCCTTTTACTCAGTTCTTTTGTGACTTGATTTTCATTGGGGGTTGATAAACACTGTGAACTTATTTCAGCTCCTATTCCCAGCACTTCTTACCCTGTCTGGGTTGTGTGGGAACTTGGAGCCACACCAGAGTGTAAATTATTACCAAAGGACTGTAATACAAGCCAATGGGAAAGAAGCAAAAATATGATGACCATGGTTCTCTGTTTTTAACTTGTGTAAAATTAGATAAATGCTGTGTTGCTTCTGTGGTGTTCTATTGTCAAGGGTTGTCCAAGGTTATGTGCTTAAAGTAATTTTCCAGGGGACAAAGACTGAACACCCCCCAATCCCCCGGTTGTCATACATCACTTGGAGGCAATTGTCACCGGTTGAGGGGAATCTGTTGCTGCTGTTTTTCAAACACACTTTCTGTGACGCAGCAGCAGCCCATACAGATTGTGTAACAAAGTTTAACTGGTGCTACTTGTCTTTTTATAAGGTAGACTATAGGCTATCGACATTACGTCCTTGCCTGCCCTCCAGTTCCAGTTCATACATTATGAAAAGAAAACATTAATATCATGCCAGTTTTATTGGGGGATTTTCCATGTGTATCCCTAGGATCATGTCTTTCATATTGTTTCATGAAACTATCTTTCAGATGCTTTGTTTCAATTGAAAATATTTGAGTGCCAAGATGTGGCTGTGACCCCACTCCCCGAGAGTGTTTCAGGGGGAGTTGGGATATGCAAAAAAACACATTTCCAATTCACACATGTGTATTAATACACACTTGTACATGAAACGGGAGAAATATAATCATCCTAATTATTATTATTAGTGGGGCTTGCGAAGCAAGAGTCCCCACTTTTTAAAGGTGCAATATGTCAGCCTAATTTCAGTTTATGCGACAAAACAAGTAGTCATTGTGTAGAGAATGATTGTACCATCTAAATAGCTTTGAAATATATTTTTCATAACAAAAAAGATTGTATTTTCAGAAGTTTGAAGCTATTGTACAAAACTGAAAGTAAACGCAAAATCAAACTTAAGAATGGGAAGCATAGAAATGGCGCACATAGAACAGATCTACTGCTTCGTAGACTTGCTTTCAACAGAATGACAGATCTATAATGCACATTTCTATGTGCATTTGGTCGGGTCGCCCAAAAAGTTACATATTGCAGCTTTAAATCACTGACATTCTTCTGACTTTTATTATTTACAAAGCTACTCCTACACCGTTTTTAAAGCTAGGAATGCCATTCAAACTTTAAAACATGCATATCGGTCTGGAATATTGTGCTTGATATCTTTTATACTTTTTAAACTATTAAGCTACTTCTCTGTTAATCAAATCTGATGTTGGTACAAAAATATCTGCTACCAATCTAACAATACAGCTGTCTTAGTAATAACCGCATGAACTGTATTTTATCACGTTTTCATAACATTAAATGCATTATGAAATAATGACATAAAAAAAGCTTGTTAATGGAAATTCCAAAGCCCAAAATAGTGAACATTCAATTGCCAAAACATTTAAATATTCCATTGTCTCTGCCAGGTCCACATTGGGTAGATGTCAATAGGAAATTACTGTGAAATAATACAACATTTCAGTTGTGTATATTACTTAGTTTTTATTTGATTACTTTATCATTTTTCATTGCCTTAGTCATTTAATCTCTGTTCAGGCAGTAGCAGCCTGACAGCATTATCTCTGTAGCCTACTCCCCATACTGTTCTGTCTAGTCATCCTATTTAGCTAGGCTAGCTGCAGAGCTGTCTAGTTCTTCAAAGAAGATAAAGTATACTTTCACGAACTGTCTATCCCTCTTTCTCGCCGGTGTCTTGTGTACATTCCTCTCTCATGCGGTCTATGCAGTCTGTGTGTATCTAACCTACGTAGCAGGTGTAAAAGTGTATACATCTCTGTGGGGTTTATGACTGTGTGGCTGTGGTAACTAGTCACGACCTTGCCTGAGCCCCCAAAAAACTGGCGCAGTGGATTATGGATGAATGGAATTCAAGTAATTGAACGGACGTCGGTCAATTAGTTGTTTAATAATCTGGAGAAAAATCGAAATGTTGGTTAATCGCTCAGCACTACATCTTGGTCTACTTATCTGCTGTTCAAATCTGGACTCGGAACATAATTATCTCCAATCAAAAGTTACAGATGTTTGTCGGAGTTTAGAGGAACTAGCTCTCATTTCATAATTGAGCAGCCCAAACGGAGCTGTTGCTATGGATACTTAACACACGCAGAGGAGCACGTGGCAGCACAGGCAAAAAGTGACGAGGGTGAAGAGGGCAAGGCAGCCAAGGCAACAGTGCATCGTCCTACTTCTCAGGATCTTGCCCCGTGCTCTAAATAACTAAACAGACTATTTTGCCTGTCTGTAAAGAGCGAAGCTGTCTCCGTTCACTAGCTTAATATTTCACCCGATCACTTCTCATTGCTCTTCTTTCAGTTTTCACACGCAACAACTGTAGTTTAGACACTAACCACAACTACTGAACCATGACTACTGACCACAACCATAAAACTATTGACCACAACTACTGAACCACATACCTACTTACCACAACCACACAACTACTGACCACAACTACTGACCACAACCGCAAAATGACTGACCACAACTACTGAACCACACACCAACTTACCAAAACCACTGACCACAACTACTGAACCACGCAACTACTACCAAATCTTCTGACCACAACTACTGACCACAATGAACCACACCATTTAATGACCACAACCACACAACTACTGCCCTCAACTATTTACGACAACCACAAAACTACCCACACCAACAGAACAGTAATTGTAACTCTTGAACCAATCAAGCTAGAGATACCAAATCAACTTTCACATGTCCAGGCTATCCTATCAACCAACCAATCTTTTCATCTACCCACTTTTTCAACAATATCCAGTCACCACCATTATTACGGCAGACTATACCAGTACTGTAACTTATTTCAAAACCATACATAGTGTACTTTAAAACAAGCAAGCAAGCACACCACATTTTTCTTTCAGGACATGTACTTTTCAGTGTTAGCTTAAAGAGTTTATTTATTCGATTGAACTACAGCTAGTTATCAGGTTAACATGCAAACCTTTTCTGTACATAGTTCTTCAATTACCACATTTTTTTAAAGAGCTGTCATCACTAGATGCACCATCATATTTATTTTCCAAAATAATAGCCTAAAACTTTAATCATTACATCATCAACTAAACTCAAACTTAATTTACACTGAACATTTTACAAAACTAAATTATTGTGCATCTGAAGTGCATTCGGAAAGTATTCAGACCCCTTCCCTTTTTCCACATTTTGTTACTTTACAGCCTTATTCTAAAATGGATTTAAAAATATATATATATCATCAACCATATTTACATAAGTATTCAGACCCTTTGCTATGAGACTTGAAATTGAGCTCAGGTACATCATGTTTCCATTGATTATCCTTGATGTTTCTACAACTTGATTGGAGTCCACTTGTGGTAAATTCAATTGATAAGGCCACACAGTTGACAGTGCATGTCAGAGCAATACCAAGCCATGAGGTCGAAGGAATTGTCCGTAGAGCTCCGAGACGACGTTTGTGTCGATGCACAGACCTGTGGAAGTGTAGCAAAAAAATCTGCAGCATTGATGGTCCCCAAGGACACTCCAGCATTCTAAAATGGAAGAAGTTTGGAACCACCAAGACTCTTCCTAGAGCTGGCCGCCTGGCCAAGCTGAGCAATCGGGGGAGAAGTGCCTTGGGTTCTTGGTCACTTCCCTGACCAATGGCCACTCTAACAGAGCTCCAGAGTTCCTCTGTGGAGATGGGAGAACCTTCCAGAAGGACAACCATCTCTGCAGCACTCCACCAGTCATGTTTTAATGGTAGACTGGCCAGACAGAAGCCACTCCTCAGTAAAAGGCACATGACAGCCCGCTTGGAGTTTGCCAAAAGGCACCTAAAGGACTCTGAATGACTATGAGAAAAAAAGATTCTCTGGTCTTATGAAACCAAGATTGAACTCTTTGGCCTTAATTCCAAGCGTCATGTCTGGAGGAAACCTGGCAACATCCCTATGGTGAAGCATGGTGGCCTACGGTGAAGCATGGTGGTGGCAGCATCGTGTTGTGAGGATGTTTTTCACTAGCAGGGGCTGGGAGACTAGTCAGGATCGAGGGCAAATATGAACGGAGCAAAGAACAGAAAGATCCTTGATGAACCTGCTCAGGATCTGACTGGAGTGAAGGTTCACCATCCCAACAGGACAATGACCCTAAGCACAGAGCCAAGACAACGCAGGAGTGGCTTTGGGACAAGTCTCAGAATGTCCTTGAGTGGCCCAGCCAGAGCCTGGACTTTAACCCGATTGAACATCTCTGGAGAGACCTGAAAATAGCTGTGCAGCGACGCTCCCCATCCAACCTGACGGCTTGAGAGGATCTGCAGAGAAGAATGGGAGAAACTCCCCAAATACAGGTGTGCCAAGCTTGTAGCGTCATACCCAAGAACACTCAAGGCTGTTGAAGCACCTTTGGCAGAAATTACAAAGTACTGAGTAAATGGTCTGAATACTTATGTAAATGTGATATTTCAGTTTATCTTTATAAATGTCCTAATACTTTACGAATTCACTGTATTTATCTGAAACCCACAGCATGAATGATTGAGTTGCTTTGCTTTCCTAAGAGTGTTGTCCACGTGATCCTTCCTTTTATTCACATCTTCTGACAGAAGATCACTTTTATGTCGTTCTGCTTTCAGTTCACGTGCAGAAACTGTAGTAAAGACATTTTTATGATCTAACTGCCCCACAATCCAGAGTAATACGGTTGATATAGTAGTCTATAAAAGTAATCAGACCAATTATTTAACTTTTACTATATGTAACTGCTTTGCTTTAAATAGTAAATAAACTGTTTAAAACCTCCTTCCATTACCACGGAAATACTTTTTAAAGAGCTAATGGGCGGCAGGTAGCCTATTGGTTAGAGCGTTGGGACAGTAACCCAGATCCGGCAAAGTGAAAAGTCTGATGTGCCCTTGAGCAAGTCACTTAACCCTAATTTGCTGCAGGGGCACCTTATTACTATAGCTGACCCTGTAAAACAATACTTTTCATTGCACCTACCCAGTGTAAGGGACAATTAAAAACAAAAATATACAATTGAAGTCGGAAGTTTACATACACTTAGGCTGGAGTCATTAAAACTTGTTTTTCAACCACTCCACAAATTTCTTGTTAACAAACTATAGTTTTGGCAAGTCGGTTAGGACATCTACTTTGTGCATGACACAAGTAATTTTTCCAACAATTGTTTACAGTCAGATTATTTCACTTAACTCACTGTATAACAATTCCAGTGGGTCAGAAGTTTACATACACTAAGTTGACTGTGCCTTTAAACAGCTTGGAAAATTCCAGAAAATGATGTCATAGCTTTAGAAGCTTCTGATAGGCTAATTGACATAATTTCAGTCAATTGGTGGTGTACCTGTGGATGTATTTCAAGGCCTACCTTCAGTGCCACTTTGCTTGACATCATGGGAAAATCAAAAGAAATCAGCCAAGACCTCAGAAAATAATTGTAGGCCTCCACAAGTCTGGTTCATCCTTGGGAGCAATTTCCAAACTCCTGAAGGTACCATGTTCATCTGTACAAACAACAGTATGCAAGTATAAACACCATGGGACCACACAGCCGTCATACCACTCAGGAAGGAGACGCGTTCTGTCTCCTAGAGATGAACGTACTTTGGTGCAAATCAATCCCAGAACAACAGCGAAAGGACCTTGTGAAGATGCTGGAGGAAACGGGTACAAAAGTATCTATATCCACAGTAAAACGAGTCCAATATCGACATATCCTGAAAGGCCGTTCAGCAAGGAAGAAGCCACAGCTCCAAAACCGGCATAAAAAAAGCCAGATTACGGTTTGCAACTGCACATGGGGACAAAGATCATACTTTTTGGAGAAATGTCCTCTGGTCTGATGAAACAAAAATAGAACTGTTTGACCATAATGACCATCCCAACCGTGAAGGATGGGGGTGGCAGCATCATGTTGTGGGGGTGCTTTGCTACAGGAGGGACTGGTGCACTTCACAAAATAGGTAGCTTCATGAGGTAGGAAAATAATGGATATATTGAAGCAACATCTCAAGACATCAGTCAGGAAGTTAAAGCTTGGTCACGAATGGGTCTTCCAAATGGACAATGACCCCAAGCATACTTCCAAAGTTGTGGCAAAATGGCTTTAGGACAACGATGTCAAGGTATTGGAGTAGCCATCACAAAGCCCTGACCTCAATCCTATAAACAATTTGTGGGCAGAACTGAAAAAGTGTGTGCGAGCAAGGAGGCCTACAAACCTGACTCAGTTACCCCAGCTCTGTCAGGAGGAATGGGCCAGAATTCACCCAACTTATTGTGGGAAGCTTGTGGAAGGCTATCCAAAACGTTTGACCCAACCAATTTTAAAGGCAGTGCTACCAAATACTAATTGAGTGTATGTAAACTTCTGACCCACTGGGAATGTGATGAAAGAAATAAAAGCTGAAATAAATCATTCTCTCTTCTATTATTCTGACATTTCACATTCTTAACATAAAGTGGTGTTCCTGACGGACCTAATACAGGGACTTTTTACTAGGATTAAATATCAGGAATTGTGAAACTGAGTTTAAATGTATTTGGCTAAGGTGTATGTAAACTTCTGACTTCAACTGTATATATGTGTATATATATATATATATCCTGTCAAGTTTTAAAACACCTACTCATTCAAGGGTTTTTCTTTATTTTTACTATTTTCTACATTGTAGAATAATAGTGAAGACATCAAAACTATGAAATAACACGCATGGAATCATGTAGTAACCAAAAAAGTGTCAAACAAATCAAAATATATTTTATATTTGAGATTCTTCAAAATAGCCACCCTTTGCCTTGACAGCTTTGAACACACTTGGCATTCTTTCAACCAGCTTCACCTGGAATGCTTTTCCAATAGTCTTGAAGGAGTTCCCACATATGCTGAGCAATTGTTGGATGCTTTTCCTTCTCTGCCGTCCGACTTATCCCAAACCATCTCAATTTGATTGAGGTCGGAATTGTGGAGGCCAGGTCATCTGGTGCAGCACTCCATCATTCTCCTTCTTGGTCAAATAGCCCTTACTCAGCCTCCTCCATACTTTACGGTGGGAAATACACATGCGGTGATCACCCGTTCACCCACTCCTCGTCTCACGAAGACACGGCGGTTGGAACCAAAAATCTCCCATTTGGACTCCAGACCAAAGAACAAATTTCCACCGGTCTAATGTCCATTGCTCGTGTTTCTTGGCCCAAGCAAGTCTCTTCTTATTTGTATCGTTTTTAGTATTGGTTTCTTTGCAGAAATTTGACCATGAAGGCCTGATTCACATAGTCTCCTCTGAACAGTTGATGTTGAGATGTCCATTACTTGAATTTATTTGGGCTGCAATTCCTGAGGCTGGTAACTCTAATGACCTTGTCCTCTGCAGCAGAGGTAACCCTGGGTCTTCCATTCCTGTGGTGGTCCTCATGAGAGCCAGTTTCATCATAGCGCTTGATGGTTTTTGCGACTGCACTTGAAACTTTCAAAGTTCTTGAAATGTTCCGTATTGACTGACCTTCATGTCTTAAAGTAATGATGGATTTTCTTTTCTCTTAGATGGCGCCGACCGAGACGGTCGCCTCACTTCGAGTCCTTAAGTGTTATTACATACAGCCGGGAACTATTGGATATAAGAGCAACGTCAATTAACAAACCTTACGACCAAGAATACGACTTTCCTGAAGCACATCCTCTGTTCGGACTACCACCCAGGACATTGGATCTAATCCCAGAGGCCAACCCAAAACAAAGTCGCCGCAGAAAGGGGTAAATGGAGCGGCCTCCTGGTCAGAATTCGAAGGCGTGCACACCACCCACCACTTCTGCGTATATTACTCGCCAATGTCCAGTCTCTAGACTACAAGGTGGATGAAATTAGGGCAAGTGTTGCCATCCAGAGAGACATCAGAGATTGTAATGTAACATTCTCTGTTTCATGTAAACACGGCTCTCTCGGAATATGTTGTCGGTGTCGGTACAGCCACCGGGTTTCTTCATCCGTTGCGCCAACAAAATAAACATCTCTTTGGGAAGAAGGGTGGAGGGGTGTGCTTCATGATTTAAGACTCATGGTGTAATACAAGAACTCAAGTCCTTTTTTTCACTTGGCCTAGAATTCCTTACAATCAAATTCCGCCCACATTATCTCCCAAGAGAACTCTCTTTGATTATAGTCACAGCCGTGTATATCCCCCCCAAGCAAACACCACGACGGCCCTCAAGGAACTTCACTGGGCTCTATGTAAACTGGAAACCATATATCTTGAGGCTGCATTTATTGTAGTTGGGGATTTTAACAAAGAAAATTTGAGAACAAGGCTACCTAAATTCTATCAGCACATTGACTGTAGCACACGTGCGGTCAATACACTGGACCACTGCTACTCTAACTTCTGGGATGCATACAAGGCCCTCCCCCGCCCTCCCTTCGGCAAATCCGACCACGACTCCATTTTGCTCCTACCGTCCTACAGGCAGACACTCAAACAGGAAGTACACATGCTAAGGACTTTTCAACGCTGGTCTGACCAATCAGAATCCACACTTCAAGATTGTTTTGATCACGCGAACTGGGAAATGTTCCAGAGAAGCCTCAGAAAATAACGTTGATTTATACGCTGACTCTGTGAGTGAGTTTATAAGGAAGTGCGTTGGAGATGTTGTACCCACTGTGACTATTAAAACCTACCCTAACTAGAAACCGTGGATAGATGGCGGCATTCGCGCTGAACACCGCATTCAACCATGGAAAGATGACGAGGAATATGACCGAATATTAACAGTGTAGTTATTCCCTTCGCAAGGCAATCAAACAAGCGATATGTCGGTATAGGGACAAAGTGGAGTCGCAATTCAACGGCTCCGACACGAGATGTATGTGGCAGGGTCTACATGAAATTATGGACTACAATAAGAAAACCAGCCACGTCACGGATACCGAAATCTTGCTTCCAGACAAACTAAACACCATTGCCTGCTTTGAGGATAATACAGTGCCGCCTACCAAGGACTGCGGGCCCCCCCTCTCCTTTTCCATGGCTGATGTAAGACATTTAAACCCGTTAGCCCTCGCAAGGCTGCCAGCCCAGATGGCATCCCTAGCCGCGTCCTCAGAGCATGCGCAGACCAGCTGGCTGGTGTGTTTACGGACATATTCAATCAATCCCTATCCCAGTCTGCTGTTCCCACATGCTTCAAGAGGGCCACCATTGTTCCTGTTCCCAAGAAAGCTAAGGTAACTGAGCTAAACGACTATCGCCCCGTAGCACTCACTTCCGTAATCATGACGTTCTTTGAGAGACTAGTCAAGGATCATATCACCTCCACCCTAGACCCACTCCAATTTGCTTACCGCCTCAATAGGTCCACAGATGACGCAATCGCAATCACACTGCCCTAACCCATTTGGACAAGAGGAATACCTATGTAAGAATGCTGTTAATCGACTACAGCTCAGCATTTAACACCATAGTACCCTCCAAACTCGTCATTAAGCTTGAGACCCTGGGACTCAACCCCGCCCTGTGCAATTGGGTCCTGGACTTTCTGACGGGACGCCCCCAGGTGGTGAGGGTAGGAAACATCTCCACCCTGCTGATCCTCAACACTGGGGCCCCACAAGGGTGCGTTCTCAGCCCTCTCCTGTACTCCTTGTTCACCCATGACTGCGTGGCCATGCACGCCTCCAACTCAATCAAGTTTGTAGAAGACACTACAGTGGTAAGCTTGATCACCAACAGCGACGAGACGGCCTACAGGGAGGAGGTGAGGGCCCTCGGAGTGTGGTGTCAGGAAAATAACCTCTCACTCAATGTCAATAAAACAAAGGAGATGATCGTGGACTTCAGGAAACAGCAGAGGGAGCACCCCCCTATCCACATCGACGGGACAGTAGTGGAGAAGGTGAAAAGTTTAAGTTCCTCGGCGTACACATCACGGACAAACTGAAATGGTCCACCCACACAGACAGTGTGGTGAAAAACAACCTCAGGAGGCTGAAGAAATTTGGCTTCTCACCAAAAACAATCACAAACTTTTACAGATGCACAATCGAGAGCATCCTGTCGGGCTGTATCACCGCCTGGTACGGCAACTTCTCCGCCCACATCCGTAAGGCTCTCCAGAGGGTAGTGAGGTCTGCACAACGCATCACCGGGGGCAAACTACCTGCCCTCCAGGACACCTACACCACCCGATGTCACAGGAAGGCCAAAAAGACAATCAAGGACAACAACCACCCGAGCCACTGCCTGTTCACACCACTATCATCCAGAGGGCGAGGTCAGTACAGGTGCATCAAAGCTGGGACCGAGAGCCTGAAAAACAGCTTCTATCTCAAGGCCATCAGACTGTTAAACAGCCATCACTAACATTGAGTGGCTGCTGCCAACATACTGACTCAATCTTTAGCCACTTAATAATTAAAAATTGGATGTAATCAATGCATCACTAGTCACTTTAAACAATGCCACTTTATATAATGTTTACATACCCTACATTACTCATCTCATATGGTATAGAGTACAGTATATACATCTACTGCATCTTGCCTATGCCGTTCGGCCATCGCTCATCCATATATTTATATGTACATTCATTCATTTACACGTGTGTGTATAAGGTAGTTGTTGTGAATTTGTTAGATTACTTGTTAGATATTACTGCATGGTCGGAACTAAAAGCACAAGCATTTCGCTACACTCGCATTAACATCTGCTAACCATGTGTATGTGACCAATAAAATTTGATTTGAACTTCACAGATCTTCTTTGTAAAGGGTTTAAACACTGTTTCCCATGCATAAGCAATTAATGAACACGCACCGGAGGAACGGTCGTTAAGACACTAACAGCTTACAGACGGTAGGCAATTAAGTTCACAGTTATGAAAACTTAGGGCACTAAAGAGGCCTTTCTACTGACTCTGGAAAAACACCAAAAGAAAGATTCCCAGGGTCCCTGCTCATCTGCGTGAATGTGCCTTAGGCATGCTGCAAGGAGGACTGCAGATGAGGACTGCAGATGTGGCCAGGGCAATAAATTGCAATGTCTGTACTGTGAGACGCCTAAGACAGTCCTACAGGGAAACAGGATGGACAGCTGATCGTCCTCGCAGTGGCAGACTACGTGTAACAACACTTGCACAGGATCGGTACATCCGAACATCATACCTGCGGGACAGGTACAGGATGGCAACAACAACTGCCCGAGTTACACCAGGAACGCACAATTCCTCCATCAGTGCTCAGACTGTCTGCAATAGGCTGAGAGAGGCTGGACTGAGGGCTTGTGTACCTGTTGTAAGGCAGGTCCTCACCAGACATCACCGGCAACAACGTCGCCTATGGGCACAAACCCACCGTCACTGGACCAGACAGGACTGGCAAAATGTGCTTTTCACAGACGAGTCGTGGTTTTGTCTCACCAGGGGTGATGGTCGGATTCGCGTTTATCGTCGAAGGAATGAGCGTTACACCGAGGCCTGTACTCTGTAGCGGGATCGATTTGGAGGTGGAGGGTCCATCATGGTCTGTGGCGGTGTGTTGCAGCATCATTAAACTGAGCTTGTTGTCATTGCAGGCAATCTCAATGCTGTGCATTACAGGGAAGACATCCTTCTCCCTCATGTGGTACCCTTCCTGCAGGCTCATCCTGACATGACCCTCCAGCATGACAATGCCACCAGCCATACTGCTCGTTCTGTTCGTGATTTCCTGCAAGACAGGAATGTCAGTGTTCTGCCATGGCCAGCGAAGAGCCCGGATCTCAATCCCATTGAGCACGTCTGGGACCTGTTGAATTGTAGGGTGAGGGCTAGGGCCATTCCACCCAGAAATGTCTGGGAACCTGCTTGTGCCTTGTTGGAAGAGTGGGGTAACATCTCACAGCAAGAACTGGCAAATCTGGTGCAGTCCATGACAAGGTGATGCACTGCAGTACTTAATGCAGCTGGTGGCCACACCAAATACTGACTGTTACTTTTGATTTTGACCCCCCCTTTGTTCAGAGACACATTATTCCATTTATGTTAGTCACATGTCTGTGGAACTTGTTCAGTTTGTCTCAGTTGTTGAATATTATGTTCATACAAATATTTACAAAAAATCACGCAGTTGACCGTGAGAGGATGTTAATTGTTTTGCTGAGTTTATTTACATTCCTCCCAAACTGCAGGGCACCATCGTTGCTTGGATGGTTCCAGTGTCTTGAACAGCCGCAGGGGTCATTTGTCTGACTGCGTCTAAAATGGCACCCTATTCTCGATATAGAGCTGTTTGACTAAAGCCCATAGGGCTCTGGTCAAAATTAGTGCACTATTTTTCGGTAGATTGCGTTTTGGGATGCTGCCTCTCTGTTTTCCTGGTCTTGTCCCTCAGGTTAGTGTCAGCTGAGTGTCTCTGAAGCAGTGCTCATGTTCTAACTCTTAACCCCGTGGAAAAGATGTGATCAGAGTAAATTTAGCATTGTGTTTTTCTCCCACAGACAGCAGCATCATATGCTAGAAGGCTATCGGCTATGTTTATCATCTCCTGCTCTTGATCAAAACAGTAAACCCTAACTGTACAATAACATCAGTGATATCACAAATGTTTAACTTCAGTGAAATTAGAAAAATACCCTAGTCCTTCTGGATTTAGATTTTGTGGATATTGGGGTTTTGCGCCGAGCTCTGCTTGGTTGATACACTTTTGGGCCCTTGTGTGTGTGCGCGATGATGTACTTTTTACTTCGTACATTGTCCCTGACACCCAAAAGTGCTTGTTACATTTTAAGTGCTTATCGGGACAGGAAAATGGTCCAATTCGCACACTTATCAAGAGGACACCCCTGGTCATCCTTACTGCCTCTGATCTGGTGGATTCACTAAACACAAATGCTTCGTTTGTAAATTATGTCTGAGTGTTAGTGGCTATCCGTAAATTTTAAAAACAAGAAAATTGTCCCGTCTGGTATGCTTCATATTAGGAATTAGAATTGATTTTTACTTTTGAGACCAAATACTTTTACTTGAGTCATTTTCTATTAAGTTATCTTTTACTCAAGTATGACAATTGGTTACTTTTTCCACCACTGTATGTGTGTTTGTTTCCCCAGGGTGATACACAGTCAGTTGGAGGAGACATGTAGAGAGTTGGAGCAAAAGAAACAGGAGATTATAGACAAAGACACAGAAATTAAGGAAAGGCAGGAGGAACTTGAACTAAAATCCCTCCAGGTGCACCAAAGCAACCCCCCCACACACACTATATGTACACAAGACTACATAACACAGACAACCATGTTTTCAAATATGTGGTTCACTTTTTTGTTTAACTTTTTTTTATCACTCACAATGGTTGCTCACGTCAACACCATGATTTGACCAATTTCTTTAATCCGTGTATGTGATTCTCTGTGTCAAGCTCAGAAAATTAGAGGCTGCAGTAGAGAGTCATACACAGAAGATGCAGCAGAAGCTCATCCTCCAACAGGGGACGCTGGAGATTTCCCAGAGAGAGGCAAAGGAGAGAACCAACCAGGTTTACTACATCACATCTCACTTGAGTTAACAGCACTCACTAATCCATCTGAGTAGAACAGGTTTTCTGTCAATCAGCAACTCATGCAACATGGTTCTGATAGTTGAAATAGATGTATGTTCTCCTATGCTAAACTGTTATTGCAAATGTGTTCTGAACTATTATAACGGAGCCATATGTGTTCAACAAACTCATTTTTGATGACCTGATATACAGTGCCTTCAGAAAGTATTCACACCACTTGACTTTTTTTTTGTCTTACAAAAATGGGATTAAAATGGATTTTATTATGTTTTGTCAACAATCTACACAAAATATTCTGTCAAAATGGAAGAAAATGTTTAACATTTGTAAAAAAATAAAATAAAAATAAAAGTATAAATAATAATAAAACACGAATATGTCTTGAAGTATTCAACTTCCTGAGTCAATACAGTGATTACAGCTGTGAGTCTTTCTGGGTAAGTCTAAGAGCTTTCCACACCTGGATTGTGCAACATTTGCCCATTTATTATTTTCAAAATTCTTCAAGCTGTCAAATTGATTGTTGCTCATTGCTAGACAACCATTTTCAGCTCTTGCCATAGATTTTCTAGCAGAAAAGTAAAAACTTTAACTTGGCCACTCAGGAACATTCACTGTCTTCTTGATTAGCAACTCCAGTCCAGATTTGGCCTTGTGTTTTAGGTTATTGTCTTGCTGAAAGGTGAACTCATCTCCCAGTGTCTGGTGGAAAGCCCAGCACCTAAATTTTAAGGATGTGCATATGACCACAAACTTTTTTGGGGAAAGTAGACAGAACCAAGTTTTCCTCTAGGATTTTTCCTGTGCTTTGCGCCATTCCATTTATTTTTTATCCAGAAAAACTCCTCAATCCTTAACGATTACAAGCATACCTATATGTTTATTCTGTACAGGCTTCCTTGTAACTGATTTAGGAAGAACGCCTGTATCTTTTTAGTGATTGGGTGTATTGATACACCATCCAAAGTGTAATTAATAACTTCACTATGCTCAAAGGGATACTCAATGTCTTTTGTTTTTACCCTTCTACGAATAGGTGCTCTTTGCGAGGCATTGGAAAACCTCCCTGGTCTTTGTGGTTGAATCTGTCTTTGAAATTCGCTGCTTGACTGAGGGACCTTACAATTATCTGTATGTGTGGGGGACAAAGATGAGGAAGTCATTAAAAAATATTGTTAAACACTTCTTACACACAGTCCATGAAACTTATTAAGCACATTTTTACTCTTGAACTTTAGGTTTGCCATAACAAAGGGGTTGAATACTTTTCAGCTTTTCATTCTTATTCATTTGTACACATTTTTTAAAACAGCCCCATAATGTCAAAGTGGAATTATTGTTTGTTGCTGGCTTACACACAATCTCAATTTAATCCATTTTAAATTCAGGCTGAAACACAAACAAATGTGGAAAAAGTCAAAGGGTGTGAATACTTTCTGAAGGCATTGTACAGGTGCAAATTGTGTAGTCTAGTGGTTCAGATGAGTTTGTGTGTGTCAGGTGGAGTTTCTGAGTGAGAGGCTGGAGTTGATACAGAAACAACTGCAGGGAAAGGAGGACCTGGAGAAGGTAGAGTGTGTGTCTCCATGCTGGAGGGCAGTGGATGTATGGCTAATAATAATACTTGATTAGGGTTAGGTATATCAAGGTTTCCATAACTCTGTCCTTGGGCCCCTCGTAGGTGTACATTTTGTGTTTTGCCCAACCACTAAACAGCTGACTCAAATAATCAAAGCTTGATCAATAAATCAAATTGATTTATTAAGCCCTTTTCACATCAGCCGATATCACAAAGTGATATACAGAAACACAGCCTAAAACCCCAAACAGCAAGCAATGCAGATGTAGAAGCACGGTGGCTAGGGAAAACTCCCTAGAAAGGCAGGAACCTAGGAAGAAACCTAGAGAGGAACCAGGCTCTGAAGGGTGTCCAGTCCTCTTCGGGCTGTGCCGGGTAGAGATTATAACAGTACATGGCCAAGATGTTCAAACGTTCATAAATGACCAGCAGGGTCAAATAATAATATTCACAGTGGTTGTCGAGGGTGCAACAGGTCAGCACCTCGGGAGTAAATGTCAGTTGGCTTTTCATAGCCGAGCATTCAGCGTTAGAGACAACAGTTGCAGTAGAGAGAGGGAGTCGAAAACAGTAGGTCCGGCACAAGGTAGCACGTCCGGTGAACAGGTCAGAGTTCCAGGCGGAACAGTTGAAAAGAGACCATGTTTGTATGCAGCTTTATTTTTGTACATTGTTTGCAGACTAATATGTGACATGTATTAATGCCAAAATAACATGCAAAACACGCAACAACACTATATATACACTGCTCAAAAAAATAAAGGGAACACTTAAACAACACAATGTAACTCCAAGTCAATCACAGTTCTGTGAAATCAAACTGTCCACTTAGGAAGCAACACTGATTGACAATACATTTCACATGCTGTTGTGCAAATGGAATAGACAAAAGGTGGAAATTATAGGCAATTAGCAAGACACCCCCAAAAAAGGAGTGATTCTGCAGGTGGTGACCACAGACCACTTCTCAGTTCCTATGCTTCCTGGCTGATGTTTTGGTCACTTTTGAATGCTGGCGGTGCTCTCACTCTAGTGGTAGCATGAGACGGAGTCTACAACCCACACAAGTGGTTCAGGTAGTGCAGTTCATCCAGGATGGCACATCAATGCGAGCTGTGGCAAAAAGGTTTGCTGTGTCTGTCAGCGTAGTGTCCAGAGCATGGAGGCGCTACCAGGAGACAGGCCAGTACATCAGGAGACGAGGAGGAGGCCGTAGGAGGGCAACAACCCAGCAGCAGGACCGCTACCTCCGCCTTTGTGCAAGGAGGTGCACTGCCAGCGCCCTGCAAAATGACCTCCAGCAGGCCACAAATGTGCATGTGTCAGCATATGGTCTCACAAGGGGTCTGAGGATCTCATCTCGGTACCTAATGGCAGTCAGGCTACCTCTGGCGAGCACATGGAGGGCTGTGCGGCCCCACAAAGAAATGCCACCCCACACCATGACTGACCCATCGCCAAACCGGTCATGCTGGAGGATGTTGCAGGCAGCAGAACGTTCTCCACGGCGTCTCCAGACTCTGTCACGTCTGTCACATGTGCTCATGTGCTCAGTGTGAACCTGCTTTCATCTGTGAAGAGCACAGGGCGCCAGTGGCGAATTTGCCAATCTTGGTGTTCTCTGGCAAATGCCAAACGTCCTGCACGGTGTTGGGCTGTAAGCATAACCCCCACCTGTGGACGTCGGGCCCTCATACCACCCTCATGGAGTCTGTTTCTGACCGTTTGAGCAGACACATGCACATTTGTGGCCTGCTGGAGGTCATTTTGCAGGGCGCTGGCAGTGCACCTCCTTGCACAAAGGCGGAGGTAGCGGTCCTGCTGCTGGGTTGTTGCCCTCCTACGGCCTCCTCCACGTCTCCTGATGTACTGGCCTGTCTCCTGGTAGCGCCTCCATGCTCTGGACACTACGCTGACAGACACAGCAAACCTTTTTGCCACAGCTCGCATTGATGTGCCATCCTGGATGAACTGCACTACCTGAGCCACTTGTGTGGGTTGTAGACTCCGTCTCATGCTACCACTAGAGTGAGAGCACCGCCAGCATTCAAAAGTGACCAAAACATCAGCCATGAAGCATAGGAACTGAGAAGTGGTCTGTGGTCACCACCTGCAGAATCACTCCTTTTTTGGGGGTGTCTTGCTAATTGCCTATAATTTCCACCTTTTGTCTATTCCATTTGCACAACAGCATGTGAAATTTATTGTCAATCAGTGTTGCTTCCTAAGTGGACAGTTTGATTTCACAGAAGTGTGATTGACTTGGAGTTACATTGTGTTGTTTAAGTGTTCCCTTTATTTTTTTGAGCAATGTATATATACATATATATACATACATACATACAGTTGAAGTCGGAAGTTTACATACACTTAGGTTGGAGTCATTAAAACTCGTTTTTCAACCACTCCGCACGTTTCTTGTTAACAAACTATAGTTTTGGCAAGTTGGTTAGGACATCTACTTTGTGCATGACACAAGTCATTTGTCCAACAATTGTTTACAGACAGATTATTTCACTTATAACTCACTGTATCACAATTCCAGTAGGTCAGAAGTTTACATACACTAAGTTGACTGTGCCTTTAAACAGCTTGGAAAATTCCAGAAAATGATGTCATGGCTTTAGAAGCTTCTGATAGGCTAATTGACATCATTTGAGTCAATTGGAGGTGTACCTGTGGATGTATTTCAAGGTCGACCTTCAAACTCAGTGCCTCTTTGCTTCACATCATAAGAAAATCAAAAGAAATCAGCCAAGACCTCAGAGAAAAAAATTGTAGACCTCCACAAGTCTGGTTCATCCTTGGGAGCAATTTCCAAACACCTGAAGGTACCACATTCATCTGTACAAACAATAGTAAGCAAGTATAAACACCATGGGATCACGCAGCCATCATATCGCTCAGGAAGGAGATGCGTTTTATCTCCTATAGATGAATGTACTTTGGTGCTAAAAGTGCCAATCAATCCTAGAACAACAGCAAAGGAACTTGTGACGAGGAAACACTTACAAAAGTATCTATATCCACAGGAAAACGAGTCCTATATCGACATAACCTGAAAGGCCGCACAGCAAGGAAGAAGCCACTGCTCCAAAACCGGCATAAAAATGCCAGACTACGGTTTGCAACTGCACATGGGGACAAAGATCATACTTTTTGGAGAAATGTCCTCTGGTCTGATGAACCAAATAGAACTGTTTGGCCATAATGACCATTGTTATGTTTGGAGGAAAAAGGGGGATGCTTGCAAGCCGAAGAACACCATCCCAACCGTGAAGCACGGGGGTGGCAGCATCATGTTGAGGGGGTGCTTTGCTGCAGGAGGGACTGGTGCACTTCACAAAATAGATGACTTCATGAGAAAGGAAAATTATGTGGATATATTAAAGCAACATCTCAAGACATCAATCAGGAAGTTAAAGCTTGGTCACAAATGGGTCTTCCAAATGGAAAATGACCCCAAGCATACTTCCAAAGTTGTGGCAAAATGTCATAAGTACAACAAAGTCAAGGTAGTGGCCATCACAAAGCCCTGACCTCAATCCTATAGACAATTTGTGGGCAGAACTGAAAAAGCGTGTGCGAGCAAGGAGGCCTACAGACCTGATTCAGTTACACCAGCTCTGTCAGGAGGAATGGGCCAAAATTCACCTAACTTATTGTGGGAAGCTTGTGGACGGCTACCTGAAACGTTTGACCCAAGTTAAACAATTTAAAGGCAATGCTACCAAATACTAATTGAGTGTATGTAAACTTCTGACCCACTGGGAATGTGATGAAAGAAATAAAAGCTGAAATAAATCACTCTCTACTATTATTCTGACATTTCACATTCTTAGAATAAAGTGGTGTTCCTAACTGACCTAAAATAGGGAATTTTTACTTGGATTAAATGTCAGGAATTGTGAAAAACTGAGTTTAAATGTATTTGGCTAAGGTGTATGTAAACTTCCCACTTCAACTGTATACACACACACACACACACACACACACACACACACACACACACACACACAGTACCAGTCAAAAGTTTGGACACACCTACTCATTCAAGGGTTTTATTTATAAAATAGTAAAAATAAAGAAAAACCCCTTGAATTAGTAGGTGTGTCAACTTTTGACTGGTACTGTTTGTGTGTGTGTGTGTGTGTATGTGTGTGTGATATATATATTTTGCTAAACATGTGGGGCTCAAAGCAGAGCCCCACCTGCCCTGAATGACAGGTCGCCACTGCTTCAGTGTGTGACAGGTTTGTGATTCTGAAGGGACATTAACCGATATAACAGCGCGCTCATGTAGGAGAGTGCACTTTTTGTAAATCAAATCAAATTTATTTGTCACATACACATGCTTAGCAGACGTTAATGCGAGTGTAGCGAAATGCTTGTGCTTCTTGTTCCCGACAGTGCAGTAATATCTAACAAGTAATCTAACAATTCCCCAACAACTACCTAATACACACAAATCTAAAGGGGTGAATGAGAGTATGTACATGTAAGTATATGGATGAGCGATGGCCGAGTGGCATAGGCAAGGTGCAGTAGATGGTATAAAATACAGTATATACAGGTGATATGAGTAATGTAAGATATGTAAACGTTATTAAAGTGGCATTATTTAAAGTGCCGTTGTTTAAAGTGACTAGTGATCCATTTATTAAAGTGGCCAGTGATTGGGTCTCAATGTAGGCAGCAGCCTCTCTGAGTTAGTAATTGCTGTTTAACAGTCTGATGGCCTTGAGATAGAAGCTGTTTTGCTGTTTTTCAGTCTCTCGGTCCCAGCTTTGATGCACCTGTACTGACGTCACCTTCTGGATGGTAGCGGTGTAAACGGGCAGTGGTTGATTTCCTTGATGATCTTTTTGGCCTTCCTGTGACATCTGGTGCTGTAGGTGTCCTGGAGGGCAGGTAGTTTGCCCCCGGTGATGCGTTGTGTAAACCGCACCACCCTCTGGAGAGCCTTGTGGTTGAGGGTGGTGCAGTTGCTATACCAGGCGGTGATACAGCCCGACAGGATGCTCTCGATTGTGCATCTGTAAAGGTTTGTCAGGGTTTTGGGTGACAAGCCAAATTTCTTTAGCCTCTTTAGCCTCACCACGCTGTCTGTGTGGGTGGACCGTTTAAGTTTGTCTATGATGTGTACGCCGAGGAACTTGAAACTTTCCACCTTCTCCGGGGCTGTACCTTCGATGTGGATTGGGGGTGCTTCCTCTGCTGTTTCCTGAAGTCCACAATGTCTCCTTTGTTTTGTTGACGTTGAGTGAGGTTGTTTTCCTGACACCACACTCCGAGTGCCCTCACCTCCTCCCTGTAGGCTGTCTCGTCGTTGTTGGTAATCAAGCCTACTACTGTTGTGTCATCTGCAAACTTGATGATTGAGTTGGAGGCGTGCATGGCCATGCAGTTGTGGATGAACAGGGAGTACAGGAGGGGGCTGATTACGCACCCTTGTGGGGCCCCAGTGTTGAGGGTCAGCGAAGTGGAGATGTTGTTTCCTACCTTCGCCACCTGGGGGTGGCCCTTCAGAAAGTCCAGGACCCATTTGCACAGGGCGAGGTTGAGACCCAGGGCCTCCAGCTTGAGGATGAGCTTGGAGGGTACTATGGTGTTGAATGCTGAGCTGTTAAACACAAAGGGCCAGTGGTGTAGTGGAGTGTATACGCAGGTATAAACTGTACACCCACTTTTTTTCAGTGGGTATTGCATATACTCACTTCTTAATCCCTACTGATGCGTATCAATGTAGTGTAGTGGATATATACGACATATCAATTATGTAGTAGAATAGGGAAATAATGCACAAAGTCGCCTACACATTCACACAGCACTTGAAATATATTTAGATGCGCTACGCGGACACAGCCTAGTTTCAGCGGAATGTCATCTGCAAGTAGCAAGAGTGTGCAGCTCTCAACTGGTTTTGGCATGGAGCAGCTCACAGAAGAATGACATCGGTTGCCGATAGTGTAGGAAAGATGTTTCAACTTATGATATCTACCAGTAAATGCTAACTAAGGCAACAATGGGTATGCAAACCAGGTATTGAAAATGTTTAGTCCGAATTGTTGGTGAGTAGGCTATTTGTGATGCTCAATAGTCATCATGCCCTGTCAGGCTCACCCAATCAGATTGTTGTGGATTTAGACAATACATTTTTATATTTTTCTCTAACATTTTGAGAGTGAAAATCAGAAAAAACATAGGAAAACATAGGATTTTTCACACAGGGTGCCTTTCCTTCACTGGGCGGGCCGATTGGGAACTTTTGGGCAAAATTAGAGTATATCCACTTCTCCAGGCATCACTTCTCCAGGCATCACTTCTCCAGGCATCACTGCATAGGGCCGATGGAAACACAGCAGTCACACACAGCATCATGTTAAAGGATGATAAGTACCAATGATAAGAATACAAAAACACAACCATTAAGCCTTTCCCAATCAAAACTAGTACTTCCCATTGTAAACTTTTCATGTTTAGCACACAAAGTAACTGGTGACCTAAAGTTTAAAGTGGGACTGACAGCATTTTAACTACTTTGCAGATATGAAGCAAACAGACAATCAACATATCAGTCAAAAATGTTACATTTCCAGTTCATGCTACAAAACCAACATAAGAGTTTTTAAAAGTAGGTTATATTTGACTCAACGTTCCATGACGTACATTAAGGCAGTTCAATACATGATTAATATAATTCACCAATACATTTCTTGGTAGTACCAAAAATATTGATATTAGGTTGTAAATCACAGCTGGCCTGGTACATTGTTTGCTGCCTCCATTCGGGATGTACCGTTTCAGTTTCAATGACTCAATATTCTGGAAAAAATTGACGAATTTATCTAATGCTAGGGATGTCAATACAATCAAACTTTGCAAGGGCAATGATCACAAGTCACAAGGTGGCTAATAGGCTAGCGTATCTATTTATGTAGCAAGCTAAAAACACAGCCTAACAGAGCTAGCTAGCTGCTAAGAGGATGTCATGCCATCCCCTCATTGTTTTTCGGTCGCTATACACAGCTACAGATGCTGATTTCATTTGGTTAGCTAGCAAGAACTTGAACGACTGTTATCCAGTGGACATATCTCTTGCATTCGCAAATTCACTCTGGATATCTACTCCGATTTCAGAGCACTCTCGTCTGAGTGTGCCAGTGGGCAGAACAATCGATTAATTGACAAACGGGCAACACCCGCTGAATATGACCGGTGTCAGTAAACGTACGCAAAAAAAGTAATACATTTACATTTTAGTCATTTAGCAGACGCTCTTATCCAGAGCGACTTACAGTAGAGTGCATACATTTTATTACATTTTACATACTGGGACAAGGATATCCCTACCGGCCAAACCCTCCCTAACCCGGGCGACGCTATGCCAATTGTGCGTCGCCCACGGACCTCCCGGTTGCGGCCGGCTGCGACAGAGCCTGGGCGCCTGGGCGCGAACCCAGAGACTCTGGTGGCGCAGCTAGCACTGCGATGCAGTGCCCTAGACCACTGCGCCACCCGGGAGGCCAATAGTTATCTAGAGCGTTCTTGACTAACATGTAAACAGCCTAACCAGCTCTGCTATGGAGAGTAAAATGGTCAGAGTGAGGTGTTCTCTCATTTGTGTCTGGAAGTAGCTAGCTAGCAAGCTAGCCAACTTTAGCCAGTTAGCTTGGGTGCTTGGTTGGGACAAGCATGCATTGGCAGGCATGCTGCAGAAGGGCGAGGAGGCTACAATACCCCATCATTTATCAGTGCAATTTTGACAGCCCAAAATTTGAGAGGGTTTATCTAATGTTCCTTAGTTAGATTTTAGTGAATCTTGCTCTGGCTAGCATTAGTTGTTGATCTTGTTGATGTGCATAACTGAGGGAGAGAAGCCTACCTTTTCATGGTTGTTTGATCAATAGGACAGTAAAGTTCCCAAACGCAAGAGGACTCCCGTGGTGTGTTTTTGATTTATATATATTTTTTACCCCGTTTTCTCCCCAATTTTGTGGTATCCAATTGGTAGATACAGTCTTCTATCATCGCTGCAACTCCCGTACGGACTACTTCTTGACACAATGCCCACTTAATCCGGAAGCCAGCTGCACCAATATGTCAGAGGAAACCCTGTACACCTGGCGACCGTGTCACCATGCACTGCGCCCAGGCCGCCACATGAGTCACTAGTGCGCCATGGGACAAGGACATCCCTGCCGGCCAAACCCTCCCCTAACTCGGACGACGCGGGGCCAATTGTGCGCCGCCCCATTTGTCTCCCGGTCGCGGCCGGCTGCAACAGAGCCTGGACTTGAACCCAGAATCTTTAGTGGCACAGCTAGCACTGAGATGCAGTGCCTTAGACCACTACACCACTTGGGAGGTCATACTTCTGTTGTGTTTACATATTTGCAGAAATCCATTCAAGTGTATTTTGTGGCTTTTGGCAAATGCATTCTACTGATCTAAAGTCTCGCTGTTGCAACTGCCTGTAAACACACAGTCCAGTTCAAAGGGAATGATGGCAGGCCCTTGTGGCAAATGGCTTGTTTGTATAAAGGCCTACTCTAGCTCTGATTGGCTATAGTGCACCGGTCTGCGTAGACTCCAGTCCTGGACAAGACAGATGGTTTTATTCTGTTTTATTTACTGCAGTGTCTATTAATTGTCCAAACGCATGGCCCCTTTCCCACTCTATATTGATATAGAATTTCCACAAATGCCTTAGTATACGTAATTCCCAAACATTCTAAGAATTTATGAAAACGTGGAAATTACCATATCTAATTGGTCGCTTGTCCCCAAAAAATGTTTAAGTGTTATATTCTTCCCAGGGGTGTATATGAACAGATTTTAATAAGATATCATGTTGCTAAAATGCTGTCAGTTTGACATTAAATGCAACAATGTTTCACACACAAGTTTTTTTTCAAACAGATGGCTAACAGCATTCGCGCTGCAATAAAAAACACAATTCCACTCACCAGATGATGATAATTTGAAACTTAACTAGTTGAAAGTTATTCTTGAAAAGAGAGACGCTAACAAATTAGCAACAACATCCTCTTTGGTAACACCTGCTGCAGCCGCTGCAAACTAGCCGATAACAAAAGCTAGCTAGCTAGACACTGGGAAAATGACTGCTCGCTCTTGCGCAGTGACCTATTGGCCTTCAAGAAGGCAGAAGTTTCCATAAATTTTTGTAATAACGATCGCAGCCATTAAGTCAAAATGTGATTGGTTGATTCCACTGTCACTCCAAAATGTTGCCCTAATACAGTTGAATGGCAGATGCCTTTTATCTAGCTCCTAATGGCTTAGCCAATGGCTGACTTAGCTAGCTAGATGTATCTCCCCAAAGACCAGCAAAGAAAAATCGTGATTGGATATTTTTTTTGCTTCAGTGTTAACCCTTTCCAACAAAAACTGAAGAGATTAAATCAGAACATTTTTGAAAATAATAATTATAATATTATTATTCTAATAGTTATTTTATAAATCCTTAGCCCTTCTCTGAAGGCGTAGAAGGCCCATTGTTCCCCACTGTGTTTGGGTTAGTAATAATTTGTAGAGTGCCTCTATTTTCCCTCAGCATGCATTTTTTCAATGTTCTGAATGTCTAAAAATGTTCTGAAATATGAACACAGAAATACTGGACATTTTGAACCCTTATTATTGTGGTGATTTGACAAAATAACAATCATGGTCTTGAATTGGACTCGCATTTTTCTGATCTCGGTCTTGACTTGGTCTCTCGCTCCTTGTCCCCCTCCCTGTCAGAGTCCTTAACGAAAGGTGGGTTGGAGTCAGGCGCAGAGAGCAGAGGGTTCGAATAAATGTCTATTTATTTTCCTGGGAAAACGGTCACGCCAAAACACACGGCGCATCAACTGACCGGCCCATACACAGGACCCAAAACGTCCGGGAAAACAACATACAAAATTAACATACACACACTAACAGAAAATAATCCCGCACAAACCGCACAAAGGTGGGCCTAACAGGCTTAAATAGCCAAAAATCAGGAAACACAATAAGAAACAGGTGCAACTAATAAGACCAAACAAACAGAAAAGGGAAAAAGGATCGGTGGCGGCTAGTAGACCGGCGACGACGACCGCCGAGCACCGCCCGAACAGGCAGGGGAGCCACCTTCGGTGGGAGTCGTGACACTCCCGGTCTCGGTCTTGACTCGGACTCGATTTCCTCCGGTCTTGTTCTTGAATGTGTCTCGCTTTAGGTGGTCTCGAACACAACACTGTCTGTAGTCTCATGGGTGTTCTAACCAGATTCCCCAGGGGGAGTCATTGTTTTCAACACTTGGACACTGACATTTATCCCACAATCCAAACCCATCTTTCCCATGTAACATCTTTGTCAACACGTCCACAGTGGGACGGGAGGAGGCTGTTGTCCTTGTGTGGCTCTCAGAGAGAGGGGAGTGTGAGAATGAGTTCCTCAGTTTAACGTAATGATAGGCTTATTATCTAACACTGTAGATTATAACAGCATCTCACCCACAACCTGACCACAATAACACACACACTCACTCTACTGTCTACTTTCATACACCACACACTATAATAGTTTCACCACTAATTCACTGGGCTGCTACATTGGGCCCAGTTATCATCTCATACATCTTCCTTGTATTTTACATGATGAAGTCACCTCAGCTGACCTTTATCTATTTTATATCAACTGTGGCATGGAATGTTCCTTTGTTAGAGGCATAAGAAGTACTCATGCTGATATGTGTGGGGAAAGGAACACTTTTCAGAAGTATAATATATGGCAATGCTATGGCAGTTTTGCAATTGAGTAGCCCAAAAAGGTTAATGAAACAATGGTATACGGTATCTACAGTATGTCTAGCTTGTCATTACACTACTGTTATCACTCAACAAAAACATGTTTACCAAGGGTTTCAGTTTTGACAGCTTTGTCTCAAGATGTTGCCTCAGCAGTTCGACATCAGTGTCTATTTCTGAGTACTGACATAACATCTACTCTTCTTTTGTCAATATGGGTCTCTCATTTGACTGTCTTTCTGTAAGTCTTCTGTGTTCAATATGGGTCTGTCATTTGACTGTCTTTCTGTAAGTCTTCTGTGTTCAATATGGGTCTCTCATTTGACTGTCTTTCTGTAAGTCTTCTGTGTTCAATACGGGTCTGTCATTTGACTGTCTTTCTGTAAGTCTTCTGTGTTCAATATGGGTCTCTCATTTGACTGTCTTTCTGTAAGTCTTCTGTGTTCAATATGGGTCTCTCATTTGACTGTCTTTCTGTAAGTCTTCTGTGTTCAATATGGGTCTCTCATTTGACTGTCTTTCTGTAAGTCTTCTGTGAACTGTGGCTACAGTATTTGTGTGTGTGTGTTTGTTTGTGTGTTTGTGTTTGGCCATCAGAAAGCCTTAGTCCAGGGCCAGCAGCTGTTTCTGTGCAGGGAGAAGCTCCAGAGGACATCTCACAACCAGGAGATGCATAGTCGCTGTGAGAGCCTGGCAATACAGCTAGAAGAAAGTGTTCAGTTATGCCGTGAAAAGGTTTGACCCACTCACGACACCCTCTTATTGTCTCCCACATAAGCGCACATGTCCGTGGCGTGATATAATTTAATCAGCGCTTGTGTGCTGTGGTACTTACAGTAAATGCTATGTGATATAATTCCACCTTTGAGCATGCAAGAGTATCAGTGTTTGTACTAGGTGCTGTTAAACATCTACTAGATGCTGTGGGGACTGGAGTGCGGCACACAACGGTACTAATGCCTGGTCATCTGGGTGATATTGGTGATAGGAGAACCATGCCAGGCATATGGAGGAGGAGCAGGGGAGGATGGAGGAGCAGGCTGCCCAGACTGAGGCCAGACTCCAGGCCACAGTGGCCTCCCTCAGACTGGAGCTAGACACACTGAGATGGCTGCAACAGAATGAGGTAGCTAGAGCCTTCTACATTAGGTCATAATAACTGTCTGTTTAGTTAAATTCACATCAAATTTCATAGGAATGACCCAGGTTCAGTAGAGGGGTTTGAACTTTGACCCTTTTATACTGAGTTTCTCCTAGGAATGATCTGCTAAATTCCCAGGTCTGTCCTCCCGTGCGAAGGGAGTATTTGGGGGTTATTATACATCTCAGTTTACTAAATCGATCCTCTGTTTTTGTTGGATCCTCTGATTCAGAAAAGCATTAGATAAGAGGGACAGTCTTCTAAGTCTCTTGAGTACTGACAATGAGCATGAGTCCCTTCTGTTAAACCAATGGGGGTCTCTTCTCCTCCAGCTGTCAGCTCTACAGGAGAGCCAGGCGGAGGTGCTGAAGGCATCAGAGTGTGTCTCCTCCACCCTACGCTGCTCCCAGGATCAGCTGACCTCTGAACTACAGCATTACAGACTGCAGCTGGAGGAGGCCCAGCACAACACCACCGCCCTGCTGGCAGAACTCAACACCAGAGAACAGCTGCTGCAGAGCACCAGCGAGACCTTGCTCATCAAGGTAGAGCTGTGAAGGAATATCCTCTTGTATGACTCCAAATAAACATCAGCTAATGTTTAATTGATAGTTAATTATCTTGGAGTTGCCATACCCATTGATTGTGGTCCAGTCATTATTATAATTATCTTTGTTTTGGGTGGGGGGGGGGATCAGGAATCCGAAATGACACGTCTAAGGACCAAGATCTCCAGCTTTGAGAGAAGCAAGGAGCTCCGTAAAATAGCTGTTTGCTCTTGTCTGACCTCTATCAGGTCACAACCCTACAGCCCCCTCCCTACTCCTACTACAAAGTAAGAGAGAAGACCGATAAAGAATACCTTTGTCGACAAATATACATTTATTTTGAATATGAGATAAATTACTTTCGGACAAATTAAATGCTTTTGTTTTTATTGTATTGTAGATTAGTCTAGTAGCATGCACAAATACTTGGTGGAGTGTAATGTGCTGATTCAGAATGCACTTTTGATTGCGCATATGACTATTTGTATTTTGTTGTTTACTATTACAGTAACATTCCACAGGTCTAAACACTAATTATAATTATTGACAACATATGCTAAACCACTGTGAAACGTGGCAGTGTTACAGCAGTGTTACGCCCTTATTTGTCTGTTCCAAGTGATCTGTGCCATTAGTATTGCTGCACGGAGAAGAGCTGCTCTCTGCAGGAAATTAAACGGAGCAACATCTGCAGGCGATTTGATCCTAATGCTACCTCCAAATCGCTTCCCTTGCTCATCCTAGGAGTGGCTATGTAGGGTTCCTTATGATCCTAGGAGATATGGAGCAAAGCAATCTGTCTGTGTCACAAATGGCACCCTATCGCCTACATAGTGCACTACTTTTGACCAGAGCCCTATGGGACCTGGTCAAAAGTAATGCACTATATAGGGAATAGGGTTCCATTTGAGAAGCATTCGTTGTCTCTGCTAGGTTTACGTTAAAGGTGAGCCATTCAAAAATCATGTAGTTGCACAGAGTGAGTCCATGCAACTTATTATGTGACTTGTTAAGCAAATGTTTACTGGTTAACTTATTTAGGGTTTCCATAACAAAGGGTTTGAATACTTCTTATTGACTCAAGACATTTCAGCTTTTCATTTTTTATTCATTTGTTAACATTTCCAAAAAACAAATTCCACTTTGACATTATGGGTTATTGTGTGTAGATCAGTCACACACATGTTCAATTTAATACATTTTAAATTCAGGCTGTAACACAACAAATTGTGGAAAAAGTCAAGGGGTGTGAATACTTAATGAAGGCACTGTGTATCCTCAATCTCTCTCTTCAATTTGATTGTCTTTTAGGACAAGAGCAGACTAAGATATTCACAGATTGTGTCTGGATATGTTTGTCGGTGTGTTTTTATCTACGTGTGTGTGTTTGTGACAGCATGCCTGCAAGTGTGTGTGCGCGTGCCTGCGAGTGTGTGCGCTCGTCTCTGTGTGTGTGTGTGTGTATACAACAGACAAAAGCAGCAGAATGTGCTGAGGCAGCAGTCTGTGGTAGGAGGAGTGATGGTGATGGACCCGGCCCTAACCTGAGGCGACTGCTAGCCCTCAGTCATCCCAGGGCAGAGGTACATGCCTTCCCCCTCTGTCACACTGCCACGTGGGGAACAAAGTGGTCAAATACCCCAGCTGCTGACAGCTCAGCACCACACAATAGCAGCCAGAGACACAGGATGCGGCGCAAATGGTACCCTATTCCCTATACAGTGCACTACTTTTGACCAGAGTCATATAGGTAAAAAATAGTATATAGGGAATAGGGTGCCAGTTAGGATGCTATGCAGGCCCACGCTCACGGCAAGCTGCTGAACTCAACTGCCAATGTTCAGCCACATTCTTTAGGCATCACACTTGATTTAGTCTCTTGTATGCGCCTGAACCAACATGCATACATTTGGTTCCTGCGCTGGACGCTGTCTTTTTTATCTCTCTGTTAGACAATATTCTTCCTCTTCCTTCTAAAGGTCCCTGACACAAACTTAATTTTTCACACACTGTAACGGAAAAGTGTAATTTATACGGTAATTTTGGGCATTGTCAACAGTCAAATGCTGTGAAACATTTTACTGCAGCATACTTTAAATTATGGTACATTATGGGAAAATGTGGGTGGGGAAATAATTGCTGTATTTCTAATGGTACTGTAATTCTACCCCACAGAGTACAGTACTATGCCGTATTTTTGTAGTACCAAAAACCTTTTGACCACTAGTGGGTGCATGGTATTGTTGTTTCTGACTTATTAACATATTTTGAGAGGTAGCTTGTAAGAACCTATATTTGCTGCGATATGAAATACAATAACTTACTTGCCAATGAGCTGCCTGTAAGTTACTGTCAAATTCACTGCAATTCACAGTGCAAAGACAGCTCAATAAATTACTTTTTCGAAGAAGAAGAATCCAACAGGCTTATTCTTAATGCACTGCTTAGGGTTTTCATTCTCCAAAATTGTTCTATAATCTTTTTACCCTCAGATTTTATCCTTTTTCATAAGAATATCTTGCATATTCAATGGTAAGCTGCATTCAAAGGGCATTTAGAGGGATCTGTGTGGATTTCAGGGGGAATATTAAATGAAAAGCTTGTTGGGTTTCAGTTCTGGTGTCCTGCCACCTCTCTCTGCCAGTTGCCAGGCTATTTCTGCAGGTGGAATTGCACTGCTGTAACGTGGTTGATTGTTTTCACATAAATGTTCATAGATGTACACTGAGTATACAAAACATTAAGAACACCTGCTCTTTCCATGACATAGACTGACCAGGTGAATCCAGGTTAAATCTATTATCCCTTATTGATGTCACTTATTAAATCCATTCAGTCAGTGTAGATGAAGGGGAGGAGATAGGATAAAGAAGGCTTTTTAAGCCTTGAGACAATTGAGACATGGATTGTGTACAGTGCATTCTGAAAGTATTCAGACCTCTTGACTTTTTCAACATTTTGTTACGTTACAGCCTTATTTATAAAATAGATTAAATAGTTTTTTCCCCCTCGTCAATCTACACACAATACCCCATAATGACAAAGCAAAAAGAGGTTTTTAGAAATTTTTGCAAATGTATTAATAATAAAAAACTGATATCACATTTACCTAAGTATTCAAACCCTTTACTCAGTACTTTGTTGAAGCACCTTTGGCAGTGATTACAGCCTCGAGTTTTCTTGGATATGACGCTACAAGCTTGGAACGCATATATTTGGGGAGTTTCTCCCGTTCTTTGCAGATCCTCTCAAGCTCTGTCAGGTTGGATGGTGAGCGTCGGTGCACGGCTATTTTCAGGTCTTCGATGTTCGATCAGGTTCAAGTCCGGGCTCTGGCTGGGCCACTAAAGGACATTCAGAGACTTGTCCTGAAGCCACTCCTGAGTTGTCTTGCCTGTGTGCTTAGGGTCGCTGAAAAACATCTCCACAGCATGATGCTGCCACCACCATGCTTCACCATAGGGATGGTGCCAGGTTTCCTCCAGACGTGATGCTTGGCATTCAGGCCAAAGAGTTCAATCTTGGTCTCATCAGACCAGAGAATCTTGTTTCTCATGGTCTGAGAGTCTTTAGGTGCCTTTTTGGAAACTCCAAGCGGGCTGTCATGTGCCTTTTACTGAGGAGTGGCTTCCGTCTGGCCACTCTACCATAAAGGCCTGATTGGTGGAGTGCTGCAGAGATGGTTGTCTTTCTGTAATGTTCCCCCCTCTCCACAGAGGAACTCTAGAGCTCTGTCAGAGTGACCATTGGGTTGTTGGTCACCTCCCTGACCAAGGCCCTTCTCCCCCGATTGCTCAGTTTGGCTGAGCTCTAGGAAGAGTCTTGGTGGTTCCAACTTCTTCCATTTAAGAATGATGGAGGCCACTGTGTTCTTGGGGAGCTTCAATTCTACAGACATTTTCTTTACCCTTCCCCAGATATGTGCCTTGACACAATCCTGTCTCGGAGCTCTTCGGACAATGCCTTCAACCTCATGGCTTGGTTTTTGCTCTGACATGCACTGTCAACTGTGGGACCTTATATAGACTAGTGTGTGCCTTTCCAAATCATGTCCAATCAATTTAATTTACCACAAGTGGACTCCAATCAAGTTGTATAAAACATCTCAAGGACAATCAATGGAAACAGGATGCACCTGAGCTCAATTTCGAGTCTCATAGCAAAGGGTCTGAATACTTATGTAAATAAGGTTTTTCAATATAGAATTTATTATGAATTTGCAAAAAATCTTTGTCATTATGGGGTATTGTGTGTAGATTGTTGGGGGAAATGTTTTATTTCGTTCATTTTAGAATAAGACTATAACATAACAAAATGTGGAAAATGGGAAGGGGTCTGAATACTTTCTGAATGTACTTTGTGTGCCATTCAGAGGGTGAATGGGCAAGACAAAATATTTAAGTGCCTTTGAACAGGGTATGGTTGTAGGTGCTAGGCGCACCGCTTTGTGTCAAGAACTGCAACGCTGCTGGGTTTTTCACACTCAACAGTTTCCCTTGTGTATCAAGAATGCTCCACACCCAAAGGACATCCAGCCAACTTGACACAACTGAAGGAAGCATTGGAGTAAACATGGGCCAGCATCCCTGTGGTACGCTTTCGACACCTTGTGGAGTCCATGGCCCGATGAACTGAGGCTGTTCTAAGGGCAAAGTTTGGGGTGCGTGCAACTCAATATTAGGAAGGTGTTCCTAATGTTTGATACTCTGTGAATATGTCAGCCATAGATGCACATGAACACATGCAGGAGAAGACACCTGTACTATCCTGATTGATGACTGTGAGAGTGGGAGAAAAAAAAAACAGGAGAAAGAATGCATGATGCCTGGGGGGGAAAGTACTCTGTTTCAGCAATTTATACAGTGGGGAGAACAAGTATTTGATACACTGCCGATAGGTACACTTCAACTGTGAGAGACGGAATCTAAAACAAAAATCCAGAAAATCACATTGTATGATTTTTAAGTAATTAATTTGCATTTTATTGCATGACAGAAGTATTTGATCACCTACCAACCAGTAAGAATTCCGGCTCTCACAGACCTGTTAGTTTTTGTTTAAGAAGCCCTCCTGTTCTCCACTCATTACCTGTATTAACTGCACCTGTTTGAACTCGTTACCTGTATAAAAGACACTTGTCCACACACTCAATCAAACAGACTCCAACCTCTCCACAATGGCCAAGACCAGAGAGCTGTGTAAGGACATCAGGGATAAAATTGTAGACCTGCACAAGGCTGGGATGGGCTACAGGACAATAGGCAAGCAGCTTGGTGAGAAGGCAACAACTGTTGGCGCAATTATTAGAAAATGGAAGAAGTTCAAGATGACGGTCAATCACCCTCGGTCTGGGGCTCCATGCAAGATCTCACCTCGTGGGGCATCAATGATCATGAGGAAGGTGAGGGATCAGCCCAGAACTACACGGCAGGACCTGGTCAATGACCTGAAGAGAGCTGGGACCACAGTCTCAAAGAAAACCATTAGTAACACACTACGCCGTCATGGATTAAAATCCTGCAGCGCACGCAAGGTCCCCCTGCTCAAGCCAGCGCATGTCCAGGCCCGTCTGAAGTTTGCCAATGACCATCTGGATGATCCAGAGGAGGAATGGGAGAAGGTCATGTGGTCTGATGAGACAAAAATAGAGCTTTTTGGTCTAAACTCCACTCGCCGTGTTTGGAGGAAGAAGAAGGATGAGTACAACCCCAAGAACACCATCCCAACCGTGAAGCATGGAGGTGGAAACATCATTCTTTGGGGATGCTTTTCTGCAAAGGGAACAGGACGACTGCACCGTATTGAGGGGAGGATGGATAGGGCCATGTATCTCGAGATCTTGGCCAACAACCTCCTTCCCTCAGTAAGAGCATTGAAGATCGGTCGTGGCTGGGTCTTCCAGCATGACAACGACCTGAAATACACAGCCAGGGCAACTAAGGAGTGGCTCCGTAAGAAGCATCTCAAGGTCCTGGAGTGTCCTAGCCAGTCTCTAGACCTGAACCCAATAGAAAATCTTTGGAGGGAGCTGAAAGTCCGTATTGCCCAGCGACAGCCCCGAAACCTGAAGGATCTGGAGAAGGTCTGTATGGAGGAGTGGGCCAAAATCCCTGCTGCAGTGTGTGCAAACCTGGTCAAGAACTACAGGAAACGTATGTTCTCTGTAATTGCAAACAAAGGTTTCTGTACCAAATATTAAGTTCTGCTTTTCTGATGTATCAAATACTTATGCCATGCAATAAAATGCAAATGAATTACTTAAAAATCATACAATGTGATTTTCTGGATTTTTGTTTTAGGTTCCGTTTCTCACAGTTGAAGTGTACCTATGATAAAAAATTACAGACCTCTACATGCTTTGTAAGTAGGAAAACCTGCAAAATCGGCAGTGTATCAAATACTTGTTCTCCCCACTGTAGTTGTAGAGTGGAGTTGCTGGACCCACAAGAGACTGGGAATGGTGTCTTACATGTATGTATTTTACATGTTTTCTTAGGGAAGGGTTTCCCAAACTCGGCCCTCGGGACCCCAAGGCTTGCACGTTTTGGTTTTTGCCCTAGCATTACACAGCGGATTTAAAAAAGAATCAAATCATCACGCTTTGATAATTTGAAATTGGCTGTGTAGTGTTAAGGCAACAACCAAAACGTGCACCCCTTGGGGTCACAAGGACCGAGGTTTGGGAAACTCTGTTTTATGAGTTGTTTAATTGTAAAAGAAAGGAATGATTTTCACATTCTGGTAACAACCTCAGACATTGAGCAACTTAAACCAAGCATCACATTTCTCTCATCTGAGTGGTACACATGAATGTGCCTCAACATGCAGTTTCATTCACAATAGGTTTAAAGTCTTTGAGTAGTTTAATCCGGTGCATTCCCTATTGTTATTATACCCTCAATACTATTCTGTGGTGTCTGCAGCTGGAGCACATATTTTAAGCTGAGTGAGAGACAGCACAATGGGACAAGGTGTCCTGCCAAAATAATATTGAGACTGCCGTCTGCAGCACCCTCTGTAGCACTTTGTTGTCGAGGGCGGTGCAGTTGTCTTACCAAGCGGTGATGCAGCCAGTCAAGAAGCAAAATAATGTACTTTTATTTGAACTACTCATGTCATGCATGGTCAGGGGAAACAAAATACTCTATTTCAGCAAATAATAGTTGTTGGGTGCAGGGTTGGGGTCAATTCCATTTCAATTCCAGTCAATTCAGGAAGTGCACTGACATTCCAATTATCTTCAATGCTTTTCAATGTGGAAAATTTGGAATTGTAACTTGGTTCACTTTGTGAATTGACTGGAATTTAAATGGAATTGACCCCAACCCTGGTTGGGTGTAGACTGAGGTCACTGGGCCCACAAGAGACTGGGAATGCTGTCTTACCTGTATGTATTTTACGTGTTAGGTTGTTAGAGGTTGTTTGATTGTGTTTGGCCTGAGAAGCTGCTGTTTGATTGTTAAAGAAAGGAATGAGTTCCACATTCTGGTAACAACCTCAATATGTTCCTTTGAGGATACTGAGCAACTTAAACCAAGCATCACATTTCTCTCATCTGAGGGATACATATGAATGTGCCTCAACATGCAGTTTCATTCACAATAAAATCTTCACTATTGTTTTTATCCCCTAAATGCTAGGCCTATTCCTTGGCGCCTGCAGCTGGATCACATCTTTTTTAAGCAGAGTAAGAGACAGCACAATGGAAGAAAGGATCCTGACAAAATAATATTGAAACTGCTCACGTCCTGTACCAGGATGTATTTAGATGAGCTGAACACAGCATGATATCAGACTGTCTTTGCTATATTGGATCCGTGGGACCTCCCTACCCCCATTGAAGTCGAAATGTTATAAGGGTTAAGGTTATGGTTAGGTAAGGGTTAGGGTTTAGGGAATGAGTGTCCCAAGGATACCAGATAGCACAAACACATATCAGACAGTGGCAAATAAGAAAATGGCACCAATCTCATAGCAGCAGAGATGAAGTTATTCTCTAGAGAGTTATTCTCTGAAGAACCATTTTGTTCAACATCTTTGTTATTTATGTAGGCGTAGTTGTTGTCATGTTTGAAATGCCACTTTGCACTTAGCAAAAAGATTCCATACTCCTACATAATCAGAATAAAAATAAAACTCAAAACACGATTTATTACACACGAATACAAGTTTATTACATGGCAATGTTATAGTCATGATCTGTGCTGCATTGGTGTGTGAATAAATGCTGACATGTATGCAATTTATCATACAGTGACAGTAGTTGTAAAGTTCCATAAATACGTATACAAATATTTTTTTGCACTCCATTCCTACCAATCAGTGGCGGATTTAGGCATAGGCGGCATTGGGCGCCCGCACAAAACTAAACAAAAAAATTCTGAATGGTGACATTTGCGCGATCGGTTTTCTATCGCTCATTTACATGTTGCGTCAATGATATCATGTCACCGTGTGGGACTGTAGGTCAATTAACCTTATCGGAGTGGGCGCCCTGATGCTAGTATGTGAGCTAGGCAGGCGACTGCCTGGGAAGGTCTCCCACTCAGAAGTACGAGATGGGGAGAGGTAGGTTGACCTCAGGTCTCCCCACTGGAAGCCCGAGGTAGGGCGAGCGGGGGAATCTATCAAATAGCGCACCTCTAACTTTGTACAGTACTAATGCAATTAGTAATGCAATTAGTTGTGCAATTTAGCTTGTGTTTCTTGTTTGAAGTGCAATAGTGTAATAATCAGGTTCTCTTCTTTATACGTGTGTTATTCTATTTGTGTGATATAGGATTTGTGCAATTTAGTTTTACGTGTGTTTTTTGTTAGCAATAGGGCAATAGTGTAATAATTTGATTCTCTTTTTTATTTGTATTTATATACTACAATTTGTTTCTATTTGTCTTTGTTACTTTTTGATATTTATGAGTCTTATTTTTGTATATATTTTTATATTTATATAGTTTTAAATGTTATGATTATTTCTTTGCGTTGTTGTCTGAATAAAAATTACAGTGCAGAATGGTGCTTTTTGTTGTTGTTGTTGGGGGGGCGCTAAAGTGGGGGTTCGCCCAGGGAGCCATACAAGCTAGAACCGCCACTGCTGCCAATGACTGGTACCTTACTCAATGTAGGACTATAGTGGTATGTTTATGTGTTGTTACTTGCAAGTGGGTTGGGGCGCGTCCGGAGACGCCTCTTATTTCCCGGGCGCTGACCTCCAGCTATATAATATCCTCTCTCACATTCAATCTTTTCAGAATCTGGAATACTACACAACATCCAAATCTGACTTTGCTGCTGAGTTAATCTTCGAGAGTTTTCTACTAACAGGTAAAAAAAATATATAATACAACATTTTATAACTTGTTCTCATACAATAAGGATACACATAGATTTGTAAAATAAGTACATAAATTGATCTGAAAGAAAAGAAAGCCTATGTTCATGGAAAATAGGAAACATACTCACTTCTGTAGCTTCTTTAGAGACGAGAACTAAACTATAAAGTTGTTTATTATCAGAATCTTAAGTATTGAAGTAGAATGTTGCTGCCGGTAGATCTATTCTTTATCATATCGCAGTTGCCCTGTAAACTCATATCAGGTAGCCTTGGCTAGATGTCTTTCGCTATTTTAAATATATGTTAATTCACTCAAAATGTGTAGAGTGGCCAAGCGTAGTGAAACATAACTGTTTGTTTGAAAATGTAAGTAAAAAATAAATAGAACTTCAATACGCTTCTATTTCATTCATCATTTCGGGAATTTACTGCCACTGTGCCTTTAAATTGTAGTGGGTGTCGGCTGGCTAGAATCACATGAATCCAAGAGGGGAAAAAACCTACTCAAAAACATTCCTTGTACTGTGAGTCATGTCATATCTTGCAGCGGAATTAAAGAGATAAAAAGACTTGTAGGCTACAGTTCTCCATTTGATTGCTTAATTGAGTTGCTGTGTCAACAAGTTGACTAGAGAATATGGAAAGTTACAAACACTGGCATATGAGTTAGAAAAATGATAGACAAGGATTTGAACATTGAAAAATATAAATCCATCTCTGTCATGTATCTCTCTGCATGTTGATGCTTTTTTGCACAATGAGATTGTGAATTTAATATTCCAATGACTGATAATTCATATGAATTTAATTAATGAATTAAATATATAATCTATTCTTATCATGTTTGTCTCAATCTTACATAACATTTTTTGTAAAAGTAGGAACTTTACTGTTTTTGAGGGTCATGAATCATATAGTTTTTGTCATCTGTGTTCTGAGGTGGTTTTGTTGCGTCATCCTCGACCAGAATTAACCCAGAACTCATCCAGTAGCACCACATAGGAAACAAGCTGCTAGGGGAATACTAGAGGATAATTGGTTAGAGGAACAAATGGGTCACAAATGGGCATATGTTTACAGATTCCTTCCTTGGGAGAAATGTCTCTTCTTATCCAATCTCACAAGAAGCTTCAATCAAAACATGGCTGCAGGAAAAATTATATTGATATTATGTAATTCCTGCTTGTATGGTGAAATGGACTTAAGTACTGTACATTTTCAGTTGCTGGATTGTTGAGAAAAGGATCAGTCTTCCATACCGTCAATTTGGAGAGAAAGGGAGAGAGCTACTGTTCCAAGTTCTCCCATGAGTCAATCAGGGTCACTTGATTCACTCTCTTTGCACCACCACCCTAGATCAACACAGATTTTAGGGCTCTGGTCAAATGTAGTGCACTATATAGGGATTAGTGTGCCATTTGGAACAAAGCTTAGTTAGACACACAATTATCAATAAAGGAGTAATAATAGTAAAGTAACAGGTTTTATGTTAAGTCCAATATGAGAGATATACTCTCATTAATACTTCCAGTAATAAAGACATGAGTTTATAAATTCAAGCACACATAACATTTTTGTTTTAATGATGTGGACTGGAAGACATCCATAGTAAAGATAGACTGTCCAAGAAAAGAACGATTGGTCTCCAACAAATATTTGTTTTGAAAACAGACACCCTGGTATCTGCTGCCATTATGGTGAGCCATTCCACAGAACACACACCTGTCTTATGTAAATAATACTGTTCATATGGCTTTCTCTTCGGTGGGCCAACAATTACCTCTGTTTACCTGAGGAAAAACATTCACTGAGAATGGGAAGCTTTGCCCTGTGTTGTGTATTAAGAATCCTATAAGGATTCAATAGAACTATATGACATATATGACATTACTTGTGACATACAGCAATTATCCTCATACACATATGACAGCACACCATAGCAGTAGTGTATTATGAAACCTACTTTAGTACATCAACTTCCATTATTGTAACGTAGACGCAGAGAGTCAGGAAGCAAGTGCAGTTGGTGAGTTTAATAACAAAGAACATGAAGATATAAAAAACAAGAGAAGCGTACTGGACATGAAAACAAAACTAATACTGCCTGAATACTGAGGGCTAAATAAAGGGAGAGTAATACAGGTGATGATGAAGTCCAGGTATGCATAACGATGGGGTGCAGGTGTGCGTAACGATGGTTGCCAGGTGTACATAATGTGGGTTGCCAGGACCGGTGGTTAGTAGAGCGGCAATGGGAGAATGGGTGACAATTATTAGCGCCATAGATTAACCTTTCACACTACAGACGCTCTATGGACAGACTTTGACATTGCTCAATCTGATATTTTGTACAATTTTTGATTGTGTGTATTGTTATTATATTGCTAAATATTACTACACTGTTGGAGCTAGAAGCATAAGCATTTTTCTGTACCTGCAATAACATTTTAAAATCTGTGTACGCGACCAATAAACTTTGATTTGATTTAAAGGCCTCCATAACAGGTGATAAAGAGCCATACGTTTCCATCATATCTTTGACATCACTGAGGGTTTTTTGTGTTTGTCAGTGGTAATGACAGTCACCTTGTATAGCACTCACCAAAGAGAGAATTAGATCAAGACGGAAATAGTTAGATGGCCTGTATAGTAGTGGATCAAGATAGGGGTTGGTTACTATTACATAACATTGTTGAAGTCCTAACTACGGCAAGCTCAAGTATGAAATGTTACTTTGTTTCTCCTCCTCTCCAGAACCATGGTGTTCCATAAGGAATTTCAGACTGCAGGGAAGGAGCCTGGTCTTCAGGTGTGGCGCGTGGAGAAGATGGATCTGAAGCCGGTTCTTAAACAGCTCCACGGGAACTTCTTCACCGGAGACTGCTATGTTCTTCTCTACACCACTGCCGCCCCCTCATACTACATCCACATGTGGCTGGGTGAGAGAGAGAGAGCTGGTTACCTGACTGATATAGCTTATCACCATGGCCACTCAGGCTTAGCCTTAAACCATTATCCTATACGTGCAGGAAATGCCCACATAGTGATAAGGGTTATAAAAAAATACATGCCTGTTCACTTGTCATATCTATTTGATAATTAACTGAAAGGTTCCTCCCTTGTATTGTTGTGTATGCTCCGGGGAGAACTTACCCCTATGTACAGATCTAGGATCAGCAATCCTAACCTAAACCATTAGTAGGACAAATGCTAAACTGACCCAAGAACTGCACCTAGGTGAAACTTCACCCTAGACCGTTCTGTATGTTCATATGGACTTTCCCATTGGTCTTCTTCCTCAACTCCCCACGTCTCTATTGGCTGATACCACAGGAAGTGAGAGTTCTCAGGATGAGAAAGGTGCGGCGGCCATCTTTACCACCCAGCTGGATGATTTCCTGGGCGGAGGCCCGGTCCAGTTCAGAGAGGTGCAGAACAACGAGTCTCTCACCTTCCTGGGTTACTTCAAGTCTGGCATCAAGTACAAGGTTAGATATTTCAGAATAACATCTCAGAGAGACAGGTGGGCATATTAGCTTAGATCAGATCGCCATAGAAAAACCTCAAAAGAGTATTTCTTGGTTAAATATAGATACCCAAACACGCTAGCACGCACACTCTACACACACACACATATATTGTAATATTGTTGTATGGTGTTATTATACATTTTGTATTGTAGATATGTGGTGGTGTAATTATGTTCAATTATGTATTGTTTTATATTTTGTTTTATGTGTGATGTAAGTGCCTTAATGTGTTTGGACCCCAGAAAGAGTAGCTGCCAAGGCAGCAGCTAATGGGGATCCTTAATAAATACAGTACTGCACATCCTTTTAAAAATGACTGAAGGTCTCGCTGTGTCTCGCATGACAACCCCAGTATAGCTTTGTTTTCCCTTTCCAGCACTTAGATGCTTACTCTGTTGTTATACATCCCACTACTATACTTCTCTAAGTATGTCAGTGACATTGAACCCCAATGAATTTGAAGAGAAGGGTAATTATCAAAAATAATGTGCGTGGGTTTCTCATCATTAGGTTAAGTATTGGTAAGTAGAGTGGAGTCCCATTTGAACTTCTTGACTAATGAGACTCAATTTCACAGCTATTGATTACCAGCGTCCAGTTAAAGGATGGTAAAATGTGTATTAATCAATACTCTAGTGAGAACAACAGCAACACACCCATCAAAGTATTGAAATACTAATAAGTCATGACACATGTTGCACATATTTGAAGCTGTACATGCACAAAAGAGGGATTTGCTAAAAAGGTAACTGTGCTATTTATAGTAATGTGTGTATTTAAGTTTTAGCATCTGCAGTGGATAAAGTTTTCCATAGAGGGTTGCCATGGAGAGTTTCAAATGATGGACAGGCTAAGGGAGGACACATATGGGTCTAATTCCAGAAAGCCAAATGGCTGCATGTCTGGCAAGATTTTACATTGGCTTCTGGATTGGCAAGTAGAGGAAGCTAAGGAAGTAAATGTTTACTTACTACTCTGAACAAAGTTGCTGACAATGACGTTGGAGTTTAACATGCAGTATGTAACATAAATATATATAAACTTCTTATAAGCAATGTGTATTATTGTTAGCTTCGTTAACCTGATACATTATTTCCATTCTCTGTCCTTCAGCAAGGTGGGGTGGCCTCTGGCTTCCAGCACGTGGTGACCAACGACATGAACGTCAAGCGTCTGCTGCACATCAAGGGCCGCAGGGCCATCAGGGCCACGGAGGTAGACATGTCCTGGTCCAGCTTCAACAGAGGAGACTGTTTCATCATCGACCTAGGAAAGGTGAGGCTGGGATAGCCTATCGGTGACTAAGCTAAATTATGATATGTTACTAAGTCTCCTCAACCAGACTCACGTGTTGAACTTGGCCAATGCTACATAAGGGGATTGTCACATAGGCAGAAACACAATGATCCCACATGCACAATGTTTGCATATGTGTAATGAGGGTGATTTTACAGCCCTCTCTCTCCAAAGAAGGAAAGGGCTGTAAAATACTCCAGTTGTTATTTTGTGGATCATGCATGAGCATGCATAAGTAGGGGAGGGTAGGATAAGTTGAGCCATTTTGTACATTCAGCATCACGCCGTCAAGGGAAATATAGTATTCTGTCTAACAAAGATATCTACATTTATTTTAGGATGGTCTGTATCCCTGGGAATAATCAGAATTCATGTAAACATTACCGTCTTGAAAACATTGCATGTCCAAAAAAAGTGGTCTCCTGGCACGGCTTACCCAGGGTGTGGGGTACGTTGAGCCCCTGGACAGGGTAAATTAAACCGCCTACAAATTTCTGTGCTGAATTAAATATTAGCACTACCTTTTTAAACCCACGTCTAGCTTTTTTCCCCAAACACAATTCAACACAATTGCTTTTTTGTCTTTTAATAATTTTAAGCATATTTTAACACAGGCTTAACACCTGACAAACAATTTTTTTCAACACTTTTAACATAGGCCAGGTCCTGTTGTTACCTCATATCCCAGCGATAATACCTTGCATTACCCCAGGAAAGAAAACACTTAAATTTGCTTAACTTGCCATTGGCTCAACCATTGGCTCAACTTACCCCAAGGCAAACATTTTGACTAAATTAACCCACGCAGCTACAAGGATGCACTTCCATGCTAGGTTTATTTAAGCTTATAGAGGCCTCAGCTGATGTATAGAACACTCTTAAAAGTATCTACTTTGGTTTAGATACAAGCATCATGAAACCTCTAACACAAAAAAAAAATGTTTTTTGGGCCTGACTTGCTTACCACTTTTTCCATGTGGTTTCTTCCTTCACAGACTCCATGAAATGATGACCTATTCCTAAATATTTTATCAAATTATACATTTTGTGTATGGTTTCCTATAAACAAGGGTGGCTTAACGTACCCATTTGGCTCAATTTAACCCACTCTCCCCTGTGCATAAAGGCAAGAGTCTCTTCCCTTAGTCTGAGTCATGGCCATTCAGACAGCTTTTGTTTCTATTCTCAGGACGTCTTCCAATGGTGTGGCAGCGAGTGCAACAGCTTTGAGCGTCTGAAGGCATCCCAGGTGGCCATCGATGTCCGTGACAACGAGAGGAATGGCCGTGCCACGCTGCTGATGATTGAGGAGGGAGGAGAGCCACAGGCTGTCATCGACGTGAGTCACTCTCTCACACACACACAGACACAGACACACACACAGACACAGACACACACACAGATGATCGCGGAGGGAAGATAGCCACCTTCACCACCACTTCCTGACCCTGTTACATTGGAAGGGTCAGAGAATATGAGGGGGATGGTTACTGGCATCTGGCATTATTATGCGCTCTGGGCACGCTAAGACATTGTGGTACGATCTTATCTCATTCAATGCATTTAAAGGGTAAGGAGTTGCATGGTGGTCACAAACTATGTACAATGTATTTTATGCAATGCTGGAACCTTTTTAGAGGAGTGCACTGGGACTTCTTAGGCAGAGTTGATTAACTTGTCTATGACTTATTTCCCCTTATTCACGACATGAAGCATTGTTGTGATTGTGTTTATTTTTAGGCTCTAGGGCCCAAACCCAACATCCCTGCAGGAAGCCCTGATGACGAGTCTGTTGATAGATCCAACCAGAAGAAAGGAGCTCTCTACATGGTAAAGATTTGCAGCCTTATGATGCTCCCAGTCTGACATGTTTGTGTTATGGCATGGCGCTGCGCACTGTGACAGCAAAAGTATCCATTTCCGTTGTCGCTGTATAATATTGATGAATAAAGATCTATTGTAGATCTCTGATGCAGCAGGCTCCATGAAGGCATCAGTGGTGGCCCAGACCAGCCCCTTCAAACAAGAAATGCTTTCCCCCAGTGAGTGTTACATTCTGGACAATGGAGTGGACAGCAAGATCTTCATCTGGAAAGGACCCAGTGCCAACACAGCTGAACGCAATGCTGCCATGAAGGCCGCAGAGCAGTTTATCAAGGAGAAGAAGTACCCCAGACACACCCAGGTAACGTTACATCAAACGTCTCCCCCGTCACTACTGCTGCCTTGAATATTCTGAACTTGTACCCATGTTTGGGAAGTTAGTCTCAAGTGGTAACACCGCCAACTCCGGAAGAACACATGTTAATCCCCCTGGTCCGGCATTTTCCATACATAACGGGAATGGCATTCGATGACAGCCACAACTCCATATCCCATCAACATCCTCTCAGATCTGTGGATTGATAAAGTCCTTTGAAGTCTACTCTATTTTATTCTACAGGTCCAGGTGTTGCCAGGGGGAGGAGAGACCACCCTGTTCAAGCAGTTCTTCTGTAACTGGAAGGATAAGGACCAGACCACGGGCCCAGGCCAGGCCTACAGCTTGGGGCGTATCGCCAGGGTGGTGCAGGTCCCCTTTGACTCCTCCGGCCTGCACACCAACAAGACCATGGCAGCCCAACACGGCATGGTGGATGACGGATCCGGGAAGGTTCAGGTACGGCTGGAAGATAGTAGTGATGACATACGATGATCTAACTCAGGACTATTTAAAACAAGTGGCACTGGCAGGGAAAGGGAAAGGGGATACCTAGTCAGTTGTACAACTGAATGCATTCAATTGAAATGTATCTTTTGCATAGGTACTGGAGGAGAGGTTAGGGAAATACTGATCTAACTCTACTACTCCTGGTGTGTTTAATGTAGAACATGACACACTGGGAGAAGTACAGTGAGTGTACAAAACATTATGAACACATTAGGTTTCATTTCTGGTGTCATGCCACCTCTTTCTGCCAGCTGCCAGGCTATTTCTGCTGGTGGGATGTGGAGCACTCTTGTAACTTGTCTCCCCACTTCTAAAACCAAAGTTGCGCCCCTATCAAGAATGGTACAACACCCAAAGGACATCCTTAACACAACTGTGGGAAGCATTGGAGTCCACATGGGCCAGCATCCCTGTGGAACGCTTTCGATACCTTATAGAGTCCATGCTTGACGAATTGAGGCAGTTCTGAGGGTAAAAGTTGGGGTGCAACTCAATATTAGGAATGTGTTATTAATATTTTGTACACTCAGTGTATGTCGTAATGTAAAGGAGATGGATCTCCTCCTCAGGTGTGGCGTGTGGAGGATGGTGACCAGGTGCCAGTGGACTCCTCCAGCTATGGCCAGTTCTATGGAGGTGACTGCTACCTGGTACTGTACAGCTACCGCCTGGGAGGCAGGGAGCAGCACATCATATACACCTGGTGAGTATTGTTCACCATGTCGCCACAAGAGGGAGACATAATCAGGCTTAAGCTATAGGCCTAGCTCTGCAGGAGGCAGGAGCACATCCGTTCTCTGTGTTTGTCCCTATTCATATCACTGTAAGATTGATTGATTGATGATTGCAGGCAGGGGCTGAAGTGTACTCAGGATGAGCTGGCTGCCTCTGCCTTCCTGACTGTCAGGCTGGATGACTCCATGGGAGGGTCTCCTGTCCAGGTAAAATACTAATTCAGACACTATTCATAACAGATATATTTAATCTGATTTAATCACATCACATATGTCATAAAAAGGGGTTCTCTGTATATCATTTTCTTGACTTAAATGGTTGGACTTGTGAAGGCTCCAGAGGCACTGCTCTGTGGCTGACCCTGTGCAGGTTCCAGCCTCTTGTGTGTGTGTGTGTGTGTGTGTCGATCCTATTCTGTGGTTTGACGGATGTGCTGAAGTGTCTCCTCTCCTACTCTCTCCTCCAGGTGCGTGTGACTCAGGGCCAGGAGCCGGCCCACCTGATGAGTCTGTTCAAGGGGAAGCCCATGGTGATCCACCTGGGGGGGACGTCCCGTAAGGGGGGCCAGAGCAGGGTGGGCTCCACACGCCTCTTCCACATCCGCCAAAGCTCCACCAGGGCCACACGGGCTGTAGAGGTCAGTCAGTCATACAACATATACAAATCAAATCAAAATGTATTGGTTGCATACATATACACAACATACACACACACACACACTGAAGGCCTATGTAGGTTTAGGTGATCACACAACATACACAAACTACAGTACTAACACTGATATTTTTTATGATCCTGATTACTTTAAATTAGGGCAGAAGTTATGAAGTTACATAAGGAATATGAGAAAGGAAAAATGTATATTTTGCCAGTTAATAAAGTAACTGAGGAGGATTATAGGATATGAGTACCTCACCACTTCTCTTTCTCTCGCTATCACTCCCTCGCTCCCATTCTCTCCTATCCAGGTGGAGCCCTCTGCTGCATTCCTGAACACCAATGATGTGTTTGTGCTGAAGTCCCCTAACACTGTGTTCCTGTGGAGGGGAGTGGGGGCCACTGAGGAGGAGCTGGCTGCAGCCCAATACGTCACCTCTTTCCTGGGAGGAGGAAGTGTCACTGAGGTGTCAGAGGGCAAGGAGCAAGGTGGGTGTTTTAGTCTTACACCTAATCACAGGCATAACATATTTTAGTGATGATAGGATTCATTTACATTAGGTTTTTCTCTTTTAAATACGTTTATTGTAGCACTTCTATTAGCAAATAATACATGTGAACAGTCATTACAAAATTACTCACTTCAATTTATTCTTGTGTTTTTCTATATCTACTTTTTGTTTTTGAGGCAAATATCATTGCCGGCCGCTTTATAGTAAATTTTTCAGATTTCCCTTAATTTGCATTGAATTAAACTTGTTTTCCATACTGGTATGATGAGTGTTTCTGATGTACCATATTGTGTTGTTCTGCATCCTTCCCCAGCTGGGTTCTGGTCTGCTCTGGGAGGGAAGAAGGAGTACCAGACCTCTAGGAGCCTGCAGAAGATGGTTAAGCCACCACGCCTGTTTGGCTGCTCTAACAAGACTGGCAGGCTCATAGTGAGTAGAGGGGGGATTTCTCTTAGTGTAGGGATGGAATATTTTCTTGTGAAGGATACTCTGTATTCATCTCTCTCTCTCTCAGGCTGAGGAGGTGCCTGGAGATTTCAACCAGTCAGACTTGGCAACTGATGACGTCATGCTTCTGGACACTTGGGATCAGGTAGGGTCTTGGCCTGATGTTGAAGACCATTATACAGTATAATCCACATGATCCCAGTGGCTCTGATACAACTGAAGTCCTGCCATGATAGTTTTTAAAGGAAGTGGTCCAATCCTCCAATCCCTCTCCACATTCTGCTTTTATTGTTTCCCTATCCCATGATCCCCTGAGGGTGCAGGGTTGAAGCCATAGAAATAGAATGACATACTTCCTGGCATGGGTACACCCAATATGGCCGCCGCTCCACCCATCAAGGAGCATTGATTTGAATGGGAATGGCCGTTCTAGTCATTCTAATTGTTATATTACTTTTACAGATCTTCCTCTGGATCGGCAACGAAGCCAATGAGGTGGAGAGGACCGGATCAGCAAAAATTGGTACGATTGATTAATAATCTATTGGCCATTGTTGATGCATACACGCTATCACTACCTCAGTGTAGTCACTAACAAAAAGTGTCAATCTATAGCAGGATTTCCCAAACTCTGTCCTGGGCCCCCCCATTTAGTTTTTTTCCCTAGCACTACACAGCAGATTCAAAGAATCAAAGCTTGATGATGAGTTGATCATTTGAATCAGCTGTGTAGTGCTAGGCCAAGACCGAGTTTGTGAAACTGATCTATGAGGCTTAATGTAGAGCTTTCTTCTTGTCTTTCAGCCAAAGACTATGTGGATTCGGACCCTTCTGGTCACCGGGGCATTGCCATCACTACGATCAAGCAGGGAATGGAACCACCAACCTTCACCGGCTGGTTCCAGGCCTGGGACCCCAAGTTGTGGGAAACCGACCCTCTGGAGCGTATCCGCGCCCGCTTTTAAAATTTACTGTGCTCAACCACTTCCTCCTGCTCCCTCCCCTTGCATGGCTTCTTCTCCTGCATTATCCTCTACTCCTGAAAACACAAGGCCAAGACATCTGCAAGACATATGCAAGCAGTTGGACCCATAAACCCAATGAAACTGGTCTGGTCCATTATATTGGATTAGCCTGGTCTCAGATCTGTTTGTGTTCTTGCATACTCCATTGCTGGTATTGTCAAGCCAAATGTTTGACATGAAAGTGAGTGACAAGAAGTTGGAATGATAGCACAAACAGACTGGCACTCAAGCTGTGCTTGGATGACTATCTCAGAAAATGTTGTCTTTATTTTGTTATTATCATGTATAACTGTATGGCTTCTCAATGAAACAAGTGCCAATGCTCAAACACAGGAATGATAGTTAAATACAAGAAAATGCACTTTGCTATCTTATATGCAAAAAAATAAGCATAACAAAGTCTATTTCATGCTTGTATACTGTCGTAACTTTACTCTGAATCCAATAAAAATGTACTTCTGAAGAGAAACAACCAACAACCAGGTTTTATGGGATTTGATGATTGTTGTATTAAAACATCCTGCTTTTTCAAAGGAGGTTGTGTTTTTTTATTGTGTCTTGCATTATGTACACTGAACAAAAATATAAATGCAACATGTAAAGTGTTAGTCCCATGTTTCATGAACTGAAATAAAAGATCCCAGAAATGTTCCATACTCACAAAGAGCTTATTTATCTCAAATGTTGTGCAAAAATGTGTTTATCCCTGTTAGTGAGCATTTATTCTTTGCCAAGATAATCCATCCATCTGACAGCTGTGGCATATCAAGAAGCTGATTAAACAGCATGATCATTACACAGGTGCACCTTGTGCTGGGGACAATAAAAGGCCACTCTAAAATGTGCAATTTTGTCACACAACACAATGCCACAGATGTCTCAAGTTTTTGAGGGAGTGTGCAATTGGCATGCTGACTGCAGGAATGTCCACCAGAGCTGTTAACAGAATGTAATGTTTATTTCTCTACCATAAGCCGCAACCAATGTCATTTTAGAGAATTTGGCAGTACACAGCCAGAAGAGGACTGGACACATCTCAGAGCCTGGTTACTCTCTAGTTTTCTTCCCAGCTTCCTGTCTTTCTTGGGTGTTTTATTTCTAGCAACCGTGCTATTACATCTGCATTGCTTACTGTTTGGGGTTTTAGGTTGGGTTTCTTGTGACGAATGCTGATGTAAAAAGGGCTTTATACAATACATTTGAATGATTCTGTGTGTGTATAGGTGTAGGCTATGTGTATGTGCTGGGTGGTAAACTATTTAAGACTCGATCACGTGACCGGCATTGGATAATGAGAATTGAGCTATCTGAGGGAGCCATGTGAGTAAGAGGTGCTTTGGAGCAGGCAGCCGGGAAAAATGAATTATAATGACTATATTCAGCCCAAGGGCACAACGGCCACTAGCCGCAAAATGCATACATTTTTTTAGAGGCCATTACGGCCACACAAAGGGGATGCCGCTGTGAAATTCGAAGCATTATCAATTGCTTGTCAAATAGTGAATGAGAGACTGATGAAGTGTGTGCAACCTGAGCAAAAAAAACAAAGCAGAGCGCATGCCTTTTTCAAATCATCATTAGAGTCTCATCATGCAGCCTTAGAATGTATTAAACATTAAAACATGTAACCCAGTGTTTGTATCACAACTAAAGTGTCATAAATAACTCAAAATTAAACATAATACGAGGACATGCTTCTTTGTTAACCACTCAACACAGAATAGCTGTGCACGCACTCCCTCAAATTGTTTAGAGAAAATATCCTTTCTATATTATTCAGCTACGTTCAATTTTATTCTTCATACTATAAAATAACGCCATAGAATTCTAAGCAAATCTTGTCTGCTAAATTAACTAATGTAGCCCACAGCCATATGGCATAGCCAGGTCAGGGCCTAGCATAAGGACAACTCAGAGTATACTACTCTGTTCTTCTGTAATAGACAAAAAAAAATTATATCATGTTTCTTTGGACCTGTCTAAAATATATAATGGATTTATTGTGTTGGTGTAGCAATATCACATGGAGTTAGACTTTTTAAAATGTACATTTTCCAAAGGTCTGCATCAGTGGTGAAAGACAAGGCACTGGAGTGGCGAAACACACTTGCTGTCTCTGCCTGGCCAGCTCCCCTCTCTCCACCGGGATTATCTGCCTCTGACCTTATTAAAGGGGCTGAGTCACTGGTTTGCTGTCTTTCTCTCTCTCTCTCTCTCTCTCTCTCTATTTCAATTAAATTCAAAGGGCTTTCTTGGCATTGGAAACATATGTTCACCCAATAGATAATTGAGTTTACCAAAATTTGATATGTTTTGGAATCATTTCTCTCTCTGTGTCTATCTCTACCGCACCTGCTGTCTCGACCTCTGAATTCTGGGTTATGAAAAGCCAACTGACATTTACTCCTGAGGTGCTGACCTGTTGCACCCTCTATAACCACTGTGATTATTATTTGACCCTGCTGGTCATCTATGAATGTTTGAACATCTTGAAGAAAGATCGGGCCTTAATGGCCATGTAGTCTTATAATCCCCACCTGGCACAGCCAGAAGAGGACTGGCCACCTCTCAGAGCCTGTTTCTTCTCTGGGTTTCTTCCTATAAAATATATAATGGATTTATTGTGATGGTATAGCTATATCACATGGGCTTATTAGACTTTTTAAAATGTAGATTTTCCAAAGGTCTGCATCAGTGGTGAACAACAAGGCACTGGAGTGGCGAATCACACTTGCTGTCTCTGCGTGGCCAGCTCCCCTCTCTCCACCAGGATTATCTGCCTCTGATCCTTATTAAAGGGGCTGAGTCACTGGTTTGCTGTCTCTCTCTCTCTCTCTCTCTCTCTATTTCAATTCAATTACATTCAAAGGGCTTTCTTGGCATGGGAAACATATGTTCACCCAATAGATAATTGAGTTTACCAAAATTTGATTTGTTTTGGAATCATTTCTCTCTCTGTGTCTATCTCTACCGCACCTGGTGTCTCGACCTCTGAATTCTGGGTTATGAAATTGCACCCTCTATAACCACTGTGATTATTATTTGACCCTGCTGGTCATCTATGAATGTTTGAACATCTTGAAGAAAGATTGGGCCTTAAAACCTCTCTGGGATATGTGGGACGGTAGCGTCCCACTTGGCCAATAGCCAGGGAAAATGTAGAGCGCCAAATTCAAAAAATGATATAAAATCAAACTTTCATTAAATCACACATGTAAGATACCAAATTAAAGCTACACTCGTTGTGAATCCAGCCACCATGTCAGATTTCAAAAAGGCTTTTTGGCGAAAGCATAAGATGCTATTATCTGATGATAGCACAACAGTAAACAAAGAGAGTGTAGCATATTTCAACACTGCAGGCACGACACAAAACGCAGAAATAAAATATAAATCATGCCTTACCTTTGACGAGATTCTTTTGTTGGCACTCCAATATGTCCCATAAACATCACAAATGGTCCTTTTGTTCGATTAATTCCGTCCATATATATCGAAATTGTCCATTTATTTGGCGCGTTTGATCCAGAAAAAAACAGCTTCCAATTTGCTCAACGTCACTACAAAATATCTCAAAAATGACCTCTAAACTTTGCCAAAACATTTCAAACTACTTTTGTAATACAACTTAAGGTATTTGTAAACGTTAATAATCGATCAAATTGAAGACGGGTCTATCTGTTTTCAATACAGGAGATCAACAAACTAACGCTACTTTTCAAGTCTTGCGCAACTCTCAAACAGTACACATGACCCTTACTTCTTCATTGCACAAAGGAATAACCTCAACCTATTTCCAAAGACTGGTGACATCCAGTGGAAGCGGTAGGAACTGAAAACAGGGTGATTAGAAATCCAGTATTCCAATGAAACCTCATTGAACAGACAGTGACCTAAAAAATAAAAAATAATTAATGGTTAGTCCTCGGGGTTTTGCCTGCTACATAAGTTCTGTTATACTTACAGACATGATTCAAACAGTTTTAGAAACTTCAGAGTGTTTTCTATCCAAATCCACTAATAATATGCATATCTTATATTCTGGGGATGAGTAGAAGGAAGTTGAAATTGGGCACGCTATTTATCCAAAAGTGAAAATGCTGCCCCCTATCCTAGAGAAATTAATGGCCATGTAGTCTTATAATCCCCACCTGGCACAGCCAGAAGAGGACTGGCCACCTCTCAGAGCCTGTTTCTTCTCTAGGTTTCTGCTTTTCAAGTGTGTTTTTTTCCTAGCCACCATGCTTTTACATCTGCATTGCTTGCTGTTTGGGGTTTTAGGCTGGGTTTCTTGTGACAAATGCTGATGTAAAAAGGGCTTTATACAATACATTTGATTGATTGTGTATGTGTATAGGTGTAGTCTATGTGTATGGCATGCTAATGGATGCTAATCATGCTCCTGTATAAGGCTGTTTCTGCTGAGTCTGACTACAGTGGATTACTGAGCCGAAAGCAAATCACCTTTACTCCCTCTCTTTCATCTCCTCATGCTCACTCTTATTCCGTCCTTCTCTCTCATTCCCCCCTCGCTTTCAATCTTCCCTCACTTTCGCTCCCCCATTGCTTTCATTCCCTCCTCGCTTTCATTCCCTGCTGCTGTCCCTCATTACCTGATACTGGAGTTGTGAGACCAATTTATTTTTGTACCGTTCAAATCACTTTATTAGCCTTATCCAGGAATTTTTCTCAATTTAGGTTCTTAAAGACAAAGGAGTTTCTGTGAGACTAACAGCAGAGATGAACCAGAAGATTGTCCTCATCACAGGTTGCTCCTCAGGCATCGGCCTGGCCCTGGCTGTACGCATCGCCAAGGATGAAAAGAAGAGGTTCATTGGTAAGTTAATGGGTACTTTTTGGGTTTAACAGAATTTGGATATTTAATGTTATGGTAACCAAAATGTGATGTTTATTCCACCTCTGTCAATGGAAGAAATCTCAGCTATCTCTTAAAATTATTATGGAAAGCAGTGATATTGTGAGGATGGTTCCTTTACCTTCAAAATCCCCAAAAGTATTGTCAGAAACTCCTAATCCCCAGACTATACAGCTACACAATATTCATAGACAAACTTGTCTGCTTCTAAGAGACTAAGATACACCTGTGTTGTGTTCTCCAGTGTATGCCACAATGAGGAACCTGGGTAAGGCAGAGGTACTTGTGGAGGCGGCAGGCAGGACTCTGGGCAGGACCCTGGTGATTAAACAACTGGATGTTTGCAATGAAGACTCCATCAAGGCCTGTGTGGCCAGCCTACCGGATGGCAAGCTAGACATACTCAGTAAGTACGGATGCATGCATACACCCTTATCTGGTATTACATGTAGGCTAATAATCCCACGTTTATATGTATTGACACTGACTTCCCTGATCGCGTTTGCATTACAAACCCAGTAAAGAATTAGACTGTAATTCTATTGTAAGGCTAGTTGGTTGTACAGTCAAATTAAAATGGCCTGCACTGACTTTTCCCTCACACCCCAATTCCAGTGGCCGGTTCAGTAGGATGTAACGTTACAGAACATTCAGGCAGAAATGTATCATAGAAAACAGATATAATTGTCTGTAATGTAGAATAGGGCATCGTTTCAGTTCTGCTGATTCTATTTGTATTTGCAAACGCAACGATCAGAAAGTTTCCACATAACTGAACAAACCTATATTTTCCCCTCTCAGTCAGCAATGCTGGGATGGGTCTGGTAGGCCCCATAGAGTGTCAGTCTATGGAGGAGATGAAGGCTGTCATGGATACCAACTTCTTTGGTCTAGTGAGACTCCTCAAAGAGATCCTGCCAGACATGAAGAAGAGGAAGAGCGGCCATATTGTTGTGATCAGCAGTGTCATGGGCATACAGGGTAAGAGATGTTGCTTCTTTTCACACAATGGCTTTTCATGAGGTTTTCTTACAGACCATCAAGTGTATTTGTGAGTAGGCTACACATTTGTATGTGCCTAATAGCACAGACATGTATTTTAAAGGTAAACATGCATTACCAGTTGTAATGTGGCATGAACGCAACCAGGCATGATGTTTTCATCTGATTGTCAAATCACTTCAAAAAGTAGGCTACCTTAGCACATTGGTCCGCTCCAAAATAAATTCCAGCATCCAAACAGTGCACCAGCCATTGGATTAATGGAAAGAGACATCTGTTAAAAAACACCAAAACGTGCAATGTTTTCAAGATCTAAACTCTTGTAGCCTGCATTAATTGATGTATTTTGCTGACAAATTTAAAAAAAATTGTAAAAAGAAAAGTCAGGACACCTGAAAAAGGGCTGAAATATGGACGTAAATACAGTCTTGTCTGTCCCGAGCTCATCGACACGGGAAACTGCGAAGGCCCAGTTAAAAACAATGTTGCAATTTTGCTAGCAGGCTGAATCCAGTCGACACAATGTTGCAAATTTTCTAGGGTATACTCAAGACAGAGAGAGAGGAAGACAGCCAGAGAAAATAGATTAATACGATTGAAATAACCTGAACCAGCTGTCACTGGATTAAACCATGACAGAGGTAGGGTTGTTCGTTTAATTTGGAATGCGCTTTTATTTTAATATTTACCACTGTATCAGTACAAAATTGCATTTTAAACACATAGGAGAATAGTTCAAAGAGATCCCCAGCAAAGTTTGCAACTTTTGTTGCATTTAGGGGAGCTCATGTCTCATTTGGGGGGCTGAGCCCCTCCGAACACCATAATTCCCACACTGCTACTGGTTCAATATTAACCGTTGAATAACCCTAGGCTTAGAAATGGAAAGACTCCATCACGATCTGAACTTCATAAATTTACATTTTACAATTGACACATCCGGTCTGTATAAATTATTTGGTGGCATTCACCTTTTTCACAGGTATATTGTTCAACGATATCTACGCAGCATCCAAGTTTGCTGTGGAGGGTTTCTGTGAAAGCATGGCCGTACAAGCCATGAGGTTTAATCTGAAGTAAGTAGTCCTACCGTACCACTAGTTCTGGTCCAGGGCGTTAGTGTGGTTTGCTAAGGAATGCTCAGCATTAGCAAGTACTAACACCTTGGACCAGAGCTTCCCTACCACATACTGCATCTGGTGTGTGTGGAGGGTACATTCACACTGCTCTGTTTGTGAGAGTTAAATTAGTCTCATGGGGCAGAGATTAGAGAAGGGAGTGAGAGGATGCATCGTGGAGCTGCCTTCCCCTCAGGGGAAATAATGCATGCTAACCAACACCTGTAGCCCACTCGTCCATGTCACCAACATCTGCACTTATACACTGCAATATCCTACCAGTGTTTCATGCCACGAGTGACAAAAAACATGCTACAGTTGGGTAAAATGGCAATAACAACCACACCCAACAAATATTATAGAGATGATTTATAAGAAGCAACAGCGTACAGACACAATCTTAGGATTTATTATAGATTTTCCTGTGGTATTAGATACAGAAAATACAAAAGGGTTTTGGTGACAGAATATAATTGAGTTTACTAGGCTAACTGAACATTCACTTAAAATAGTAATTATGTGTGTGTGTGTGTGTGCGTGTGTGTGTGTGTGTGTGTGTTGCTGTCATTGCTGTGGCAGTATAAGTTTGATTGAGCCAGGCCCTGTGGTGACGGAGTTTGAGCATAAGGTCTATGAGGAGGGCATGAAGACAGACCTCTCCAAAGCTGACAAAGTGACAGCAGATATGTTTACCAACATCTATATGAAGAACTTCAAGCAGATCTATGAAAGCCTTGGACAGACACCTGAGGACATAGCAGAGGTATATTAGCCTATTGGGCTCAAATTGACACATTATAAAGGCTTATACATATAACATCTTATAAGGCATTATACTTCGAGACTAAGTAAAGTGTAATTCTAAATCACAGGGTTAGTTTGTTTGGTGCATGTGTTCAAATTGCTGTGCTTAAATGTCTCTCCCTAGCTTGACTCACTTGACTTGTACAAGGGCCTCAACAGTGCATCTCCAGAAAACCATGTTCTGGGCAGTTATTTTTATTTATTTCAGGTTATTCTGAATTCTTTATCTCATTTTCAATGGCCCTTCCTTCTCCGTGTCTTCCTCCCTTAGCACACACACAAGATCATCACCATGGACAACCCTCCGTTCCGGCACCAGACCAACACCTTGTACACCCCCATGACCACCCTGAAGTATGCTGATCCAAACGGAGACCTTCCCATCGACACCTTCTACAAGATGGTGTTTGAGCACGACAAGGTCTTCAATGCCAGCCTCAACTTCCTCAAGCTGCTACGCTGGAGGACCCGCAAGAGCTTCACTATAGATAAGGACAAGAGCAATTCTTAGGATGTGTCCCAAAAGGCAATTTTCTAATTAATTCACTTTTTTATTATAAATTATAAACCAACATACAATTCCAATGTTTTATCTTCTGAGTGTTGGTGTTGAAAATGTACGGATTCAAAAGTTGATGGAATAGTTACCTTTCAATTTGGGCAAAATGTTTCACTGGGGATTCTCAATGGACTTTTGTATTGACAGAGCCTACAATGAAAGGATCCATCACCATTGATGAGATGTGTGGACATCCAATTATGTAACATTATTATCTATTGGGCCACTAATCCATAGTTCACAGGTTATAGAATATTACACTGCATTCAAAGCCCCAATTTTATTAAAGGATAATCCAATATTAACCACTACCTACACATTATTAGATCACCTTTTTGTTTGTACTGAACAAGCACAAGACAGGAATAGGGTGACGTGATTTTTTAAAAACATGGTAAAGGTCAATTGTAATACCTGTTTTAGTCTAATTGGGAAAGGGGAAATAAGCTTGCATACTTAAGTATTATAACCATATGTAGGTCTGCTATACATTTTTATTATGGTATTATTGTTCCTTCAACACAGTAGGTGGCGACATTTTTATTTGGTCGATTTCACATGGCACCGTAGAAAAATAATATACCGGAAAGGGGTTTTGTTTGCGTGGATCGTTTCCTCAGAAATTTCAGTGCCGAACTGCCGGTGAACCGAACTTAACAGAATAAATGAATTAAAGTATTTCGTTCGGCCGATAAAGGAACAGTAGTTCTCGTTCCAGTGTATACAGGATGTTGGTTTAAACAGTGTTTTGGGGATCAACACTGCGTTACGAAATGATCCCAACGACACGCTTGCTATAGCCATGTCCTCAAAAGCCGCTGCAGGTAACTAACTAGCTAATGTTAGCTAGACTAACGCGTTGCGATAGATGGACCATAGCTTGCTAACTCGCTAGCTGGTTTTCATTTTCTCTTGTCCTCACCATCGTGTTTTACTTAGACCTATTCGTTACATTCCACGTCTCTACAGTAACATTAGGATATGCTGTGTCAATAGGCTTTTGTGTAGCTAGTTTGCATAACTAGTTTAACTTTTAAACCCAACTAGCCAACGTTAGCGTCTAGCCCACGACACTTTCAACACGTAACGTTAGCTAGTTAGCCCTCTGCGATACCCTACCATCAAATCAAGCTTTCCCCCAGTTTCGTTTTTTATTAACTTGAGAAACTAGTTATCTGGAATACGATGGCTTCTTCGTCGGGAAACGATGACGACCTCACCATTCCCAGGGCAGCCATCAACAAAATGATCAAAGAAACTCTGCCCAACGTACGGGTTGCCAACGATGCAAGAGAGCTTGTTGTGAACTGCTGCACAGAGTTCATACATCTAATCTCATCAGAGGCGAATGAAATATGTAACAAGTCTGAAAAGAAGACCATATCACCTGAACATGTCATTAATGGTTAGTGTCTTTTGTATTTTTTATTCTGTATCAACAGGTTTGAAAATATATTCAGTTGTAAAGAATATGTTTTCCCCCTTCCTGCCTGCCATGTATTTTGTAGTTAATGCAGGTATGCGCTTGCCTGGCCACTTATCTGTAAACCAGGTTAGTTATAGTAAACCAATCTGGAACCAAGTTAGCTAGTTATGCACTAGGAATTCCAACAATAATCAAGTGATGAGACTGTTGAATAAATGTCTTTCCTTTTCCCCAACATTGTTTCCATAATTTCCCCCCCTAACCATATCCTCTTCTCCACAGCACTTGAAAGCTTGGGTTTTGCGTCGTACATCACAGAGGTGAAGGATGTCCTGCAGGAGTGTAAAACAGTAGCACTTAAAAGGAGGAAGGCCAACTCTCGCCTGGAAAACTTGGGCATCCCAGAGGAAGAGCTCCTCAGACAACAGCAGGAACTATTTGCTAAGGTAAGGATCAAAAGTCATAACCTGGTTAACCAGACTGATCGTTGCCAGGTTACAAGTGTGTTACCTGTGTTAAGGATCAAGACGGATAACCTGTTTGATTCAGACTATTTCTTGCCACATCTCTGCACTTTGATAGATCACCTTCACCAGGAATGGATAACTGCAGTGTACAAACAGATATTTCTGCAGTGTGACAAAAGCTCAAATAATGTATATTTGTTTTGGTAACATTTAGTAGATATTCTAGGTTGAGTGGCTCCCCTGCTTTGCTGTTTGCATCTCTATCCATGTCTAATTTATTGGTGGACTGACTGTATTTACTGTGTTCCAGGCACGGCAGCAGCAGGCCGAGCTGGCCCAGCAGGAGTGGCTCCAGATGCAGCAAGCTGCCCAGCAGGCCCAGTTGGCTGCAGCATCCGCCAGCGCTGGACAGCAGGCTGGCTCCTCCCAGGATGAGGATGATGAGGATGACATGTGATTATGAAGATGATCCCTGGGTCTGGGCTGCAACATTTGGAACAGATAATAAAAACAAGAATTTCTTATTGGATAACTACAGATAGTAGGCTACCACCTGTTTCTGGCTGTTTTCATCCGTTTCGTGCCTGCTGAACACGACCCAGGCCATATCCCTTGTCTTAGGACAGTGTCGGCAAGCAGCCCTCTCTTTCTCACTCCGAACACTCTCATTGGCAGTGATCTGAGCTGTGTTTGGACATAATCCCACCAGTCCAGTATCAGGAGTTCACATTATGGACAGTTTCAAGGTACATAGATATGGGGAATTTTATTATATATATATGTTTTTATTGTCACATACTAGGTAGACATTTTTTCTTTTTTGACAGAAGTACCTGAAAACACATTTGAATAAAGATACATTTTCAAGCTTTCCTCCACTTAAATTAACAACTTTTTTGCCAATTACAAATCAAATGTTACATCTGGCATGGAATTGTAATTTTCTGTGTGATTTGTAGGTTAGAGATCAATGGATGTAAGGTGGCATGGAAAATGGTGCAAAGGGTATATTGGGAGGGGGGGGGGGATCATGGTTTTGGCTATGTTGAGAAAAGAACAGGAGGACAGGTTAGGCGTATTATCTCTCCTACAATAATTAGTATTTTTTGTGGGGGCGGTCAGGAGAACAGCTCCGCACTTGTCTTGCCAAAGGTGGGCGTTGCTTATTCCTCCTACTGGCATGTCTTTTTTGGTAAATCATTTTTACAGAACTTGTTCCTTACCCCCCTCTTTGTATGTTTGTTTAACATGACGGATATGTCCCAAATAGCACCACATCCCATATAAACTGGCTCTGATCAATAATTTGGGATGCACCCAACATATTTCAGAAACACTAAGAATGGTTGTGAATATGTTTTGATTTGTAAAATAGGATTCAAATGCTTTTTGTTTTATTTTAGCTCGGTCACAGTGCTTTCGGAAAGTATTCAGACCCCTTGACTTTTTCCACATTTTGTTACATTAGTCTTCTAAAAATGATTAAATCATTTTTTCCCCCTCATCAATCTACACACAATGCCCCATAATGACAAAGCAAAAACTATTTTTTAGAAGTTTTTGCTAATAAAATATTTTTTTTTAATTACATTTACTCAGACCCTTTAATCAGTACTTTGTTGAAGCACATTTGGCAGCGATTACAGAATCAAGTCTTCTTGGGTATGACGCTACAAGCTTGGCTCACCTGTATTTGGGGACTTTCTCCCATTCTTTTCTGCAGATCCTCTCAAGCTCTGTCAGGTTGGATGTAGAGCTATTTTCAGGTCTCTCCTGAGATGTTAGATCGGGTTCAAGTCCAGGCTCTGGCTGGGTCACTCAAGGACATTCAGAGTCTTGTCCCGAAGCCACTTCTGCGTTGTCTTGGCTGTGTGCTTAGTGTTGTTATCCTGTTGGAAGGTGAACCTTCGCCCCAGTCTGAGGTCCTGAATGCTCTGGAGCAGGTTTTCATCAAGGATCTCTGTACTTTGGCTCTCAGTCCCTGCTGCTGAAAAACATCTCCACACCATGATGCTGCCACCACCATGCTTCACCATAGGGATGGTTTTTTTACAGATCTGTGCCCTGACACAATCCTGTCTCGGAGCTCAATGGACAATTCCTTCGACCTCATGGCTTGGTTTTTGCTCTGATATGCACTGTCAACTGTGGAACCTTATCTAGACAGGTGTGTGCCTTTCCAAATCATATCCAATCAACTGAATTTACCACAGGTGGACTCCAAAAGTTCTAGAAACATCTCAAGGATGATCAATGGAAACAGGATGCACCTGAGCTCAATTTTGAGTCTCATAGCAAAGGGTCTGAATACTTGTGAAAATAAGGTATTTCTGTTTTCTAATCAGTTTTAGAATATGGCTGTAACGTAACAAAATGTGAAAAAGTCAAGGGGTCTGAATACTTTCTGAAGGCATTGTACATGGTGTAAGTAGGTTGATTCTTTTTTTTTAGGATGTTCACCTACAGTATTGCTAACTGATTAGCTACTCCTTTCAGAATCTTTTTTGACTGACTCATATAACCAAAGATATAGGATGTGTCCTAAATGGCACCCTATTCCCTATATTGTGCAATACCTTTGACCAGAAAACAATTGGTCCCGGTCAAAAGTAGAGCACTACATAGGGAATAGGGTGCAATTTGGGTCACAACCACAGGAGAGCTTAACAACCCAAGTATATGAGCCCAAAGTGTATGTTCCATGTGTAGTATAAAGAGATGTGGGTGCAGTGTGCACTCAAGTTACTGTTCTCAATGACTGATGGTAACTTTCACCTTGAAAAAATGCTTCGATTTCTTCTTGGCTTTTTATAATCTGCATCCCAAATGGCACCCTATTTCCTTTATGCCTCACTACTTTGGCTCTTGTCAATAGTAGTGCACTATTTTGGGAATGGGGTGCACATTTGTTTTTCTGTGGTGCAGTATGATAAAGTTGCATTATGAATGTGTGGTGAATTCTATAAAGATTGGTAACCTCTCATTGTGTTACCCATTCACATGCCTTTTATAAAGTTGTATTCTTTAAGCAATAAAGTTAACATCTTTTATAGTGACCTATTGTTCCTCATGTATTCTGGAGTTATTTACAGTTCTTTCCTCATTTTTAGGTGTTTTTGTACTGTGTATGTCAGCCTCAGTTTTATACATCATCATGGACAAAAGCTGATTTAAATTTTTCTATTTTACTATGACCAACAAGTCATAAAATGCAATTATGTTTTGATGGTAAATTATTCTAAATAGGACAACTAATGTAAAGTAATTACAATGACCGACAGTGACATGGCCTGCATACTCACCAGGCATGTCACCCATTGATCATGTTTGGGATGCTCTGGATCGATGTGTACGACAGCATGTTTCAGTTTCCACCAATATCCAGCAACTTCGTACAGCCATTGAAGAGGAGTCCAACAACATTCAGGCCACAATAAACAGCCTGCTCAACTCTATGCGAATGAGATGTGTCATGCTGCATGAGGAAAAATGGTGGTCACACCAGAAACTGACTAGTTTTTCTGATCCATGCCCCTACTGTTTTTTTTAGCTATCTGTGACCAGCAGATGCATATCTGTATTCCTAGTCATGTGAAATCCATAGATTAGGGCCGAATGAATGTATTTAAATTTACTGATTTCCTTATATGAACTTTAAAAGGCTCTGCATGGTCAATCCAATGTCTAGGGTGGCCGTACAGCATTTATTGCAATGCTACAGAAGCTAGAGCAAACATACTTGCATGTTCGATCTCATCACTGACAATTTGAGCTAATTAGCATCTTTGCAACTACTTAGCATGTTAGCAAACCGTAATCCTTTAACCTAACTCCTAACCTTAAACCCTAACCCTGAGCCTAGCTAATGTTAGCATTAGCCACTTTGCTAACATTAGCGTTAGCCACCTGCCCACAACAAATTGGAATTAGTGATATATCATACATTTAGCAAATTCGGAACATATTGTACGAATTGTAATTCGGAACATTTTGTACAGAATTCCAATTTGTAATATGTCATCCGAATTCCAATTTGTAATATGTCATCCGAATAGTAATTCGTAACATATATGAAAATCTTGAAGGATATCCACAAATTAATACATAGGCCTACCATACGAAACGTAACATATCATACTATTTGGAGTGTCCCGGATTGACATTTACTATGTTACATATACCCCTGAGTCAGTGTTGGAAGGACACTGAGGAACTTCTGCATCTTTATTTCGATAACTTTTGAAATGGCTGGAGCAATCATTGAAAACATGACGACAAAGAAGCCGGTATGTACTGGAATAATTTTGCTCAGTCTTCAAGTAGTGTCAGTTTTAGTCGGGGGATTGATCGGTAAGTGAAACCCAGTTTTGATTTTCTGTCAGATTAGGCTATCGGAAAGATTTCCACTTCTTTAGGATCATAAAAATGAAAAGAAAAATATGCATTTGAAAATGGTCGCCTAATTTCATTTAGTTTATGTGACCTAACAAACAATATAGGCTATAATGAAGGCTATTGTAGAGAATCATTAGCCTACCATCTAAACCGCTTTGAAATATTTGTTAAATACCCGAAAATGTCATATTTACAGCTGTTTGACGCTGGTGACAGTGTACAAAACCAAAAGTAAAAAGACCATTGAGGTACACTGTATGGCCAAAAGTATATGGACACCACTTCAAATTAGTGGAATCGGCTATTTCAGCCACAGCCATTGCTGACAGGTGTATAAAATTGAGCAAACAGCCATTCAATCTCCATAGACAAACATTGGCAGTAGAATGGCCTTACTGAAGAGCTCAGTGACTCAAAGTGGCACCGTCATATGATGCCCCCTTTCCAACAAGTAATTTCATCAAATTTCTGCCCTGCTACAGCTACCCCAGTCAACTGTGTTAGGTTCTAAATATCTGAGTAATAAATTGACGGACACTATAAAAGCTCCAACCAAGTTTATTCCCCCAAAGGATCGAACAGCTGAACAGGCAAAACATATTTCCACCAGTGATAGTATATATACCCCAATTTGGGTGGAGTCTCCTCCTTCTTTCTAAACATTACATCTTTATTGCTCGGCAGGAAGTTAAGTGATACGGGCAATAAACTGTTCCTTCTCCCTTAATGTGACCTGACCTCGACTCCCTTCCTCACTACACCACATCAATCCACCCTTGTCCGTGCCTGCCACATGTTATTGACCTTACTTTACGCAATACATTCCAAACTTAATTGCCTCCACCATATACATTCCTCCTACAGTTAAGTGATAGGGGCGGACATTAAAATGGCGCCGACAGAGAGGGCTGCCTCACTTCTAGTCCTTAGGAAACTTTGCAGTATTTTGTTTTTTATGTATTATTTATTACATTGTTAGTCCAGAAAATCTTAAGTGTTATTACATACATCCAGGAAGAACTATTAGATATCAACTTCCAGGAATACGACTTTCCCGAAGCGGATCCTTTGTCCGAACTAGCCAGGGCATTTGAGCTGATTCCAGAGACTGACCCAAAACAACGCCGCCAGAGAAGAGGTAGACGGATTGGTCTTCTGGTCAGACTTCGGAGGAGCGCACACTGCCCACCACTTCTGAGTATATTACTCGCTAATGTCCAGTCTCTAGATAACAAGGTAGACAAAATTAGGGCAAGGGTTGCTTTCCAGAGAGACATTAGGGATTGTAACATACTCTGTTTCACGGAAACATGGCTCTCTTGGGATATGCTGTCGGAGTCGATGCAGCCACCTGTATTCTTTGTACGTTGCACCTGCAGGAATAAACATCTCTACGGGAAGAAGAAGGGTGGGGGTGTATGTTTCATGATTAACGACTCATGGTGTAATTGTAACAACACACCTGACCTAGAATTCCTCACAATCAAATGCTGACCGTATTATCTCCCAAGAGAATTCTCCTTGGTTATTGTCACAGCCATGTACAGTTGAAGTCGGACGTTTACATACACCTTAGCCAAATACATTTAAACTCAGTTTTTCACAATGCCTGACATTTAATCGTAGTAAAGATTCCCTGTCTTAGGTCAGTTAGGATCACCACTTTACTTTAAGAATGTGAAATGTCAAAATAATAGTAGAGAGAATGATTTATTTCAGCGTTTATTTCTTTCATCACATTCCCAGTGGGTCAGAAGTTTACATACACTCAATTAGTATTTCGTAGCATTGCCTTTAAATTATTTAACTTGGCTCAAACGTTTCGGGTAGCCTTCCACAGGCTTCCCACAATAAGATGGGTGAATTTTGGCCCATTCCTTCTGACAGAGCTGGTGTAACTGAGTCAGGTTTGTAGGCCTCCTTGCTCGCACACGCTTTTTCAGTTCTGCCCACAAATTTTCTATAGGATTGAGGTCAGGGCTTTGTGATGGCCACTCCAATAAATTGACTTTGCTGTCGTTACGCCATTTGGCCTCAACTTTGGAAGTATTCTTGTGGTCATTGTCCATTTGGAAGACCCATTTGCGACCAAGCTTTAACTTCCTGACTGATGTCTTGAGATGTTGCTTCAATATATCCACATAATTTTCCTCCCTCATGATGCCATCTATTTTGTGAAGTGCACCAGTCCCTCCTGCAGCAAAGCACCCCCACAGCATGATGCTGCCACCCTGTGCTTCATGGTTGCGATGGTGTTCTTCGGCTGGCAAGCCTCCCCCTTTTTCCTCCAAACATAACAATGTTCATTATGGCCAAACAGTTCTATTTTTGTTTCATCAGACCAGAGGACATTTCTCCAAAAAGTACGATCTTTGTCCCCATGTGCAGTTGCAAACCGTAGTCTGGCTTTTTTATGCCGGTAGTCTACTGCTGGAAAAACGTATGTGTTATGGCTTTACACCCCCTGCTATAATGTGGATAAAGGGTTACTTGTCTAACAGAACACAGAGGGTGTTCTTTAATGGAAGCCTATAAAATATAATCCAGTTAGAATCAGGAATTCCCCAGGGTAGCTGTTTAGGCCCCTTACTTTTTTCAATTTTTACTAACAACATGCCACTGACTTTGAGTAAAGCCAGAGTTTCTATGTATGCGGATGACTCAACACTATACACAGCGACTGAAATGACTGCAACAAAGAGATGCAGTTAGTTTCAGAGTGGATGGCAAGGAATAAGATAGCCCAAAATATTTCTAAAACTAAAAGCATAGTATTTGGAACAAAACCCTCACTAAACCCTAAACCTCAACTAAATCTTGTAATAAATGATGTGGAAATTGAGCAAGTTGAGGTGACTAAACTGCTTGGAGTTACCCTGGATTGTAAACTGTCATGGTCAAAACATATTGATAGAACAGTAGCTAAGATGGGGAGAAGTACAGTATGTCTATGATAAGGCGCTGCTCTACCTTCTTGACAGCACTGTCAACAAGGCAGGTCCTACAGGCCTTAGTTTTGTCACACCTGGACTACTGTTCAGTTGTGTGGTCAGGTGCCACAAAAAGGACTTTGCAATTGCAATTGGTTCAGAACAGGGCAGCACGGCTGGCCCTTGGATGTACACAGAGAGCTAATATTAATAACATGCATGTCAATCTCTCCTGGCTCAAAGTGGAGGAGAGATTGACTTCATCACTGCTTGTATTTATGAGAGGTATTGACATGTTGAATGCACCCAGCTGTCTGTTTGAACTACTGGTGCACAGCTCGGACACCCATGCATACCCCACAAGACATGCAACAAGAGGTCTCTTCACAGTCCACAAGTCCAGAACAGACTATGAAAGGCACACAGTACTAAATAGAGCCATGACTACATGAAACTCTACTCCACATCAAGTAACTCATGCAAGCAGTAAAATTAGATTTAAAAAACAGATAAAAAAAAAAACTTATGGAACAGCAGGGACTGTGAAGCAACACAAACATAAGTGCACACACACACACACACACACACACACACACACACACACACACACACACACACACACACACACACACACACACACACACACACACACACACACACACACACACACACACACACACACACAATAGCATACGCACTATACACAGACGTACACATGGATTTTGTACTGTATATATGTGGTAGTGGTGGAGTAGGGGCCTGAGGGCACACAGTCAGAATGTATTGTAATGTTTTTAAAATTGTATAAACTGCCTTCATTTTGCTGGACCCCAGGAAGAGTAGCTGCTTAAATGGGGGATCCATAATAAATACAAATAAAAGCCCCCCCCCGCCCTCTTTTTGGCAAATCTGACCACGACTCCATTTTGCTCCTCCCTTCCTATAGGCAGAAACTCAAACAGGATGTACCCGTCTTAAGAACTATTCAGAACTGGTCTGACCAATCGGAATCCACGCTGTTTTGATCACGCGGACTGGGATATGTTCCAGGTAGCATCAGAGAATAATATCGATGTATATGCCGATTCGATGAGTGAGTTTATAAGGAAGTGCATAGGATATATTGTACCCACTGTGACTATTAAAACCTACCCTAACCAGAAATCGTTGATAGATGGTGGCATTCGCACAAAACTGAAAGCGCGAACCACCGCATTTAACCACGGCAAGGCGACTGCGATTATGGCTGAATAAAAACAGTGTAGTTATTCCATCCGCAAGGCAATCAAACAAAAAAAATGTCCGTATAGAGACAAAGTGGAGTCGCAATTCAACGGCTCAAACACGAGACGTATGTGGCAGGTTCTACAGACAATCACGGGCTTCAAAAGAAAACCAGCTACGTCGTCTTGCTTCCAGATAAACTAAACACATTCTTTGCCCACTTTGAGGATAATACAGTGCCACCGACGCGGCCTGCTACCAAGGATTGTGGGCTCCCTTCTCCGTGGTTGATGTGAGTAAGACATTTAAACGGGTTAAACCTCGCAAGGCTAACGGCCCAGACGGCATCCCTAGCCGCGTACTTAGAGCATGCACAGACTAGTTGGCTGGTGTGTTTACGGACATATTCAATCTCTACCTATCCCAGTCTGCTGTCCCCACATGCTTCAAGATGGCCACCATTGTTCCTGTTCCCAAGAAGGCAAAGGTAACTGAACTAAATGACTATCACCCTGTAGCACTCATTTCTGTCATCATGAAGTGCTTTGAAAGGCTAGTCAAGGATCATATCACCTCCACCTTACCTATCACCCTAGACCCACTTCAATTTGCTTACCGCCCCAATAGGTCCACAGACAATGCAATCGCCATAACACTGCACACCGCCCTATCCCATCAAGACAAGAGGAATAACTACGTAAGAATGCTGTTCATTGACTGTAGCTCAGCATTCAACACCATAGTACCCTCCAAGCTCATTAAGCTTGAGGCCCTGGGTCTCAACCCCGCCCTGTGCAATTGGGTCCTGGACTTCCTGACGGGCCGCCCCCAGGTGGTGAAGGTAGTAAACAACATCTCCACTTCGCTGATCCTCAACACTGGGGCCCCACAAGGGTGCGTGCTCAGCCCGCTCCTGTACTACCTGTTCACCCATGACTGCACGGCCATGCACGTCTCCAACTCAATCATCAAGATTGCAGACAACACAACAGTAGTAGGCTTGATTATCAACAACGACGAGACAGCTTACAGGGAGGAGGTGAGGGCACTCGAAGTGTGGTGTCGGCAAAACAACCTCTCACTCAACGTCAACAAAACAAAGGAGATGATCGTGGACTTCAGGAAACAGCAGAGGGAGCACCCCCATATCCACATCAACAAGACAGCAGTGGAGAATGTGGAAAGTTTTAAGTTCCTCGGCGTACACATCACAGACAAACTGAAATGGTTCAGCCACACAGACAGTGTGGTGAAGAAGGCACAACACGGCCTCTTCAACCTCAGGAGGCTGAAGAAATTTGGCTTGTCACCTAAAACCCTCACAAACCTTTACAGGTGCACAATTGAGAGCATCCTGTCGGACTGCATCACCACCTGGTACGGCAACTGCACCGCCCACAACTGCAAGGCTCTCCAGAGGGTGGTGCGGTCTGCACAACGCATCACCGGGGGCAAACTACCTGCGCTCCAGGACACCTACAGCACCCGATGTCACAGGAAGGCCAAAAAGATCATCAAGGACAACAACCACCCGAGCCACTGCCTGTTCACCCTGCTACCATCCAGAAGGCGAGGTCAGTACAGGTGCATCAAAGCTGGGACCGAGAGATTGATAAACAGCTTTTATCTCAAGGCCATCAGACTGTTAAACAGCCATCACTAACACAAAGAGGTTGCTGCCTACCTACAGACTTGAAATCATTGGCCACTTTAATAAATGGATCACTAGTCACTTTAATAATGCCACTTTAATTATGTTTACATATCTTGCATTACTAATCTCATTTGTATATACTGTATTTTATGCCATCTATTGCATCTTGACCATGCCGCTCTGTCATTGCTCATCCATATATTTATATGTATATATCCTTATTCCATTCCTTTACTTAGATTTGTGTGTATTAGGTAGTTGTTGTGGAATTAGATTACATGTTAGATATTGCTGCGCTGTCAGAACTAGAAGCACAAACATTTCGCTATACTCGCAATAACATCTGCTAACCATGTGTATGTGACCAATAAAATTGTATTTTATTTGATGCAGATAACCATTAACTTCTGATGTAGACCCTAGAATATAACACTCAATATTTCAATAGGATACCTGATAATGAACAATATTCCAAGTTTAGGAGTCAGAACCCAGAGCCTAAGATCACCATACGCAATACCAAGCGTCGGCTGAAGTGGTGTAAAGCTCGGCGCCATTGACTCTGGAGCAGTGGAAATGTGTTCTCTGGAGTGATGAATCACGCTTCATCTCCTGGCAGTCCGATGGACGAATCTGGGTTTGGCGGATGCCAGGAGAACACTATCTGCCCGAATGCGTAGTGTCAACTGTAAAGTTGGGTGGAGGAGGAATAATGGTCTGGGGCTGTTTTTTCTTGGTTTGGGCTGGGACCCTTAGTTCCAGTTAAGGGAAATCTTAACGCTACAGCATACAATTACATTCGAAATGATTCTGTACTTCCAACTTTCCAACCCCATCCAACACCTTTGGGATGAATTGGAACACCGACTGCGAGCCAGACCTAATCACCCAACATCAGTGCCTGACCTCACTTATGCTCTTGTGGCTGAATGGAAGCAAGTCTCCTCAACAATGTTCCAATATCTAATGGAAGGTCTTCCCAGAAGAGTGGATGCTGTTATTGCAGCAAAGGGGGGGGGGGGGGGGGGGCAGCTCCATATTAATGCCCATGATTTTGGAAATGGATGTTCAATGAGTAGGTTTCCACATACTTTTGGTCATGTAGTGTAGAACGGCTACACTGCTATCAGACTTGCTTTCAATACATTTGATCGGGTCGTGCACAAGGCTTCATACTCTCAGATTATAGGAAATATTTACCAGTTCTTTGGATCATAAACATTACAGCGAATTTATTTAGACATTAAAAGCCCATAGGTTATGTCAGTGATATGGATAATTTTACGCATCTTTCCCTCTTTTCGCACGAGGCAGCTTGAGGTGTCCGAACAGTTTCTTTACTACAGGATCATTCTCCACTACTAGTTAGCTGTTTTCAGTTCATTAACACACACAGGAAGAATATTGCAATACTGTACTTTCCACTGATTCAATTGAACTGCAACTTGTCATGTGCATAACCAGCCTGTAAGGTGGTTCAAACTCTTCCCCTGTTCCCTATCAGTTGCTAGCCTATAAGCCCACATACATATCTATAAATATTAACACATTTCTGTAAAATTGCGAATGTTCACGTTTGAATAATGTATTTGATATCCCTCTCTATCAGCTCCCAGTCCCACCATGGCTATCCACTATCTGGCTACCAAATGTGTGGACATCCACCATCCCCACATTCACCACAAACACATGGGGCCCGAATGGTTGATGCATTTGGGGCCCAAACAGTATCACAAGATCTGTGACTTCGACAATTCTTTGGGGAAGACTATTGATATCAACAACATAGTGTTTTCTCTCCATGTTCCCTTGCCCAACAAACAGATGAGTCCCTGGTTCCAGTTCCTGCTGATGGTTCCACAGTTTACATTGGCTTCAGAATAGTCAACCAGATAGGTAAGTGACATTCCATTTTACTGTAGCTTTCACCTGGATACACCTGGTTAGGCTATGTCATGAAAAGAGCAGGTGTTCCTAATTTTTTGTACACACAGTGTATATCTGGCTGTGTACAGTACAGTGAGCATACAAAACATTTAGGACACCTGCTCTTTCCATGACAGACTGGCCAAGTGAATCCAGGTGAAAGCTATAATCTCTTATTGATGTCACTTGTTAAATCCACTTCAATCAGTGTAGATGAAGGGGAGGAGACTGGTTAAAGAAGGATTGTTAAGCCTTGAGACAATTCAGACATGGATTGTGTATGCGTGCCATTCAGGGGGTAAATGGGCAAGACAAAATGTCAGGAGCACCGGTTTTTGTCAAGAACTGCTACCCTGCTAAGTTTTTCATGCTCGACAGCCAACTTGATACAACTTTGGGAAGCATTGGAGTCAACATGGGCCAGCATCCCTGTGGAACGCTTTTGACACCATGGTTAGAGTCCATGGCCCAATGAATTGAGGCTATTCTGAGGGCAAAAGGGGGTGGGGGTGCAACTCAATATTAGGAAGGTGTTCCTAATGTTTGGTATACACAGTATATATCTCAATGGTTAGCATTTTGTATGAGACAGTAAGTGGTGAGTACATGTTCTTTCAGATGATTAAATGAGAATATTTGTACTCTCCTGTGTACACTCTTCTTCAAGATGAGACTGTAAGGAATCACCTCTGCCTACTGGGAGTAGATTGGGCTAATTGTCTTTGGCTTTTCTATCCTCCTTATATTTGATCTGAGTGAGAAGTAGTATTCATCAATTCGTTTTTTATTTTGGCATTAGTTGATCTGTTTCATTTTGACAAAGATAGTATTTGACTCTCAAAAGTTAATGGGATGAATCCATTCCACAACATCTGGTCATTAGACTTGGGGACAGAGATAGCAGTATTCTTCAGAAAATAACTGCATCTCTATGTCTATGATACAAACCCACTATTACATTATAATTAGAACTATAATGTTGGGAGCATTTTCCTCATTATCCTTATATTATAAAAAATGACATTGTATTCTCCTTAACCTAAACCACAGATGGCCTTCATCATTGTGGCTAGTATTTCCTTGTGCCTGTACTTCCTCTTTCTGTGTGTCATGGTTTAGCAGGTATTCTAGAACTTCAGTAGGAAAATAGGCCAACTGCTGCCCATGACAGAAAATAGAAGACCATGACAGAAAACAGGGTGGGTAAAAGGCAATAATTATTCAATTTGTTTTAAAGTGGCACAGTACCACTCCATTACTTTGAGTTTGTCTCAACACTAACAAGTATAGAATCAGTTTACCCTACTCTCAATCCTAAACATAACCATGATGAGGATGAATGAATATCTGTGGTAAGGGTAAACTTCTATCTTTTCTATCATTGGGCACAGACAGTGCTTCCCAATACCCTTTAGTTGGTCTTAACACTAACATGTCTGTCCTGGTGTTATCGGGGCATTATCTTCACGTTCAAGTTCCTGGTGTTGGACACTCTGGCATATGCAGCCGTGACTGTCATCTTCTTTATCGTCAGTCAGGTGAGAGCAACAATAATATCCTGGAGTGATGGGTCACATGGGTCAATTTGTTCTGTTTTAAGAGTAGAATAACCATCCCTCTTGTGTAATTCAGATACATTATTTCCTGTTTTGGGGGACAATAAATTCCTATTTTATTGTTTTACATTCTATTGTATTCTACTCCATTCCATTCCACCAGGTTATTGAAGTCTACTGGCGCTTGGGTGACTACTCTTTCTGCTTGGGTGACTACTCTATCTAGATGCACAGTCACGGTGCCTTTCTCACAGGAACCTACGGCATGTGGAACTTTGTGTTGGCTATCCTGTTTCTCTACTCACCCTCCCACAAGACTCACATTGACAAGACAGATAACACCGGATCAACAGGTTAACACCCTCTTCAGACTCTATCAATTTGAATATGTTGTTGAGAGGACAGCATTTAACAATACATAATACATAATAATAAAATAATATCAAATAAAGAAAATACTGACTCCCCTACGGACTCGGGAGAGATGAAGGTCAAGAGCCATGCGTCCTCCGAAACACAACGCTGCCAAGCCGGACTGCTCGCTTAACCTGGAAGCCAGCCGCACCAATGTGTCGGAGGAAACACTGAAGTCAGCTTGCAGGCGCCCGGGCCGCCACAAGGAGTCGCTAGAGTGCGATGGGACAAGGAAATTCCGACCGACCAAACCCTTCCCTAACCCGGACGACGCTGGGCCAATTGTGCTCCGCCACATGGGTCAATTTGTTCTGTTTTAAGAGTAGAATAACCATCCCTCTTGTGTAATTCAGATACATTATTTCCTGTTTTGGGGGACAATAAATTCCTATTTTATTGTTTTACATTCTATTGTATTCTACTCCATTCCATTCCACCAGGTTATTGAAGTCTACTGGCGCTTGGGTGACTACTCTTTCTGCTTGGGTGACTACTCTATCTAGATGCACAGTCACGGTGCCTTTCTCACAGGAACCTACGGCATGTGGAACTTTGTGTTGGCTATCCTGTTTCTCTACTCACCCTCCCACAAGACTCACATTGACAAGACAGATAACACCGGATCAACAGGTTAACACCCTCTTCAGACTCTATCAATTTGAATATGTTGTTGAGAGGACAGCATTTAACAATACATAATACATAATAATAAAATAATATCAAATAAAGAAAATACTGACTCCCCTACGGACTCGGGAGAGATGAAGGTCAAGAGCCATGCGTCCTCCGAAACACAACGCTGCCAAGCCGGACTGCTCGCTTAACCTGGAAGCCAGCCGCACCAATGTGTCGGAGGAAACACCGAAGTCAGCTTGCAGGCGCCCGGGCCGCCACAAGGAGTCGCTAGAGTGCGATGGGACAAGGAAATTCCGACCGACCAAACCCTTCCCTAACCCGGACGACGCTGGGCCAATTGTGCTCCGCCTCATGGGTCTCCCGGTCACGGCTGGCTGTGACAAAGCCTTGGATCGAACCCGGGTCTGTAGTGACACCTCAAGCACCGCTATGCAGTGCCTTAGACCGCTGCGAAACTTTGAAGGCCCTCATGGTATATTTGTCATGCCCATGTATTTCAGTTTTGTATTGACTGTTAAAGTATGTGTGTGTCAACAAACTTGGACTTAATCAGTATTTTAATAGATGGCCTACATTTAATTTAAACATAGCATATCTTAAAATGTATTTAACCTTTATTTTGACAGGGAGTCAAGGTCTCTTTAACAGATGAGCCCTGTATACACATCAATACACAATAACACATATCAATATACTCTACATGTATCAATTTACAATGCCTTCAGAAAGTATTCAGACCCCTTGACTTTTTCCACATTTTGTTACGTTACAGTCTTATTGTAAAATTGATTAAATTAATTTTTCCCTCATCAATCTACACACAATACCTCATAATGATGAAGTCAAAACAGGTTTTTAGAAATTTTTGCAAATGTATAAAAATAGAAATAACTGATTTACATAAGTATTCAGCCCTTTGCTATGACACTCGAAATTGAGCTCAGGTGCATCCTGTTTCTATTGATCATCCTTGAAATGTTTCTACAACTTGATTGGAGTCCACATGTGGTAAATTCAATTGATTGGACATGATTTGGAAAGGCACACACCTGTCTATATAAGGTCCCACAGTTGACAGTGCATGTCAGAGCAAAAACCAAGCCATGAGGTTGAAGGAATTGTCCACAGAGCTCTGAAACAGGATTGTGTCGTGACACATATCTGGGGAAGGGTACCAGAACACTTATGTAGCATTGAAGGTCCCCAAGAACACAATGGCCTCCATCATTCTTAAATGGAAGAAATTCAGAACCACCAAGACTTGGTGGAACCAACCAAGACTTCCTAGAGCTGGCCACCCGGCCAAACTGAGAAATTGGGGGAGAAGAGCCTTGGTCATGGAGGTGACTAACAACCTGATGGTCACTCTGACAGAGCTCAAGAGTTCCTCTGTGGAGGTAGGAGAACCTTCCAGAAGGACAACCATCTCTGCAGCACTCCACCAATCAGGCCTTTATGGTAGAGTGGCCAGACGGAAGCCACTCCTCAGTAAAAGGCACATGACAGCCCGCTTGGAGTTTGCCAAAAGGCACTTAAAAGGGCACTCAGACCATGGGAAACAAGATTCTCTGGTCTGATGAAACCAAGATTGAACTCTTTGGCCTGAATGCAGAGCATCACGTCTGGAGGAAACCTGGCACCACCCTACGGTGCAGCATGGTGGTGGCAGCATCATGCTGTGGGGATGTTTTTCAGCGGCAGAGACTGGGAGACTAATCAGTATCGAGGGAAAGATGAATGGAGCAAAGTACAGAGAGATCCTTGATGAAAACCTGCTCCAGAGCGCTCAGGACCCTAAGCACACAGCCAAGGCAACGCAGGAGTGGCTTCGGGACAAGTCTCTGAATATCATTGAGTGGCCCAGACAGAGCCCGGACATGAACCCGATCGAACATCTCTGGAAAGACCTGAAAATAGCCTGACAGAGCTTAAGAGGATCTGCAGAGAAGAATTGGAGAAACTCCCCAAATACAGGTGTGCCAAGCTTGTAGCGTCATACCCAAGAAGACTCAAGGCTTTAATCACTGCCAAAAGTTCTTCCACAAAGTACTGAGTAAAGGGTTTGAATAATTATGTAAATGTGATATATATATTTTTAAACAATTCTAAAAACCTGTTTTTGCTTTGTCATAATGTAATATTGTGTGTAGATTGATGAGGGGAAAAAACTATTTCATACATTTTTGAATTCGGCTGTAACATAACAAATTGTGGAAAAAGTCGAGGGGTCTGAATACTTTCCGAATAGACACATCAATATTCACATCGATAAGCCTAATACAGTAGCTATGAGATTGAGGAACAGTCAGGGGGCAGGCTCACAGGCAGAGGGCGCCCTGTATATAAAGAAGGAGACGTGGAGATAAATTGCACAATTCCAGTCCTCCCTCCAACCAGCGTTCCCACCATTCCATTTATTCAGACAGACCAGAGAGAAAAAAGGTCGTTCCTCCTTTCTGTCTGTCACTCAGCCGTGCAGCTCAACGGAATCGCGGTTGGCTAAAAGTCGACATAGTCGGCCATAACAGTAGGTTTATGTTAATTTAAAAATATATTAATTACTTTATACCCAAGAAAAGCACGACGACTCGATTTCAGCGGACTTCAAGATACTTTATCGATTCCAAGAGGCAATGAAAACAGATTTTTCGAAAATTGTGCAGCCCTAGAGATTAAGATTTTGTTTAAGATTTTGCGCTTGTAACAGAGGCCAGCCATAAAGCAGGTGAGTGCAGAGCTATCGGGGTTAGATTAATGAGAACAGAATATACATAATTCTAATTCTATAGGCGTTAAGAGCACATGTAACTAAACTTCTACAGATTATAGTTGGTATGGATGTGTATGATTAGGATACCTTCCTTTTTGTTACACGTCGGGTTTCTCTCACTCCTTCCTGCGTGATGCCGTTGTCTTGCCATATGGTCAGTCTCTTATCCCATGTGGGTTTAAGCAAATGTGTAGCATCACTGTTTTACTCCAGCGCCAGCATAGTATATGTTCTTGTAATATATACATGTTTTTGTAATTGCATACTAATGGAGTTTTTGCTGTTGGGTAGAACAACTTGATGTTATCCTTTATTCTGTCTTCTACAGAGGAACTCAGACCCACACATGTCTTGGGTTGAATAAAACACCAATAATAATCTTTAATAATAAATCAATGTATGGCCCATCTCTACCTTATTTGTGTGTGGTGCCTTGAGGGTTAGCACACACTGCGGATATCAGCCTTTTTTGAATAAATGTGATGAGTCTGAACTTGTGACCGTTGATGTGTAGTTGCAGAGACAGTGCAAGGATAAATGGACAAATCTGGAACTTGCTCTGTGTTCAATGTTTTAAGATTTTTTTCCCATCTCTGCTAAATGGTAAATCTAGTTTTTTTCCCCTCTCTGCTAAATGGTAAATCTAGATCTTTTTTTCATCTCTGCTAAATGGTAAATCTAGATCTTTTTTCATCTCTGCTAAATGGTAAATCTAGATCTTTTTTTCATCTCTGGTAAATGGTAAATATAGATCTTCATCTTCTCAGGAAGTGATCATAACCTCTTAGAAAAAAAGGTGCTATATCTCAAACCTTAAAGGGTTATTTGGCTCTCTCCATAGGATAACCCTTTGAAGAACCCATTTTGGTTCCAGGTAGAACCCGTTTTGATTCCAGGTAGAAATCTTTTGGGTTCCATGTAGAACCCTTTCCATAGAGGGTTCTACGTGGAACAAAAAATGGTTCTACCTGTAACTTAAAAGGGTTATCCTATGGGGACAGCCGAAGAGCTGTTTTGGAACCCTTTTTTCTGAGAGTGTATGAATGCTGTTTCACCAGTCTGGTCTGGTTGAGCCTGTAAGGTACTGTGACCAGTTCAGACACCTGCACTGTCATGTCCAAGACTTTATAAGATGACCTGTAATGGAATTAACAAGAATAGCACATCTTCTTTAACTGTTTCCTAGTGTTGCCAAAGTTGACTTGAAAGCAGTAACCTTGGTTCAGAATGATGTCTGTCTGAAAGGCCTGATGAAGATTCACCATTATTAGTGTGTCGGTGTTCTTTGCCCACTAGACTTACAGTACATGTACCAGAAATGAATATCTTCTTTCACCTTCAAAAGGTCTGAGCCTGTTCATGCCATGCAAGATTTTTGAATGTAGAAATATAATGTAATTATATTAGAAACCACTGCTGTAGATCATTTAAGGTGAATCAAAAGGTCAGGCGAGAAGTGGAGTAACCACCTGTGGCTTTGTGTCCCAAATGGCACCCTATTATGTAATGCACTTATTTTGAACAGAGCCCTAATGCACTAGCCTATATAGGGAATAGGGATCTATTTGGGATGCAGTTTTTGAATCAGTTTGAAGTTCCTGTGATTCTGACAGGTTCTAGTTCCCCCTGCCTTAATCTGGTTTGATGATTCAGTTAACATGGCATGGATTAACAGAGATCAAACTACACATAAGGGATAACAAGGGGATGATTGTGCTAACTGTTCTTTTCCTTAATTCTCTGCCCCCATGCCCCTCTCCCACTCTTCTATTCGTCAACACCAGTTACACTGGCAAGCCACAGCTATTGGTTTAATATGAGGAGGAACATCCTTTGTTTGGTTTTGTCTGTCAACCAACCCTTGTTAGAACCTATCAGAGTCATGAACTTTGTGTGTGTGTGCAGTGGTGGAAAAAGTACCCAATTGTCATACTTGAGGAAAAGTAAAGATATCTAAATAGAAAATGACTCAAGTAAAAGTGAAAGTCACCCAGTAAAACACTACTTGAGTAAAAGTCTAAAAGTATTTGGTTTTAAATATACTTAAGTATCAAAAGTAAATGTAATCACTAAAATATACTGAAGTATCAAAAGTAAAAGTATAAATCATTTAAAATTCCTTATATTAAGCAAACCAGACGGCACAATTTTTTTTATTAAGCAAGCCAGGGGCACTTTCCAACACTCAGACATAATTAAAAAAACGAAGCCTTCATGTTTAGTGAGTCCGCCAGATCAGAGGCAGTAGAGATGACTAGGGGTGTTCTCTTGATAAGTGCGTGAATTGGACCATTTTCCTGCAAAGCAATCAAAATGTAATGAGTACTTTTGGGTGTCATAAAAAATGTATGGAGAAAAACATACACTGTTTTCTTTAGGAATGTAGGGAAGTAAAAGTAAAAGTAGTCAAAAATATAAATAGTAAAGTACAGATACGCCCAGAAATGACTTAAGTAGTACTTTAATGTATTTTTACTTAAGTACTTTACACCACTGTGTATGTGTGTATCAAAGTGATGAAGTTATTCTGACGCTGTGACTCAAGGCAGCACTCTGTTCAACACCAAAAGGCTGAGCATGCAGAATGTTAGAATGATACATTTTTGAGTGGTTTCTACTTAACCAGTCTCATTATAGACAGACTCCTCACAGGTTATTGTATTTTAAAGCATGATCTACATTGATGCCTTTGCACTAGGCTACTCCAGCTCCTATGCCAAACTGCATCCCATAGGGCAGAACTGTCTGAAAGGTTCGTAAACTGGTTGTAATGATGTTATTTCAAACATCGTTGCCCTTTGGAATTGGGTTATGTTGTAAAGACTGTATATATCTGCATGCAAGTTGAGGAAAGCCTATAGGTTTGTCTGTATTCCTTTATGGGTGGCCCCAGTTGAGAATTTGAATCACAGCCAGTCCCAGCAGGGCATCCAGATTTCAGTGGTCTTTTTGTTGTGTCTCAACAACCCAGTCAGACCCCACTGTGTCATTAGTTTGTTTGTGAACTCAACTGTTCCTTTGGCTGTGTTGTTTTTACTCTCAGTCTCTGAAAGAGTTTTGAGTTCCTCAAGCAGCCAGATAAGAGATTATGCTGTGCCCTGCCGTTGTGTGGGCCTACAGTGGTTAGAAAGTTCAGTGTATGGAACAACCAGCCAGACATACTGAACACTGACTATAACAATAACACTAAATTCTAAAGCTTATTTGAACTAATGTCCACTGAATATGTAGGTCTACCTGTTGATGGGTTTTAGGGATTATTGTGGATCCAACCTGAGGAAAGGGTTAGTGATTTATGAGACGTTACAGTCAGTAATATGTGATTAAACCTGCTGAATCACAGAGGAATGACAAACAGCTTGTCATAGCAGGAAGCAACCAAAACAGGGTTAAAACGGACAATTTCACCTTTTCCCCCTGGGGCTCCGAAAGCGTAGCTCTTTTATCCGGAATGGGGCGGAATGATGACATCATAGGTAGCGTTGCCTGGACAACTGAGCAGCGTAGATGGAATTAAAAGCCTCCATGCCACTCCTCATCTGTATCATTGGGTTAGCAGGGCGTCTCCCATTCATTCACACCAACAGATACACACACACACACACACACACACACGCACGCACACAGGTACACACACAACAACTACACGCACGACATGTACACACGTGTGTGTATGTCGTGTGTGTTGTTTGTGTGAGCGTTGTGTTGTGTGTAACTGTGTGCTTGTGGTGTGTGTGTAACTGTGTGCTTGTGGTGTGTGTGTGTGTGTGTGTGTGTGTCTGTGTGTGTGTGTGTGTGTGTGTGTGTGTGTGTGTGTGTGTGTGTGTGTGTGTGTGTGTGTGTGTGTGTGTGTGTGTGTGTGTGTGTGTGTGTGTGTGTGTGGAACGAACAGCTGACTGAAGACAGGACAGCCGGGTGTTTGTGCGGTTGAGTCCGTTTCTGCGATAACATTGACTCTTAACAACGTGATGAAACTTTGTTGCCCCTTGCTGGAACAAGCAAAGTGTTGTAGCAAAGGATGAAAATGGGCTTAGAAACTCTAACCCTGGAAATTTGACTGATAAACTCATGCGTACACTCGCAATGTCTGCCTGGTATTGTGATGCAATATTGGCCATCGTAATGTAGCATGTTCATTCAAATGATGTTATCTGATGTGGCTCATGCAATGGAGTCAATTTTTTGCAACGTCAGTTGAGTTGAATCAACAAATCATAGCACATATTGATGGGTACACTTCCTGGTTTTACTTCCTGCTTCGCTCCTATGGGTACACTCGCAATGGCCACCAGTCCACCCATTATGCCATAATGTATTTGCTATTTGAACGGTTATTATGGAGACCCCGGTCATTTGGCTGACCAATTACCATCATCCAAAATTCCATTACCGTTACATCCCTACTGTAACGTCGACGCAGGGAGTCAGGGAACAGGTGCAGTTAGTGAGTTTAATATTAACGAACATAGAACGATACAAAACAAAAGAAACGTCTCACAAGAAAACATAACCAATACTGTTTGATAATAAAAGAGTGCTATATAAAGGGTAAGTAATCAGGGAGTAATGAAGTTCAGGTGTGACTGATGATGAGTCGCAAATGTGCGTAAAGATGGGTTGCCAGGACCGGTGGTTAGTAGAACGGCGATGTCGAGCGCCGGGGAGCGGGAGTAGACGTGACACCTACGTTGGGCTCCCTAGTGGAACACAGGTGAAAATCGCTTTCTGTTCCCATGAATGAATGGTATGTAAAGAGACTAGTCCACTTGGAGTGGTGTGTGTGTGTGACTGTGTGTGTGGGGTGGGGTGGGGAGGTGGGGTGATGGAAGGAAGTTATTTTTGGAAGCTGACATCAGTGTGAAGTTGGGGGCCAATCTGGTGCTGTTGTTGGAGTGCCATTCTGTTGTGTCTGAGTCAGACAAGTGCTGAAAACAGACAAGTGCTGTTGACTGGACGCAAAGGAGTGTGTGTTGTTTGTATGTGTGTGTGTGTTGTTTGTATGTACGTGCGTGTGTGTGTGTGTGTGTGTGTGTGTGTGTGTGTGTGTGTGTGTGTGTGTTGTGTGCAGTGCTTTTTGTAAGTACATGGAGTAGCCAGCCAAATAGAAAAAGTTGCCAGCCAGGGAGTTCCTGTCTGAGGGGGCATGCCCCCCACAATATGTGTTTTGCAGAACAAGCTCTATTTTGGTGGCCTCTGGTACATTCTAATGCCTTGATTCCAGCTGAAATACACAGCTACATTATTGAATACTTTAATGACTTTACCTCCCAGATTGGTAAAATGAGTTGTGGTATAGAAAGACATGACTTTACAATTAAAATGACTGAAAATGTATCAATTCAGTGTGCTGTTAGTTGTTTTGGATATTGTTTAGGCCTAGGCCTATATGATCAGGACTAAGTAAGGTTATTGTTAAAAAAGGCTATCTTAATTAAAGTCATATTTACAGTTGTACTGCAACATATATGAAATCAAATCAAATCAAATTTGATTTGTCACATACACATGGTTAGCAGATGTTAATGCGAGTGTAGCGAAATGCTTGTGCTTCTAGTTCCGACAATGCAGTAATAACCAACGAGTAATCTAACAAAACAATTTCACAACAACTACCTTATACACACAAGTGTAAAGGGATGAAGAATATGTACATAAAAATATATGAATGAGTGATGGTACAGAACGGCATAGGCAAGATGCAGTAGATGGTATAGAGTACAGTATATACATATGAGATGAGTAATGTAGGGTATGTAAACATATAAAAGTGGCATTGTTTAAAGTGGCTAGTGATACATGTATTACATAAAGATGGCAAGATGCAGTAGATGGTATAGAGTACAGTATATACATATGAGATGAGTAATGTAGGGTATGTAAACATTATATTAAGTGGCATTGTTTAAAGTGGCTAGTGATACATTTTTTACATACATTTTTCCATTATTAAAGTGGCTGGAGTTGAGTCAGTATGCTGGCAGCAGCCACTCAATGTTAGTGGTGGCTGTTTAACAGTCTGATGGCCTTGAGATATAAGCTGTTTTTCAGTCTATTGGTCCCAGCTTGATGCACCTGTACTGACCTCACCTTCTGGATGATAGCGGGGTGAACAGGCAGTGGCTCGGGTGGTTGTTGTCCTTGATGATCTTTATGGCCTTCCTGTGACATCGGGTGGTGTAGGTGTCCTGGAGGGCAGGTAGTTTGCCCCCGGTGATGCGTTGTGCAGACCTCACTACCCTCTGGAGAGCCTTACGGTTGTGGGCGGAGCAGTTGCCGTACCAGGCGGTGATACAGCCCGACAGGATGCTCTCGATTGTGCATCTGTAGAAGTTTGTGAGTGCTTTTGGTGACAAGCCGAATTTCTTCAGCCTCCTGAGGTTGAAGAGGCGCTGCTGCGCCTTCTTCACCACGCTGTCTGTGTGGGTGGACCAATTCAGTTTGTCCGTGATGTGTACGCCAAGGAACTTAAAACTTACTACCCTCTCCACTACTGTCCCGTCGATGTGGATAGGGGGGTGCTCCTTCTGCTGTTTCCTGAAGTCCACAATCATCTCCTTTGTTTTGTTGACTTTGAGTGTGAGGTTCTTTTCCTGACACCGCACTCCGAGGGCCCTCACCTCCTCCCTGTAGGCCGTCTCGTCGTTGTTGGTAGTCAAGCCTACCACTGTAGTGTCGTCTGCAAACTTGATGATTGAGTTGTAGGCGTGCATGGCCACGCAGTCGTGGGTGAACAGGGAGTACAGGAGAGGGCTCAGAACGCACCCTTGTGGGGCCCCAGTGTTGAGGATCAGCGGGGTGGAGATGTTGTTACCTACCCTCACCACCTGGGGGCGGCCCGCCAGGAAGTCCAGCACCCAGTTGCACAGGGCGGGGTCGAGACCCAGGGTCTCGAGCTTGATGACGAGTTTGGAGCATACTATGGTGTTAAATGCTGAGCTGTAGTCGATGAACAGCATTCTCACATAGGTATTCCTCTTGTCCAGATGGGTTAGGGCAGTGTGCAGTGTGGTTGCGATTGTGTCGTCTGTGGACCTATTGGGGCGGTAAGCAAATTGGAGTGGGTCTAGGGTGTCAGGTAGGGTGGAGGTGATATGGTCCTTGTCTAGTCTCTCAAAGCACTTCATGATGACGGAAGTGAGTGCTACGGGGCGGTAGTCGTTTAGCTCAGTTACCTTAGCTTTCTTGGGAACAGGAACAATGGTGGCCCTATTGAAGCATCTGGGAACAGCAGCCTGGGATAAGGATTGATTGAATATGTCCGTAAACACACCAGCCAGCTGGTCTGCGCATGCTCTGAGGACGCAGCTGGGGATGCCGTCTGGGCCTGCAGCCTTGCGCGGGTTAACATGAATTGCCACAATGATGTTTTCTTGCTCTGCTGCTGTGGACACCTTTGAATCCTAGGAAAATACAACAAGATCTTTGGTTTACTTGTCCTGATGCAATACCATGGACATATCTACGTTGTATGATTTATGAATAGGAGATGAACTTTATTCAGTCAGTTTGACACCTTTTATAAACTAGTCATCACTTCCTGTTCGGTCAACAATCAAAGAACAGTAAATAGCCTATGCTCCCGACTCCGTGGCTGGCTATAGTAGGCCTATGAAACCGGCGAAAGAAAATAATTGAATGTGCCACAAAACAATAATTAAGTAGATTTCAACTCATTGTCACCACGTACACCATGTAATTCACTTACAGGAGACGATGAAGAAGCATCATGCTCTCCCTCCGTGAAAATCGGTAGAAAGCTATACAGACTTTTCTGACTAACGAATTGAAACGTTAAAATTGAATAGAAGCCTAGTTAATTAATGAAGTGGAAAAAGTACCCGGCTAACAATGAGTCTGTTATCGGCTATTTGGCCGACGGCCGGTGCTTATGGAAAACACTGTGTGTGTGTGTCCATGTGCTATGTGTTCATCTGTGGTCTGCAGACAGCAGTGGTGGAGCTGCTGAAGCAGAACAGTCCAGTTCTGCAGCCTCTGCACTTCCTTGTTGGATGTCCTTGTGTCACTCCCCTGTAGAGGCAGACATACATCCTGGTCCCTTCTAAGTGAAGGTCAATCAGGACTATCTAGGGTGTGTTTTGAATACAGGGTCATGGGTGTGTTGTAAATGCAGACTAATGGCTGAACTATAGTACTGTACTGTAGCTGACAGTGCTCAACATTAGCTAGGTCACCTCCAGACAATACGATGTCAGACAGAGAGCCTTGTTGTGAACCACAGACAGTGTGGAAGCTGCTGTCACACAGTTGTGATGGGGTATTTATAGACTCCTGCTTTGTGTGTGCTTGCGCTAGCTCTCCCGCCTCTCCCCTAACGTCATCCAGGACCCAGCCTCCTGCCGACCAATGTATTGGGCAGACACACAGCCACAGTTATATTATATACATTCAGTCTGTTTCCTACGTGCGTCTCTAATAAAGAACACCACAATTTACTCTTTAACTAACTCCTACTACTCCTTGCCCTATTCACTTCGTCCCATGAGTCATTAGTGCTTACCTGTAGGGGCCTTGACTGACTGACTTGTAGTGAGTGCATACATTCCCCATGGGAATTGAACCTACGACCCTGGTGTTGCTAGGACCATGCTCTTACCACCTGAGCCACACAGGACCACAGGAAGAGGTTGCCCCCCCAAGCACCCCAATCCTTTTTAGTCTAGGACTAGGCTTAAATGGTGTCCGGGACACCAGCTCTTAGATATCTCGAGCTAACCTTAGAGGGGCCACACCCATGCACTAGTTCTCACCTGAGAGCAGAGCAGGCCTTGGTGACATTGGAGCTGGTCAGTGGGAAAGATGAAGCTCTGGATAAATAGTATTATGCAAGCCACTTACTCTTAATAACACATCTCTAGGCCAAATGCTACTCACCCTCAGGCTGTATCTCAAATGGTACCCTATTCCGTACACAGTGCACTACGTAGAGCCTTTTGGGTTCTGGTCAAAAGTTATGCACTATAGGGAATAGGGGGCCATTTGGGAAGCAGACAGTCACTACAAGAGTAGACAGACAGCTTGTTGCGTGTTTTTTACAAGTCTGTTACGTGTCAGAGCAGAGAATCCAGTGGGCACTGGCCAGTGCCATGGTGATGCTGCTGTTTACGTGGATGCGTGGTGGTGGCCACAATAGCTGAGCTAAGGGTGCGTCCTAAATGGCACCTTATTTCCTGTATATTACACTACTTTTATTGCACTATAAAGGGAAAGGGTGCTATTTTGGATGCACACTAAAGACTGGAGAAGCCATAGCAGGTTGCTTAGCAACTGCCAGACACAGTGGGTAATAAAACATCTTTACATCTTACAATAAAATACATACATCGATTGAGTCTAAGAACTACAGTACTGTCACGTTCCTGACCTTATTTCCTTTGTTAAGTCTTTGTTTAGTTGGTCAGGACGTGAGCTGGGTGGGCATTCTATGTTATGTGTTTCTATGTTTGGTTTAGGGTTGTCTGATTTGCCTGATATGGTTCTCAATCAGAGGCAGGTGTTTTACATTGTCTCTGATTGGGAACCATATTTAGGTAGGCTGTTCTCACTGTTTGTTTGTGGGTGATTGTTCCTGTTCGTGCGTTCATTGTTTTTCATTTGTTCACATGTTCAGGACTGTTAGCGTCGTTGGTTTCGTTTTGTTTATTGTTTTGTTCATCTAGAAAAGTATTCTAATAAATATGGATACATACCACGCTGCGTTTTGGTCCTCCGATCCTTCTAACTTATCCTCCTCAGACGAGGAGGATTACGACGAGCGTTACAAGTACATAATATTTGTTCATGTTCTACCTCAATTTCCTCGTACCCTTGCACATCAACTTGTACTGGTACCTCTTGTATAAAGCCTCATCGTGTATCTATTATTACTTTATTATGTGTTTTTCTTTTCTATTATTTCTCTATTTTCTTTCTCTCTGCATTGTTGGGAAGGGCCCGTAAGCATTTCACTGTTAGTCTACGCCTGTTGTTCCTAGGTTACCATGGTTGGATTGTATTGGGTTGGCATAATGCATGTTGTTACTGGTCATTTCTATGTAAAAGGACCCATAAGCACAAAAATTTTACATTTATAGGAGCATATAACATTTGGTGTCAAATGAAAGCATCAATGTAACAGTATAAGCATCAAATGAAGCATCGTTACCCATCGCTCCACAAAGGCCGCGGCCCTTGCAGAGCAAGGGGCAACCCTACTTCAAGTCTCAGAGCAAGTGACGTAACCGATTGAAACGCTATTAGCGCGTACCCACTAACTAGCTGGCCATTTCACATCCGTTACACTCACCCCCCTTTCGACCTCCTCCTTTTCCGCAGCAACCAGTGATCCGGGTCAACAGCATCAATGTAACAGTATAACTTTATGGCGTCCCCTCGCCCCAACACGGGCGTGAACCAGGGACCCTCTGCACACATCAACAACGGTCGCCCACGAAGCATCGTTACCCATCGCTCCACAACGGCCGTGGCCCTTGCAGAGCAAGGGGCAACCCTACTTCAAGTCTCAGAGCAAGTGACGTAACCGATTGAAACGCTATTAGCGCGTACCCGCTAACTAGCTAGCCATTTCACATCCGTTACACATACATACATTTTTCAACCATTTTCCATTCTAAAAATGGAATAAGCTACGGCTTTGATTTCTGGTCACACAGATGGAAAAGGGGTCTTAAAAAACATCTACTAGAAAAAGTCTTAAAAGGTCTTAGAAATACATCATACATAAAAACCCAATCATGTTGAAGTAAAGGCAACTAATATCAAGATTTATATTTGGTTTTGCAGAAATGATTTGCCTTTTGTAAGTTAAAAAAACACTGCCTAGTGTCTTGTCATTCTGTTACCAAAAACCCACATATGTTTAAGATATCTTCTAATTTCTCTCCCTCATGAGGAAGTTCACAGAAGTAACAAGTAAAGGTAGACCTAACAATGAGTTAGTGTTTTTACTGATAACAATTGTGTTTATGAATTATTAAGTGATTAAAACGCATCACTCTGTTACAAAATCAGAAACAGAGTGACCGAAAAATCAGTAACAGAATGACTGCAATTGAATTGGCCACAATGGGAAATCATAGTAGTCACTAACCGTAGTTGCAGTAGAGCACAGTACAGCACAGTTCAGTAAGGTAGATGTCTATGATTGGTACAGATATGCTTACTCTGGCGAGACGTTTTGATAACCGTGTAAATCTCTCTAGGACAAGGTGACTTTTAGCAATATATTCGCCTGTATTTACCCCCCAAAAATGAAACGCTAATTAGCTGCTAATGTGGCTGTTAAAAAGAGCTACAAATGCCATGATGATCTGGATGAGATTGCTGAATCGAGGCAAAGGTATGGATCTCTGGATTAACTATCTAATGTTAGCTAAATTTTGTAATTAATAAATTGGTAAAATGGCTTTTTAAATAAACAATTCTGTGAACTGTCTTGTGCAGGTTTTAAATTGACCTAATACCTGTTAGCAAAAGTGTCAGCTAGAGATGACGAGCAGGAGCTTGCAGGGATTTATTTGTAGTCTTCCATGACGTCTACTTTGACGCTAATTAGCATGTTTGAATCTGAGAGTAAATAGAGCTGAAATATATTGATAAGTCACCTTGTCCGAGAGAGATTTGCATGGTTATCAAAACGTCATGCCAGGGTAAGCCTACACAAAACACAGCCCTTATTTTAAGTGTTTCTAAAATCCCCTATGGGAAAAATGAATGGTGCAAAAACGATTGGAACCATTTCCCTGTTTGACCGCTAGGTTTTATGGGTATTATGACACCTCCACTGTGGGGCTCTATTGCCATATGGGAACCTAAATATTTATGAATTACTGGTAGATAATGCGTCCTTCTTGGAATATTCAGAAAGAACAACACCATGACTGCATCCCAAATGGCACCCTATTATTCCCTTTATTATTGTAACGGCAGTCTAGCTCTTCCTCCTCCTCGGACGAGGAGAGAAGAGAAGGATCGGAGGACCAATGTGCAGCGTGGTAATTTTCCATGAATTTAATTAACACAAAGACAAGATACTGACAAACTAATACAAAACAACAAACGTGAAGCTACAAACAAAAGTGCAATACACAAGCTACTAACATTAGACATAGACACTATACAAAATAACAAACGAACTAACCGTCACAGTCCTAGCTGGTGCAGACAAAACACAAAGACAGGAAACAACCACCCACAATCCCCAACACAAAACAAGCCACCTATATATGATTCTCAATCAGGGACAACGATTGACAGCTGTCTCTGATTGAGAACCATATTAGGCTGAACACAGAAACAGACGAACTAGACACACAACATAGAATTCCCACCCAGCTCACGTCCTGACCAACACTAAACAAGCAAAACACATAAGAACTCTGGTCAGGACGTTACAATTATTCATTACTTTTTTCCCCCTTTCAAGTTGATACAAGGAATGAAAATGTAAACTTTGTCGTTATCATGAAGAGTTTATTTTAGTTTCAAGCCTTCTAGAGACACCAAAAGTGTGGCCTATCATCATATTTGAATCACTGAAGTAAAATAATAGTGTAGTATTTGAACGTTGCTAGCCATTACACTTTATGACCTGTTATTTTGTTTAAACGTTTCATCTGGAGTGGCGCTCTCTCTGGTCTCCATGACGAGTTTCCTGCCCGCTTCCTAGTGATCCAGAAACCCACAAATGGCCCCAGCCCTTTAGAGAAGTAGCTTGGTGGCATTTTACACACAAACACGCACGCACGTGCTCAAAGGCTCCTCTGACTGTAACTGTAACTTAACCATTCCAGTAGGGACTAGGCTACTCTTGTCTTGTTCTCCTGTGTTTTGGGACTTTCCTTCCCAGTGACCCATAAAACAAAACAATGCCTCTGATACTGAATACTTGCTTTGCTATGTCTGTTGCTCCGTTGCTGTAGCCCGCTCCAACTAACTGACCTATCTTTGACCCATTAAACAAAATACCTCCCTGATGCTGAATTTTTGATTTGCTCTGTCTGTTACAGTTTACTCAAAATGTTGGTAGATGTTTGCCCGAAACAAATTGCTCCATTTATGGCCATTAAGTCCTGAATATTTAAGCCATTTCAGCTCAGATGGACCCAAAGTGCTAAACACTGAATGACAGCAGGCTTACTGCACCCACACTAGGAAAAAAAGCTTATATCCAGAACCTAAAAGGGTTCTTCAGTTGTCCCCATAGGAGAAAAAAGGGGAACCCTTTTTGGTTCCAGGTCAAACTATTTTGGGTTCCATATAAAACCCTTTCCACAGAGGGTTCTACATGGAACCCAAAAGAGTTCTACATGGAACCAAAAAGGGTTCCCCTATTGGGACAGCCGAATAACTCTTTTGGAACCGTGGGAAATTGCACTAAACCTATGGGAGATCAATGAGGACCAAAAATTGTCCTATGCACCCAATAACACCCAATAACTGTTCTGATTGTTTTATGGGTTTAGCTTATAGATCTTAGATGGTCCGGTTGGCCCACCAGACTCTCCCCAGCTCATTTTGTCATCATTGACAGTTCAAAAGTGAGTGACATTGTTTCATTTGCTCAGTATGGAGAGTGCCATATATGTCCTCCACTGTAACAAGATCCTCCGGGCTATAGATAAGAGGAAAGTGTTGTGTTGATTCAGAGAGCATACACACACAGCACTACAGAGAAATCTGGGATCAGCTCTGAAACAGACGTTGGTCTGACTGGTTTCACTGGAATGTGTTGAAGAATGATAGACTCTGAATGACTGGCAAGTTGAAGCTGAGGATGACTCCACCCGAAATTGTGTGGTCACCAGTCATTGTTTACTGTACTTCAAACAGGATGAGACAGCCTATGCTACTCTCTTGACTCTGATGATGACATGGGTCATCATCACAAGTTACACAGGATATGAATGTAATCTATTTCTTTCAAATTCCACAACAAAACCTAATACACACAATCTAGTCAAGGAATGGGAGGAGACTAAATAAGTATAAAATATATGGGTGAGCAGTGACAGGGCGGCTAAGATGCAATAGATAGTAAAGAATAGATAGTAAAGGATACAGTATACAGTATATACAGTCGTGGCCAAAAGTTTTGAGAATGACACAAAAATTAATTTTCACCAAGTCTGTTGCCTCAGTTTGTATAATGGCAATTTGCATATACTCCAGAATGTTATGAAGAGTGATCAGATGAATTGCAATTAATTGCAAAGTCCCTCTTTGCCATGCAAATTAACTGAATCCCCCCAAAACATTTCCACTACATTTCAGCCCTGCCACAAAAGGACCAGCTGACATCATGTCAGTGATTCTCTCGTTAACACAGGTGTGAGTGTTGACGAGGACAAGGCTGGAGATCACTCTGTCATGCTGATTGAGTTCGAATAACAGACTGGAAGCTTAAAAAGGAGGGTGGTGCTTGGAATCATTGTTCTTCCTCTGTCAACCATGGTTACCTGCAAGGAAACACGTGCCGTCATCATTGCATTGCACAAAAAGGGCTTCACAGGCAAGGATATTGCTGCCAGTAAGATTGCACCTAAATCAACCATTTATCGGATCATCAAGAACTTCAAGGAGAGCGGTTCAATTGTTGTGAAGGCTTCAGGGCGCCCAAGAAAGTGCATCTGCACGCACAGTGAGGCGAAGACTTTTAGAGGATGGCCTGGTGTCAAGAAGGGCAGCAAAGAAGCCACTTCTCTCCAGGAAAAAAATCAGGGACAGACAGATATTCTGCAAAAGTTACAGGGATTTGGCTGCTGAGGACTGGGGTAAAGTCATTTTCTCTAATGAATCCCCTTTCCGATTGTTTGTGGCATCCGGAAAAAAGCTTGTCCAGAGAAGACAAGGTGACCGCTATACCATCAGTCCTGTGTCATGCCAACAGTAAAGCATCCTGAGACCATTCATGTGTGGGGTTGCTTCTCAGCCAAGGGAGTGGGCTCACTCACAATTTTGCCTAAGAACACAGCCATGAATAAAGAATGGTACCAACACATTTTCCGAGAGCAACTTCTCCCAACCATCCAGGAACAGTTTGGTGACGAACAATGTCTTTTCCAGCATGATGGAGCACCTTGCATTAAGGCAAAAGTGATAACTAAGTGGCTCGGGGAACAAAACATCGATATTTTGGGTCCATGGCCAGGAAACTCCCCAGACCTTAAACGTGTTAACCCTCGCAAGGCTGCCGGCCCAGACGGTATCCCTAGCCGCGTCCTCAGAGCATGCACAGACCAGCTAGCTGGTGTGATTCGGTACATATTCAATCAATCTCTATCCCAGTCTGCTGTCCCCACATGCTTCACCTCCACCCTACCTGTCACCCTAGACCCACTCCAAATTGCTTACCGCCCCAATAGGTCCACAGACGATGCGATCGCCATCACACTGCACACTGCCCTATCCCATCTGGACAAGAGGAATACCTATTTAAGAACGCTGTTCATTGACTACAGCTCAGCACTCAACACCATAGTACCCTCCAAACTCATCATTAAGCTTGAAACCCTGGGTCTCGACCCCGCGCTGGTCAACTGGGTCCTGGACTTCCTGACGGGCTGCCCCCAGGTGGTGAAGGTAGTAAACAACATTTCAACTCCGCTGATCCTCAACACTGGGGCCCCACAATGGTGCGTTCTCAGCCCTCTCCTGTACTCCTTGTTCACCCATGACTGTGTGGCCATGCACGCCTCCAACTCAATCATCAAGTTTGCACTACAATGGTAGGCTTGATTACCAACAGCCTACAGGGAGGAGGTGAGGGGCCTCGGAGTGTGGTGTCAGGAAAATAACCTCTCACTCAATGTCCACAAAACAACAGAGATGATCATGGACTTCAGGGAACAGCAATTGGAGCACCCCCCTATCCACATCGACGGGACAGCAGTGGAGAAGGTGGAAAGTTTGAAGTTCCTCTGGGTACATATCACGGACAAACTAAAATGGTCCACCCACACAGACAGTGTGGTGAAGAAGGCGCAACAGCGCGAAAAAATGTGGCTTGTCACCGGAAACCCTCACAAACTTTTACAGGTGCACAATTGAGAGCATCCTGTCGGGCTGTGTCACCGCCTGGTACGGCAACTGCACTGCCCACAACCGCAGGGCTCTCGAGAGGGTGGTGCGGTCTGCACAACGCATCACCGGGGGCAAACTACCTGCCCTCCAGGACACCTACAACACCCGATGTCACAGGAAGGCCAAAAAGATCATCAAAGACAATAACCACCCAAGCCACTACCTGTTCACCCTGCTTCCATCCAGAAGGTGAGGTCAGTACAGGTGCATCAAAGCTGGGACAGAGAGATTGAAAAACAGCTTCTATCTCAAAGCCATCAGACTGTTAAACAGCCACCACTAGCACAGAGAGGCGGCTGCCTACCTACAGACTTGATATCATTGGCCACTTTAATATAAATGGAACACTAGTCACTTTAATAATGCCAGTTTAAGAATGTTTACATATCTCGCATTACTCATCTCATATGTACAGTCCCGACCAAAAGTTTTGAGAATGACACACATATTAATTTTCACAAAGTTTGCTGCTTCAATGTCTTTAGATATTTTTGTCAGATGTTACTATTGAATAGTGAAGTATAATTACAAGCATTTCATAAGTGTCAAAGGCTTTTATTGACAATTACATGAAGTTGATGCAAAGAGTCAATATTTGCATTGACCCTTCATTTTCAAGACCTCTGCAATCTGCCCTGGCATGCTGTCAATTAACTTGTTTGTCCACCCGCCTCTTAAGGATTGACCACAAGTTCTCAATGAGATTAACCTGTTTGGGCGCATGAACCGCTAGCAGGTCACCTACGACAACATCCGGTGAATTTGCAGAGCGCGAAATTCAAAATACAAAAATCGTGATATTAAACATTCATGAAAATACAAGTGTCATACATCATTTAAAAGCTTAACTTCTTGTTAATCCAACCGCTTTGTCAGATTTCAAAAGGCTTTACGGGGAAAGCATACCATGCGATTATCTGAGGACTGCGCCCCACATCAAAATACTTTTTCAACCAGCACAGGCATCACAAAATCACAAATAGCGATTAAATAAATCACTTACCTTTGAAGATCTTCCTCTGTTTGCAATTCCAAGGGTCGCAGGTACACAATGAATGGTCGTTTTGTTCGATAATGTCCTTCTTTATATCCAAAAAAGTCAGTTTAGTTGGCACCAATGATCTCAGTAATCCACTCGTTCAACATGCGTACAAACAAATCCAAAAAGTTACCGGTAAAGTTTGTCCAAACAAGTCAAACGATGATTCTAATTAATCCTCAGTTACTCTAATATCTAAATAAACTATAATATTTAAGACTGAGAATATTATGTTCAATAGGGAAGATAAATAACGAAGAGCGTGCACCTCATTCACGTGCCAAAAAGACTACTTTTCTAATGAGAGACACCTTGGAAAAACTACAACTACTTGCTCATTTTTCAAAAAACAATCCTGAAACCCTTTCTAAAGACTGTTGACATCTAGTGGAAGCCATAGGAACTGCAATCTTGGTCCTATCTATTTGTATTTCCCATAGGCTAGCATTGAAATGACCTGTGACCTCAAAAAAAAAAAAGTCAATATTTTCTTCTGACCACCTATTGTGGTTCAGGGCTTTGTAAGACCTGCTACATGCTGTAGGCTACATCATCCTTTTCAATCTAGAAACATTATTTATCACTTTCCAGGAGAATCGTCCCTCCCATAACACGGAACCCAAATCGGCTGCGCGTGTGCGCCATCGTGCATACATTTATTTTGTCCCCCTACACCAAATGCGATCACGACACGCAGGTTAAAACAATTCATAACAATCTCTGAACCAAATACATTAATTTGGGGTCAGGTCGAAAAGCATGAAACCTTTATGGCAGTTTAGCTAGCTAGCTTGCACTTGCTAGCTAATTTGTCCTATTTAGCTAGCTTGCTGTTGCTAGCTAATTTGTCCTGGGATATTAACATTGAGTTGCTATTTTACCTGAAATGTACAAGGTCCTCTACTCCAACAATTAATCCACACATAAAACGGTCAACCGATTCGTTTCTAGTCATCTCTCCTCCTTCTAGGCTTTTTCTTCTCTTGACTTTATATTGCGATTGGCAAATTTCACAAATTAGGTGCATTACCGCCACCGACCTCGTTCGTCTTTCAGTGACCCACGTGGGTATAACCAATAAGGAGATGGCACGTGGGTACCTGCTTCTATAAACCAATGAGGAGATGAGAGGCAGGATTTACAGCGCGATCTGTGTCAGAAATAGAACTGACACTTCTATTTTAGCCCTTTGCAGACACTCGTTGGCACGCGCGAGCAGTGTGGGTGCAATAATTGAATAATTGAATAATATAGATTTCTAAATTTATTTTGCAACGCTCGAGCGGTGTAGTCAGCCTGTAAGGCACCTCTGAGGTGGCACTGCCCTCTACTGGTGAAAAACAGAATTACTGTATGTCTGTCACCATAGCTGTGCTGCAACTTGTTGTCCACATGGTGGCAGTATTGGGCTGTAGTTGAACTTCAATGTTGTGGTCCCAGTGCATAGCCCCACACTGGACAGCAAACACCTGCCAAACAAAGACATGCATTCAATACAGCATATTTTTCAGTGCATTTGAAGCCTTTTACTTAATTTCTATATTTGTGTATATCTCTTTACCATCTTGAAATGCTCAACAGTGTGAATAAAAGCATAGTAAGTACTAAGTCACCTGGATTTCTACACTCACATAAAAAAAAACTTTACTGCAGTGGGCTAAATCAGGATCAGACAGAGTGTTTCTTGGTAGTCTTAAACAAATCTACTTTGAAACAAAAGTATACACCTCACACACATGGTTATGAGCTTTAAAAAAAGAAGACACCTGTACCATGTCAGATATAGAGTTTAAATGTATTTAATTTTGAGTTTGCATTCCAATATTACACTTTACATACACCACGGAAGACTGAAATATAACAAAACTGTTTGACATAGAAACACCGGATTTTCAGCGGGTTTTAAAAATAATGTTTATTACTTATGAACTTATGAAAAATATGAATAACATTCCATCCATGAGGCCATTGCAGGGTGATTTGGTCATTTGACTGCAGGAAGGGGCTACCCAAAGCAAGTCTGTAAATGCCAATATCTTGGTCACTGATCGTTAGACCTAGAATATTGAATGTAAGAAGGTTGCACACTGCATGATAATGTCTGTTGAATGGTGATGGATTAGGAGAATCCATTGTGGGAACCCCTGGGATAGTGGAGTACCACAGTCTCTCATGCAGAATACATTTGGCAGCTTGGCTCGACCCTGTAGGAAAACACTTAAGGTGTGTTCTCACTCAGGTACAGCTGGCCTGGTGACTAGCCCCATGGGAGCGTGCATTGTGTGTACTGTGTCAGTGTCCCTCCCATGTAATTGCAGTGGAGGAGTGAGAGGGTAGAAGTACAGGTGTTCAACAATAGCTCTTTCTCCTGCATGGAGGACTAGACAGGTGTGAGGCTGGATGGGCTAGCCAGGCCTCTTTCTGCCTCTCCTCTCTGCACAGACTGAAGAGGGGACCCATGTCTTTGGCCTGAATGCTGATGGATGTTTCAAAGTCATCAGCCTTGCAATAACTGAAGCCTGTTCCAAAGCACCTTTGACTCCTTGCAGTTTTTTGAAGATGACAAGAAACAGCTGTCGTTCCTGTTAGAATTTGTTTACATTTACAACTTTTGTCTTGTTTTTTAAAGGAGTAAGGCATGTGTTGCTCATATAAAGTTAAAGTGGTTGTCTGGTTATCATACCATACATATTGTAGTAGTGGTGTCATGATCTTGAGAATCCAGCTGCAATCTACTGTTTTAGAAGCTACTGTTACCAAACCCTTGATACGATTGGTTTAGTCATGTGAACCTCTCTGAACTCTCGCAATTCCATAATGCCAAGGTTCACACGAATAGGAATACATACTGTTCTGCACAGGATATCCTGGAGTAGTGTATGTGTCAGGCAGAGGAAATAGAATAGAATAGTTTATGTGAGGCTATGAGATCTTGAGCGCGCTCTCTCTGTCTCTGTGTGTGTGTGTGTGCAGCGATGAATTTATGTATAGGATGTGGTGTATACGTTACTGTATTGTACATTATTGCATTGTTGTCCTACTCACTCATGGCCTAGCCCTCCTAGGCATGTGTTTCCATCCTGTTCATTAAGCCTACGCTCATATATGGGCATCCCATCCTCCTCCTGCACTCTAGGTTCACTTCCTGCCCCCCTTCCGCCCACGCTCGCTCCCTGTTAGCCAAGGGTGAAGCAGACATACAGGCGTGGTCTCCCGAAGGAGGAAGTGATGTGGTTGACATTCTCCTTTAATCACCACTTTTGAAACATTTGTTTTGCACTGATTCCCTTGTACACTCACTAGACTTTACGCACACACTGACACATACTACACTGACACTCCAACACACACACACACACACACACACACTTACTGTACGCTCAGACACACAAACACACATGCAAATTGACACCACACACACACACACACACACACACATAGACACACTTTCATACTTCCCATACACTGCTGCTACTCTATTATATATATGCTGATTGCCTAGTCACTTTTATCCCTACCCACATGTACATACTGTGTTACCTCATTTACCTCAACTGCCTTGTACCCCTGCACATTGATTCGGTACTGGTACCCCTGCACATTGATTCGGTACTGGTACCCCTGCACATTGATTCGGTACTGGTACCCCTGCACATTGATTCGGTACTGGTACCCCTGCACATTGATTCGGTACTGGTACCCCTGCACATTGATTCGGTACTGGTACCCCTGCACATTGATTCGGTACTGGTACCCCTGCACATTGATTCGGTACTGGTACCCCTGCACATTGATTCGGTACTGGTACCCCTGCACATTGATTCGGTACTGGTACCCCTGCACATTGATTCGGTACTGGTACCTCTGCACATTGATTCGGTACTGGTACCCCTGCACATTGATTCGGTACTGGTACCCCTGCACATTGATTCGGTACTTGTACCCCTGCACATTGATTCGGTACTGGTACTCCTTGTTGTTTTTATTCTGTTACTAGTTATTTTTTTATTCAGCAAATATTTGTCTCACTTTTTAACTGCACTGTTGGGAATGGAGTCGTAAGTAAGCCTTTCACTGTAAAGTCTACACCTGTTGTATTCGGCGCATGTGACCAATGCAATTGGATTTGATTTGATGACACTCCTCATTTTCTTTCCCTGTCCACCCAGTTTTGTTGACTTTGGGAGGTGGTGCAGTTTGTCAGCGCTAACAGGAACTTAGTAACAAACCCTACCTGTAACCACATGTTCTAGGAAGGAAGAGTTCTTCCCTCTGTGTGAGATACCATGGAATTTGGATATACAGTGGGGTCTGAAATGATTGACACCCTTGATTTAAGATGAGCAAAAATAACTGTATAAAATAAATAATTAAAATACTGAGTTATATTGTATGCAAAAAAATTGAAATTATACTAATAGAATTGCTCAGAGAAATAGATTTAGTTTAACAAATAATATTTTTTTCTCAAATGTAGGAGTCCAAATTATTGACACCCCTGTTTTCAATACCTCACCTTGCAAGGATAATGGCACAGATCCATGATATCCTTCATCTGCGCTTATGAACTGCCCTCTTTAACAGGTTTATAAATTGGTTTCAAGTCAGGAGACCATTTCTTTTTGGATTTTGATGTGTGCTTGGGGTTATTGTCTTGCTGGAAGATACACTTGTGGCCAAGTTTCAGTCTCCTAACAGAGGCAACCAGGTTTTTTGCTAAAATGTTCTGGTACTGAGTAAAGTTCATGATGTCATTGACCTTAACAAGGGCCCCAGGACCAGTGGAAACAAAATAGCCCCATAACATCAAAGATCCACCACCATATTTTATAGTAGGTATGGGGTTATTTTCTGCTCATGCATTCTCAATTCAACGCCAAACCCACCACTGGTGTACCTGGCCAAAGAACTTTATTTTCATGTCATCCAACAAATGTAAACGTCTGGAGTGTGCTAAATGGCATTGGCACTTGGATTGGAACTGGTGTTTTGGTTAGATGAAGACATGAAAATAGAGCTCTTTGGCCACGCACACCAAATCAAATTCAAATCAAATGTTATTTGTTTAAATGCGCCGAATACAACATGGGTATGCTGTTATGCTGTTTATGTGTCGGAGTGCTAGGGACAGTTTGTTATATCTGGAGTACTTCTCCTGTCTTATCCGGTGTCCTGTGTGAATTTAAGTATGCTCTCTCTAATTCTTTGTTTCTCTCTTTCTTTCTTTCTCTCTCTCGGAGGACCTGAGCCCTAGGACCATGCCTCAGGACTACCTGGCATGATGACTCCTTGCTGTCCCCAGTCCACCTGGCCGTGCTGCTGCTCCAGTTTCAACTGTTCTGCCTGCGGCTATGGAACCCTGGCCTGTTCACCAGACGTGCTACCTGTCCCAGACCTGCTGTTTTCAACTCTCTAGAGACCGCAGGAGCGGTAGAGATACTCTTAATGATCGGCTATGAAAAGCCAACTGACATTTACTCCTGAGGTGCTGACTTGCTGCACCCTCGACAACTACTGTGATTATTATTATTTGACCATGCTGGTCATTTATGAACATTTGAACATCTTGGCCATGTTCTGTTATAATCTCCACCTGGCACAGCCAGAAGAGGACTGGCCACCCCTCATAGCCTGCGTCCTCTCTAGGTTTCTTCCTAGGTTTTGGCCTTTCTAGGGAGTTTTTCTTAGCCACCGTGCTTCTACACCTGCATTGCTTGCTGTTTGGGGTTTTAGGCTGGGTTTCTGTACAGTACTTTGAGATATCAGCTGATGTAAGAAGGGCTATATAAATACATTTGATTTGATTTGGGTAGACCTTACCGTGAAATGCTTACTTACCCGCCCTTAACCAACAATGCAGCTCAAGAAATAGAGTTAAGAAAATATTTGCTATATAAACTAAAGTCATTTTTTAAATAAAAAGTACAACAATAAGATAACATAACCATAACAAGGCTATATACAGGGGGTACCGGTACCGAGTCAATGTGCGGGTGTACAGGTTAGTCGAGGTCATTTGTAGGGGTAAAGTGACTATGCATAGATAATAAACAGCGAGTAGCAGCAGTGTAAAAGCAAAGGGGGGGGGGTCAATGTAAATTGTCCGGGTGGCCCTTTGATTAATTGTTCAGCAGTCTTATGGCTTGGGGGTAGAAGCTGTTAAGGAGTCTTTTAGACCTAGACTTGGCGCTCCAGTACCGCTTGCCGTGCAGTAGCAGAGAGAACAGTCTATGACTTGGGTGACTGGAGTCTTTGACAATTTTTGGGGCCTTCCTCTGACACCGCCTAGTATATAGGTCCTGGATGGCAGGAAGCTTGGCCCCAGTGATGTATTGGGCCATACGCACTACCTTCTGTAGCGCCTTACGGTCGGATGCCGAGCAGTTGCCATACCAGGCAGTGATGCAACCAGTCAGGATGCTCTCGATGGTGCAGCTGTAGAACTTTTTGAGGATATGGGGACCCATGCCAAATCTTTTCAGTCTCCTGAGGGAGAATAGGTGTTGTCGTGCCCTCTTCACGACTGTCTTGTTGTGTTTGGACCATGATAGTTTGTTGATGGTGTGGACACCAAGGAACTTGAAACTCTCGACCCGCTCTACTACAGTCCCGTCGATGTTAATGGGGGCCTGTTCAGCCCTCCTTATCCTGTAGTCCACGGTAATTTCCTTTGTCTTGCTCACATTGAGGGAGAGGTTGTTGTCCTGGCACCACACTGCCAGGTCTCTGACCTCCTCCCTATAAGCTGTCTCATCATTGTCTGGCCTACCACTGTTGTGTTGTCAGCAAACTTAATGATGGTGTTGGAGTCTTGCTTGGCCACGCATTTGTGGGTGAACAGGGAGAACAGGAGGGGACTAAGCATGCACCCCTGAGGGGCCCCGGTGTTGAGGATCAGCATGGCAGATGTGTTGTTGCCTACCCTTACTACCTGGGAGCAGCCCGTCAGGATGTCCAGGATCCAGTTGCAGAGGGAGGTGTTTAGTGTCAGGATCCTTAGCTTAGGGATGAGCTTTGTGGGCACTATTGTGTTGAACGCTGAGCTGTAGTCAATGAACAGCATTCTCACATAGGTGTTCCTTTTGTCCAGGTGAGAAAGGGCAGTGTGGAGTGCGATTGAGATTGCGTCATCTGTAGATCTGTTGGGGCGGTATGCGAATTGGAGTGGGTCTAGGGTTTCCGGGATGATGGTGTTGATGTGAGCCATGACCAGCCTTTTAAAGCACTTCATGGCTACCGACGTGAGTGCTACGGAGCGGAAGTCATTTAGCCAGGTTACCTTCGCATTCTTGGGCAGAGGGACAATGGTGGTCTGCTTGAAACATTTAGGTATTACAGACTCGGCCAGGGAGAGGTTGAAAATGTCAGTGAAGACACTTGCCAGTTGGTCCGCGGATGCTCTGAGTACATGCACTGGTAAATCCTTCTGGCCCCGCGGCCTTGTGAATGTTGACCTGTTTAAAGGTCTTGCTCACATTGGCAACGGAAAGCGTGATCACACAGTCGTCCGGAATAGCTGTTGCTCTCATGCATGCTTCAGTGTTGCTTGCCTCGAAGCAAGCATAAAAGGCATTTAGCTTGTCCGGTAAGCTTGCGTCACTGGGCAGCTCGCGGCTGGGTTTCCCTTTGTAGTCCGTAATAGTTTGCAAGCCAAATAAAATAAAATAAAATACAATTTTATTTGTCACATACACATGGTTAGCAGATGTTAATGCGAGTGTAGCGAAATGCTTGTGCTTCTAGTTCCGACAATGCAGTAATAACCAACGAGTAATCTAACCTAACAATTCCACAACTACTACCTTATACACACAAGTGTAAAGGGATAAAGAATATGTACATAAAGATATATGAATGAGTGATGGTACAGAACGGCATAGGCAAGATGCAGTAGATGGTATCGAGTACAGTATATACATATGAGATGAGTAATGTAGGGTATGTAAACATAAAAGTGCATAGTTTAAAGTGGCTAGTGATACATATATTACATAAAGATGGCAAGATACAGTAGATGATATAGAGTACAGTATATACATATACATTATATTAAGTGGCATTGTTTAAAGTGGCTAGTGATAAAATGTTTTGATCAATTTCCATCAATTTCCTTTTTTTATTAAAGTGAGATGGAGTTGAGTCAGTATGTTGGCAGCAGCCACTCGATGTTAGTGGTGGCTGTTTAACAGTCTGATGGCCTTGAGATAGAAGCTGTTTTTCAGTCTCTCGGTCCCTGCTTTGATGCAACTGTACCTCGCCTTCTGGATGATAGCGGGGTGAACAGGCAGTGGCTCGGGTGGTTGTTGTCCTTGATGATCTTTATGGCCTTCCTGTGACATTGGGTGGTGTAGGTGTCCTGGAGGGCAGGTAGTTTGCCCCCAGTGATGCGTTGTGCAGACCTCACTACCCTCTGGAGAGCCTTACGATTTTGGGCGGAGCAGTTGCCGTACCAGGCAGTGATACAGCCCGACAGGATGCCCTCGATTGTGCATCTGTAGAAGTTTGTGAGTGCTTTTGGTGACAAGCCGAATTTCTTCAGCCTCCTGAGGTTGAAGAGGCGCTGCTGCGCCTTCTTCACAACGCTGTCTGTGTGGGTGGACCAATTCAGTTTGTCCGTGATGTGTACGCCGAGGAACTTAAAACTTACTACCCTCTCCACTACTGACCCGTCGATGTGGATAGGCGGGTGCTCCCACTGCTGTTTCCTGAAGTCCACAATCATCTCCTTTGTTTTGTTGACTTTGAGTGTGAGGTTATTTTCCTGACACCGCACTCCGAGGGCCTTCATCTCCTCCCTGTAGGCCGTCTCGTCGTTGTTGGTAATCAAGCCTACCACTGTAGTGTCGTTCGCAAACTTGATGATTGAGTTGGAGGCATGCATGGCAACGCAGTCGTGGGTGAACAGGGAGTACAGGAGAGGGCTCAGAACGCACCCTTGTGGGGCCCCAGTGTTGAGGATCAGCGGGGTGGAGATGTTGTTACCTACCCTCACCACCTGGGGGCGGCCCGTCAGGAAGTCCAGTACCCAGTTGCACAGGGCGGGGTCGAGACCCAGGGTCTCGAGCTTGATGACGAGTTTGGAGGGTACTATGGTGTTAAATGCTGAGCTGTAGTCGATGAACAGCATTCTCACGTAGGTATTCCTCTTGTCCAGATGGGTTAGGGCAGTGTGCAGTGTGGTTGCGATTGCGTCGTCTGTGGACCTATTGGGGCGGTAAGCAAATTGGAGTGGGTCTGGGGTGTCAGGTAGGGTGGAGGTGATATGGTCCTTGACTAGTCTCTCAAAGCACTTCATGATGACGGAAGTGAGTGCTACGGGGCGGTAGTGGTTTAGCTCAGTTACCTTAGCTTTCTTGGGAACAGGAACAATGGTGGCCCTCTTGAAGCATTTGGGAACAGCAGACTGGGATAAGGATTGATTGAATATGTCCGTAAACACACCAGCCAGCTGGTCTGCGCATGCTCTGAGGACGTGGCTGGGGATGCCGTCTGGGCCTGCAGCCTTGCGAGGGTTAACACGTTTAAATGTTTTACTCACGTCGACTGCAGTGAAGGAGAGTCCGCAGGTTTTGGTAGCGGGCCGTGTCATTGGCACTGTATTGTCCTCAAAGCGAGCAAAGAAGTTATTTAGTCTGTCTGGGAGCAAGACATCCTGGTCCACGACGGGGCTGGTTTTCTTTTTGTAATCCGTGATTAACTGTAGACCCTGTCACATACATACCTCTTGTGTCTGAGCCGTTGAATTGCAACTCTACTTTGTCTCTATACTGAGACTTAGCTTGTTTGATTGCCTTGCGGAGGGAATAGCTACACTGTTTGTATTCGGTCATGTTTCCGGTCACCTTGCCCTGGTTAAAAGCAGTGGTTCGCGCTTTCAGTTTCGCGCGAATGCTGCCATCAATCCACAGTTTCTGGTTTGGGAATGTTTTAATAGTTGCTGTGGGTACGACATCGCCTATGCACTTTCTAATGAACTCGCTCACCGAATCAGCGTATTCGTCAATGTTGTTGTTGGACGCAATGCGGAACATATCCCAATCCACGTGATCGAAGCAGTCTTGAAGCGTGGAATCAGATTGGTCGGACCAGCGTTGAACAGACCTGAGCGCGGGAGCTTCTTGTTTTAGTTTCTGTCTGTAGGCTGGAAGCAACAAAATGGAGTCGTGGTCAGCTTTCCCGAAAGGAGGGCGGGGGAGGGCCTTATATGCGTCGCGGAAGTTAGAATAACAATGATCCAGGGTTTTACCAGCCCTGGTTGCGCAATCGATATGCTGATAGAATTTAGGGAGTCTTGTTTTCAGATTAGCCTTGTTAAAATCCCCAGCTACAATGAATGCAGCCTCGGGATATGTGGTTTCCAGTTTACATAGAGTCAGATAAAGTTTGTTCAAGGCCATCGATGTGTCTGCTTGGGGGGGAATATATACGGCTGTGATTATAATCGAAGAGAATTCCCTTGGTAGATAATGCGGTCGACATTTGATTGTGAGGAATTCTAAGTCAGGTGAACAGAAGGACTTGAGTTCCTGTATGTTGTTATGATCACACCACGTCTCGTTAATCATAAGGCATACCCCCCTGCCCTGCCACATCCGACGAGCATCAGAGCCAGTGTAGTAGAATTCAATCTCAGTCCTGGATTGACGCTTTCCCTGTTTGGTGGTTCGTCTGAGGGCATAGAGGGATGATTTATAAGCGTCCAGATTAGTGTCCCACTCCTTGAAAGCAGCAGCTCTAGTCTTTAGCTCGGTGCGGATGTTGCCTGTAATCCATGGCTTCTGGTTGGGATATGACTGAGGTGGTATACGCCTCAATACCACCAGTGGTGGGTTTGGCGTCGAAATGAGAATGCGTAAGCAGAAAAGAACCCAATACCTACTGTAAAATATGATGGTGGATCTTTGATGTTATAGGTCTGTTTTGATCTCGAAAAGATTGACTGAGCAGAGCAGAAAGCCCCCTCCTCCTCTCTTCTTCTCTCCTCCCCAAACCCCTCTTCTCTTCCCCTCTCCTCCCCAAACCCCTCCTTTCTTCCCATCTCATCCCCAAACCCGTCTTCTCTTCCCCTCTCCTCCCCAAACCCCTCCTCTCTTCCCCTCTCCTCCCCAAACCCCTCTTATCTTCCCCTCTCCTCCCCAAACCCCTCCTCTCTTCCTCTCTCCTCTCCAAACCCATCCGCTCTCCCCCTCTCCTCCCCAAACCCCTCCTCTCTTCCCCAAACCCCTCTTCTCTAACCCTCTCCTCCCCAATCCCCTGAGGCACTGCTGCTCATTGTTCACATATCTCAGTTAGGCCAACAGGAGGCTGTCCCCTCTCCCTCACTGCCAGGTGGCTCACAGAGATACAAGGCCAGTAGAGCAGTCCCCCCTGTTCAAACAGCTGACTATCTGTTCCCCTGCAGAACTACTTTCCTCAGAATTTTCTGCTCTGAAGAAATGCTCTGTGCTAAATGGGGCTTGTCAGTTATTATCCAGATTCTAGGGCCTTATTTCGAATATAAAGGCTGTGGGTGCAGTTATAGGTAGCTATTTCTATCTTAGTAAGATATCCACCTGCACCACTAACTAGGCTCTAGAGATTTTGTGTGCACCCCAAATGGCACCCTGTTCCCTATATACTGTAGTGCACTACTTTTGGTCAAAATGAGTGCACTATATAGGGAATAGGGTACTATTTGGGAAAAACCCCTGACTGCTCTCTGTGCTCCGATCCGCTAGGCTGGCAAACTCTTGCCTGCGTCTGCTAGGAACTAAGTGACGCCCGACTGGACGGCAGACCCGGGACAAGTCCCACGTTGGAGAAAGGCCAAAATTCTTATCCACTTACAGACACAGATCACAAGACAGGAAGGGACTGGGTTTTAGGAGTGGACATAGTCAGGGCACGTGCACAGATAGAGGCCAGATAGAGGTTGTGTGTAACATCAGACCATGTAGCACAAAGAGTATGTGCCATAAAAAAAGTTTAATTCAGCCAAGCATCACTCCAACTTAGTCAAGCAAGACATTTTTTTCACAAACACTTTTTAAAATCTAGACAGTGTTTGACTGCCAATCCTTGTTTGTCAAAAATAAGAAGGTATTGTACAACACAAGGACATTTTATACACAGCCTCCAAACACAGTGTATCAGTCACTAAATCATAAACCCAGGCAGTGGCATGACATTATTCTGTGAGAAAAGGGCAGCCCTGGGAACCTGATCTGCTGTGACCCAGATGTACTGAGGAGTGATATAGGGCACAGACTAGACAACAGAGGGCCAGGGCCACATTTACATCCCATGTTAATAATGCAGAAGCAGGTCTACCTGCGTACATCCCAAATGGCACTCTATTCCCTTTATAGTCTACTACTTTGACCAGAGCCCATAGGGCTCAGCTGGTCAAAAGTAGTGCACTTCTTTTGACCAGGGCCCATGGGGCACTTTCAAGGGAATAGGGTGCCATATAGAACACTTCCTCCCCTAACTGGCATTGTGCAGAGGAGACAATAGCAGACTTCTCCAGGGACTTGTGTAATCCCACTATGTACAGACACAGAACTAGACCGTGGGCTATTAATAAATGCTATATTTATACGTTTTTTATGATATACTGTAAGTGCATTGTCCACTGCAAACATGCATTATCACATAAAGAAAGGAAAACTTCATTCACTGCAATTCATCTTTGTAACACAGCAGTTATGTTAAATACAGTACAAAATGTCCACACAGTGAAAACCATCTGCGTTGCGCTGCACAGTACAGTAGAGTACAGGGTGTCATCTGAGTGACCTGTGGTGTAAGATAGATTTATGAAGCTGTTGCTGTGCTGTGGTGTCCTACTTCTATAAAGCCCATAGTGGACTACATTACAGCTGTGCTAAACAACGCATGCACAGGTCAAGGGCAGCGAGAGCCTAGTGTGAAAGGTTACAGAGCAGCCATCTGACACCTAGACTTACAGTCTAAGTATACATCCCAAACGACAACCTATTCTCTATATAGTGCACTACTTATGACCAGAGTCCAATGGCACTCTATTTCCTATGGGCCCTGTTCAAAAGTAGTGCACTAAATTGGGAATAGAGTGCCATTTGGGACTTAATCAGGATCTTGATGTGGCTCTGAAGAATCTGCCCAGCCACCGACCGTCCTCATGACTTGCATTCCTGCAGGAGCTGCTTTTTCCTGTTGATTCTGTTTTCCAACTCCGTGACTGATATCAACCGTTAGATCCTACCAGACCAGATTTGGCAATCCATGTATAAGTTACATTTAATTCCATCCATCTCCCAGCATTGCGGAGTTGGTGGTTTGCAGCTTTGCAGTTTTTGATAAAAGTTCATTAGGGGTTGAATCTGGGAGGTGCAACAGAGTGTTGCAGAAGCAGATACTGTGTTCAATTGGTGTTTTACTGTATATTCGTCCCAAATTGCACTCTATTGCCTATTTAGTGCACTACATTTAACCATGGCCCATAGAGTATAGAGTGCCATAGTACTCTGGTCAAAAGTAGTGCAGTATATAGGGAATAGGGTGCTATTTGGGACGTAGCCACAGTAACTCCCAACTAACCACCAACACTAGCCCTCACATACCTTCTCCCTGAGATCTCATAACTTGAATGAATACTTCCTTGTACTCCCGGTGGAGTTTGAACCCGACACCAGGAAAACCCATCCTCCTCAGCTGCATCACTATGTGGTGACCTTATGCACGTCAATGCTGGAGGAACATGCCAACATACAGAAAAGCACAAGAATAAAGAGTAGGTTGACTTGGGCTGCTGCTAAGGAAGAAAAGCATCAGTGGTCAGTGTAATCTTGGTCGTAGAGTACTTCTTCTGCAAGGTTATTCAGAACATGTTTATAGGATCATTTGATACGTATTTGGCACAGCAGTTAGACATATAAAACAACCAACACCCACCCTGTCAGACCCACACATACAGTGAAGCTGTTAGACTCTCTGCTCGTCTCTGTACCCGTTTAGAGCAGGACCTGGTCTCTCCCTCCTCGTCTCTACCTGTTTAGAGCAGGGCCTGGTCTCTCCCCCCTCGTCTCTGTAGCTGTTTAGAGCAGGGTCTGGTCTCTCCCCCCTCGTCTCTGTACCTGTTTAGAGCAGGGTCTGGTCTCTCCCCCCTCGTCTCTGTACTTGTTTAGAGCAGGGTCTGGTCTCTCCCCCCTCGTCTCTGTACCTGTTTAGAGCAGGGTCTGGTCTCTCCCCCCTCGTCTCTGTACCTGTTTAGAGCAGGGTCTGGTCTCTCCCTCCTCGTCTCTGTACCTGTTTAGAGCAGGGCCTGGTCTCTCCCCCCTCGTCGCTGTACCTGTTTAGAGCAGGGTCTGGTCTCTCCCCCCTCGTCTCTGTACCTGTTTAGAGCAGGGTCTGGTCTCTCCCTCCTCATCTCTGTACCTGTTTAGAGCAGGGTCTGGTCTCTCCCCCCTCGTCTCTGTACCTGTTTAAAGCAGGGCCTGGTCTCTCCCTCCTCATCTCTGTACCTGTTTAGAGCAGGGCCTGGTCTCTCCCTCCTCATCTCTGTACCTGTTTAGAGCAGGGTCTGGTCTCTCCCCCCTCGTCTCTGTACCTGTTTAGAGCAGGGTCTGGTCTCGCTGACCGACTCAAACGTGTCCATTCTGCCTGTCCAGTGGATGATTTGGCTGGACGTTGCATGAGTTTGTGTTTGTGTGAGTTCACAGGGCTGCTGCCTGCTACAGTAGCATTGCGAAGGAGACAGACTGTTGAGGGGTTCTGCTTCCTGTCTGATAAGACCAGATCCCAGCTCAGAAAATACAGCTGGGGGGCACTGACTGACTAATGGCTTCTGGCTCTTGACAGGAGTGTGTGTGTGTGTGCATTCAGTTTGAATTTGAGCATTCTATACACAAACTCTTTTGAACTAAAAAAGCACTGATTGGCATGTTGTGGAGCCAGATGCCGTGTCATTGGGCCATGTGACAGGTGCAGCATTCCTTGGTTATAGACAGACTCACATTCCTGTTTAAACTGAATGCCATCAGAATAAGGAAAAAAGATAGCTTCTTTGCATGAATGGCATCAGGGAAGAATGTCATATGTTCTGCAGCTGAGTCACCAGTGCAGGTTTCTGTCTGTCTGTCTGTCTGTCTGAGAGGGTAGAGTTTAGTCTGGTCCCTGGCAGCTGATCTGAGACAACCAGACCAGACCAGACAGGGCTTCAAGGCTTGTTTGTGTCACACTCCATTATCATTGGAATGCTAATGCTAGCACCGTGCCTGTTATGCTGTCTAATCTGGAGGAGACACTACTCTCACACACACACACAAATCAAATCAAAATGTACTGGTCACATGCGCCGAATACAACAGGTGTAGACCTTACAGTGAAATGCTTACTTGCGAGCCCTTAACCAACAATGCAGTTAAAAAAATATGAATAAGAATAAGAAATAAAAGTAACAAGTAGTTAAAGAGCAGCAGTAAAATAACAATAGTGAGACTATATACAGGGGGGTACTGGTACAAAGTCAATGTACGGGGGCACTGGTTAGTTGAGGTAATATGTGCATGTAGGTAGAGTTATTAAAGTGACTATGCAAAGATGATAACAACAGAGAGTAGCAGCGGTGTAAAATATGGGGAGGGGGAGGGGGGGCAATGCAAATATTCTGGGTAGGCATTTGATTAGATGTTCAGGAGTCTTATGGCTTGGGGGTAGAAGCTGTTTAGAAGCCTCTTGGACCTAGACTTGGTGCTCCGGTACCGCTTGCCGTGCGGTAGCAGAGAGAACAGTCTTTGACTAGGGTGGCTGGAGTCTTTGACACTTTTTAGGGCCTTCCTCTGACACCGCCTGGTATAGAGGTCCTGGATGGCAGGAAGCTTGGCCCCAGTGATGTACTGGGCCGTTCGCACTACCCTCTGTAGTGCCTTGCTTCCGGAGGCCGAGCAGTTGCTGTACCAGGCAGTGATGCAACCCGTCAGGATGCTCTCGATGGTGCAGCTGTAGAACCTTTTGAGGATCTGAGGACCCATGCCAAATCATTTCAGTCTCCTGAGGGGAATAGGTTTTGTCATGCTCTCTTCACGACTGTCTGGTGTGCTTGGACCATGTTAGTTTGTGGACACCAAGGAACCTAAAGCTCTCAACCTGTTCCACTCCAGCCCAGTCGATGAGAATAGGGGCATGCTCAGTCCTCTTTTTCCTGTAGTCCACAATCATCTCCTTTGTCTCACATGTCACTGTGAGCCATTAAAGTCCATGTCATGTGCGATGGGTGGATGCGACATGCTGGTTCCACTGCCATGGCTGGGCCTGGAGAGTCTCTGTCAGGTCTTAGCTGGTGTGAGTGCTGTCTAGTGCCTACAGGTCCTAGACCAGGTGAAAGCTTCAGGCACTGCATTGGCTCAGGTTACGGGTTCTTTGATTGTTGGAATGTGCCTGTCTGTCATTGCCTGTTGTGTGGCTTTGTAGTGAGGTATCTCACCCTAGATTGAAAATAAAACTCTATTTTAAACTCTCTAATAGTTAAACCAAGACCGAGACAGTCGTGGCCAGGTCGCAGTTGCAAATGAGAACTTGTTCTCAACTAGCCTACCTGGTTAAATAAAGGTGAAATATATATATATTAAAAATAAATTAAAAAAACAGTAGGCTACTTTGTTTGGGTAGGATGGATGGATTGATATCTTGGTAGGTCAGGCCATCCTCCTAGCCCACTGATGCATGCACAACTGGCACTAAAAGTAGGGCAAAGTAGGGGGAGAGGGAGGGACCTCTCAGTCTCATTCCTGTGGGGGGGCTATTCTCTGTTCTCCTCGTTCCCCTGGGGGTTGTTATCAGTATAATGCAGCCCCATCACAACCTGTTAACAACCCCCCTGTGTAATACACTCCACTAGGCACTGACTCAAAGCTAGAGCCTTCGAACCAATACTGTTCGTACTATGGGGAAAATCCTTACCCACTGGGCACAGACGTCAGGTCAACGTCTAGATTTTATTTACATTTGGTTGAGTTTTCAACTAACGTGACTTCAACATGAAATCAACCAAAAATATCACCATGTTTTAGGTAAAACGTTGGGTGAAAAAAATACGTTGATTGGATTTGAAAAAAAAATCAGTTTTCAACGTTGATTCAACGTCATCACATTGCTTTTTTTGGTTGAAATGATGTGGAAACATTGTTTTTGCCCAGTGGGTACTATCGAGGGCCTGGTTTCCCAAAAGCATAATGATGAACTTAGCCTTAAGATGCATTTGGGAAACCGGCTCCTGGTCAGTCATGCATTGATGTCAATGGGATACATAGTGAAAATTTGAAGTTAGGATTTTCCCCTTATGAGAGTAGCTATTGACTTGCAGTAATGCTTTAGGCAACCAACGTTGCATTGTTTATCATTGTGTTTTTCGGCCAGGCTTCTGGCCAGAGACAAATTGCTATAGCTACTTCCTGATGTGAATTGAAATCATGTGAATCAGGGAAGCATACCTGGCTCTCAGCCTGTTACACATAATGACAATGTGAGAGAGACTGACTCCTAACCCAGTCGACTGACTCCTACCCCAGGTTTGTGTTCGAGACCACCTAAAGCGAGACTGATTCAAGACCGACACCTGAGCAAAGACCGACACCGGAGCGAGAGGTACAAGACCAAGTCAAGACCGAGACCAGGAGGGGGTGAGGGTTCCGAGACCAAGTCAAAACCGAGAACAGGAGGGGGTGAGGTGTCCGAGACCAAGTCAAGACCGAGAACGGGAGGGGGTGAGGGGTTCGAGACCAAGTCAAGACCGAGAACGGGAGGGGGTGAGGGGTCCGAGACCAAGTCAAGACCGAGAACGGGAGGGGGTGAGGGGTCCGAGACCAAGTCAAGACCGTTATTGTACTTGTGTCAAATTGCCACCATAATAAAAGTTCAAAATGTCCAGTATTTCTGTATTCATATTTCAGAAGAACATATGGATTCTTTAGACATTCAGAATGGTGAAAATATGTTGAGGTCAAATAGAGAGACACTCTACAAATGATCACTACCCCGAACAGGTCTATAATTGATACAAATACAAAATATGTTCCAACTTCCCCTGGTCTCCCCTTACTAATAGTAAGTGCTCAACTTTCAAACAATTTCCACCACTCTTCCCTACCAGCGAATCAAGGAATTTCTGACCAGCACGACAAAGTAACGAAAGGACAGTAATATTACGAGTAAAGTAGGAAGTCCAGGTTTCTATAGGCGATAAGATATTACTTAGTCATGAAAGGAGTGTGGATATGGCAAACGCGGTTTTATGCGCTGACTGAATGGGAGCTGATAATCCTACGTTTTTATACTCCGCTGGTCTCGGGAAGAAAGTCCTCATTGTCCAAGACCGAGTAAAATGGATCCAACACGACACAAGACCAAGACACTCAATATGTGGTCTTGAGACCGGACTCGAGTACTACAATACTGTCCTACCGTACAAAAGAAAATGTAAATTCTTACTTCCCCGCAATCTCTATCTGTCTCCAACACGAGGCACTGCATGCTTTTTTCTCTCATATAGCCTTTCCTATGATCTTGTGCACATACAGCTGTAGGAGACTGGGTCAAATTAGGATCCTACAGCAGTAAAGGGCACTAGTTTTTGTGGGAATCGTTCTCTGTCTGTCTGTCTGTTTGTCTGTCTGTCTGTCTGTCTGTCTGTCTGTCTGTCTGTCTGTCTGTCTGTCTGTCTGTCTGTCTGTCTGTCTGTCTGTCTGTTTATCTTTCTCTCTCTCTCTCTCTCCCTCTACGTGTAACCTGATACTCTCCGTCTCACTGGGAGAAAAGGGATATTGGCCCACCCGGTTCAGTTTGAGGAACTGTTTTGTTTTCAGTTTGCTCGAGTCATGCGATGATTTCCAAGAAACTAAATGAAAAATGCTTGGCCATGATCCATGTGATATTGAAGTCAACGACAAGGTTCAGACTGATCTGCACAACATCCTCACTTCATCCAGTGCATTGGGAAAGTATTCAGACCCCTTGACTTTTTCCACATTTTGTTATGTTACAGCTTTATTCTAAAATGGATGACGTTGTTTTCATAAATCTACACACAATACCACACAATGACAAAGCAAAAACAGGTTTTTAGAAAAAGTTGAGCAAATGTATAAAACATTTCAAACTGAAATATCACATTTACATAAGTATTCAGACCCTTTACTCAGTACTTTGATGAAGCTCCTTTGGCAGCGATTACAGCCTTGAGTCTTCTTGGGTATGACGCTACAAGCTTGGCACACCTGTATTTGGGGAGTTTCTCAGATTTTTCTCTGCAGATCCTCTCAAGCTCTGTCAGGTTGGATGGGGAGCATCGCTGCACAGCTATTTTCAGGTCTCCAGAGAGATGTTCCATCTGGTTCAAGTATGGGCTCTGGCTGGGCCACTCAAGGCCATTCAGAGACTTGTCCCGAAGCCACTCCTGCGTTGTCTTGGCTGTGTGCTTAGGGTTGTTGTCCTGTTGGAAGGTGGACCTTCGACCCAGTCTGAGGTTCTGAGCGCTCTGGAACAGGTTTTCATCAAGAATTTCAATGTACTTTGCTCCATCTATCTTTCCCTCAATCCTGACTAGTCTCACTAGTTTTGCATTATCATTATGGGGTATTGTGTGTAGATTGATGAGATTTTTTATTTATTTTAATACATTTTAGAATAAAGCTGTAACAAAACAAAATGTGGAAAAAATGAATGGATCTGAATACTTTCCGAATGCACTGTATAATAGGCCTGATTTCTAACTTGAGATCTGTGCACATATCTAGTTTTTGCACAAATATTCCATTGACATCAATACATGATTTAGGTGATCATCGGAGTTAAGTGCACACATCTATGTACATATACAGATCTTCAGATAGTCCCGAAGACCACAGAATGTTGAAAAGATGACCATCAGTAAATTAGGAACATATTTAGCAGCTTCATATGAATGGTGTCATTGAATGTACAGTATATGGAATAGGAAGGCAGGCAGTTTTCCTATACAGCTCTTTATTCTGCATGTGAGCATCTTGTCCACACTGACTCTCACATACAGTATTCCAAGTTTAGCACGTTGCACAGAAATAGCTGTATAAAATAACTGTAAATAGTCTGTATTTTTTGTCTCTTTTATTCATGACTATTTTGTTTTCCCCATGTTGCTTAACTGAATATCAGTGAGTATCATAATACACTGTGTACAAAACATTAAGAACACCTGCTCTTTCCATGACAGACTGACCAGGTGAATCCAGGTGAAATCTATGATCCCTTAAATCCACTTCAATCATTGTAGATGAAGGGGAGGAGACATGTTAAAGAAGGATTTTTAAGCCTTGAGACAATTGAGACATGGGTTGTGTATATGTGCCATTCAGAGGGTCAACGGGCAAGACAAAAGATTGAAGTGCCTTTGAACGGGGTATGGTAGAAGGTGCCAGGCGCACTGGTGTGAGTGTGTCAAGAACTGCAACGCTGCTGGGTTTTTCACGCTCAACAGTTTCCCGTGTGTATCAAAAATTGACCACCACCCAAAGGACATCCCGCTAACTAGACACAACTGTGGGAAGCATTGGAGTCAACATGGTCCAGCATCCATGTGGAACGCGTTCAACACCATGTAGAGTCCATGCTCCGACTAATTGAGGCTGTTCTGAGGGCAAACGGTGTGCAACTCAGTATTAGGAAGGTGTTCCTAATGTTTTGTACACTCCGTGTACCGTGCATATGTTTGAGTGCATGCACTGCAGTGTATACAGCATCAAACTTTGTCCTTTGTGTGAATGTTTGTGTGAGTTGTAAGCAGGGCTAGAGGTGAGTGCAGTGAGTCATTCTGCAGGATTTCAGGGTGCAGTCAGTCAGGTGGCTTCCAAGAAGAGAGAAGTCATGCTGGCCTGTTATGAGAACAACAGTTCCTTCCTCTTACCCTCCCAACAGAGAGAGGGGGGGCAGAAAGAGAGAGTGGAGGGAGAGAGAAGGTAAGGAGAGAGAGAAAGAGAGGGGGGACAGAGAGACAGACGGAGAGAAAGAGAGAGCAAGCGTCCATCCTCTGCTCTAAAGTCCACTCTGGGGGAGGAGGATGGGTGGCCTTCCAGTCAGTGAGGTCAGCCTGTTTTGTTATTCTCTACCCCTCCCTCCCCTTTTTACTTCTGTCTTCTGTTAGCAGTGATATAGAATCAGTCAGGTGGTAGGCCTTGTGAGAATCTCTCTTTCCACAGTGGCATGATAGGGAATGGTATCATGCATCCCCACCAACCCCCATCCTTTTCCCAGAGTGCTACTGATGATGCCATGATTAGACCATCCTCATTCTCATTCTAGACTTTCACATTCCCTCCAAATAAGGAAAGAATGTTCCAGTGCCAACTGTTTTAAAGTCTTAACTTGGGTCTACCACACTAATCTTTACTTCCTCACTCAGGTGTAGCCTGTAAAAGAAAAGATACTTTAGGACCAGAAAATATGTTATTCCTATGCCTGGAGTAGCTGTGTATTAGTGCATACTGTGTACTGTCTGTTGTGTTGTAGCCTGACCACCAGAGACTTTGTGAGCTGCACATTTGACCTGTGTCCCAGTGTGGAATCAGATCTGAAGTATTTTACAGTGCATTAGGAAAGTATTCAGACCCCTTGACTTTTTCCACATTTTGTTACGTTACAGCCTTATTCTAAAATGTATTCAATAGTTTTTTACTCTCCATCAATCTACACACAATAGCGCATTATGACAAAGCAAAAACTGGTTTTTAGACATTTTTGCAAATGTATAAAAATAAAAAACTATCACATTTACATAAGTATTCAGACCCTTTACTCAGTACTTTGATGAAGCTCCTTTGGCAGCGATTACAGCCTTGAGTCTTCTTGGGTATGACGCTACAAGCTTGGCACACCTGTATTTGGGGAGTTTCTCAGATTCTTCTCTGCAGATCCTCTCAAGCTCTGTCAGGTTGGATGTGGAGCATCGCTGCACAGCTATTTTCAGGTCTCTCCAGAGAGATGTTCCATCTGGTTCAAGTATGGGCTCTGGCTGGGCCACTCAAGGACATTCAGAGACTTGTCTCGAAGCCTTGGCTGTGTGGTTAGAGTCGGAAGGTAAACCCTCGCCCCAGTCTGAGGTCTTGAGCACTCTGGAGCAGGTTTTCATCAAGGATCTCTCTGTACTTTGCTCCGTTCATCTTTCCCTCGATCCTGACTAGTCTCCCAGTCCCTGCCACTGACAAACATCCCCACAGCATGATGCTGCCACCACCATGCTTCACCATAGAAGATGGTGCCAGGTTTCCTCCAGAAGTGACACTTGGTATTCAGGCCAAATATTTAAATCTTGGTTTCATCAGACCAGATAATCTTGTTTCTTATGGTCTGAATCCTTTAGGTGCCTTTTGGCAAACTCCAAGCGGGCTGTCATGTGCCTTTTTACTGAGGAGTGGCTTCTGTCTGGCCTCTCTACCACAAAGGCCTGATTGGTGGAGTGCTGCAGAGATGGTTGTCCTTCTGGAAGGTTCTCTCATCTCCATAGAGGAACTCTGGAGTTTTGTCAGAGTGACCATCGGGTTCTTGTTCACCTCCCTGACCAAGGCCCTTCTCCCTCGGTTGCTCAGTTTGGCCAGCTCAAGGAAGAGTCTTGGTGGTTCCAAACTTCTTCCATTTAAGAATGATGAGGCCACTGTGTTCTTGGGGACCTTCAATGCTGCAGACATTTTTTAGTACCCTTCATCAGATCTGTGCCACAACACAATCCTGTCTCGGAGCTCTGCGGAGAATTCCTTTGACCTCATGGCTTGGTTTTTGCTCTGACATGCACTGTCAACTGTGGGACCTTATATAGATAGGTGTGTGCCTTTCCAAATAATTTGCAATCAGTTGAATTTACCACAGGTGGACTCCAATCAAGTTGTAGAAACATCTCAAGGATGATTAATGAAAACAAGTTGCACCTGTGCATTAGTGCATTCTCATCTGCCACGCTGATCCTCAATACGGGGGCGCCTCAGGGGTGCGTGCTCTGTCCCCTCCTGTACTCCCTGTTCACCCATGACTGCATGGCCAAGCACGACTCCCAACACCATCATTAAGTTTGGTGACGACACAACAGTGGTAGGCCTGATCACAAACAACGATGAGACAGCCTAAAAGGAGGACCAAGCACACCCCCATTCTCATCGACAGGGCTGTAGTGGAGCAGGTGAGAGCCTCAAGTTCCTTGGTGTCCACATCACCAATGAACTATCATGGTCCAAACACACCAATACAGTTGTGAAGAGGGCACGGCAACACATATTCCCCCTCACGAGACTGAAAAGATTTAGCATGGGTCCTCAGATCCTCAAAAAGCTATACAGCTGCACCATCGAGAACATCCTGACTGGTTGCATCACTGCCTGGTATGGCAACTGCTCGGCCTCCGGAAGCACGGCACTACAGAGGGTAGTGCGTACGGCCAAGTACATCACTGCCATCCAGGACCTCTATACCAGGCGGTGTCAGAGGAGGGCCCTAAAAATGTCCAAAGGGTCCAGCTACCCTAGTCAAAGACTGTTCTCTCTGCTGCAGCACGTGCACTTCTTAACAGCTTCTAACCTCAAACCATAAGTCATAAGTCTCCTGAACAGCTAATCAAATGGCTACACGGATTGTGGTGCAGCCCCTCCCGTTGTCAAAGCTGGAGACCTTTATGTCTTCAAGACACCACTACTAAAACCAGTCAAACCATGGACACAGATTACACTCAAACAATGCACACACACACACACACACACACACACACACACACACACACACACACACACACACACACACACACACACACACACACACACACACACACACACACACACACAAATAATCCCCCAAAATCTTAATCAAAGCATTATTGCACAATGTACAACATGTGCAAAGCAATCCAAACTTATCACATGCCATTTCTGCTCAAACCGTGCACCTCCTGTACTTTGAGCTGACTGTTTTACTGCCATAAGAGGGAGTCCACCTGGAATGTTGTTTTTATGGAGCATGTTGTTGTATCTAAATTCATACCATGGCATTGTTGAATACTTGTTTATGATTGGCTTGAAGGGCATTCTAAGGCGTGTATTATTTCCCTATAACGCACGGTATATTTGCACGGTAGAATTCAATGGCTATAGTTCATTCTTACACCTTCTATGTTTGAGCTGCTTTTGAAAGCAAAGGTCGAATTGAAAACATTACTGGCATTGATAAATTAGATTTTCATACTCTCAGATTAGGACTAATGTTTGGTTAACTAAACTAGCAAGTTTGTTTATTTATTATTAGAATTATAGCCATGGCATAAAAGGGATAATCAACTCGGGGCTCTATGCATTCTCTGGAAAATAATACAACTCCATGGAAGTTCATTATTTTCCATAGAACGCATAGCACCTCGTTGATTGTCCCTTACATATCTTTGAACAGGTTCTTCTTGAACTTGTACTCATTATCACTTTAATGAGTTTGTGTTTTCTCTAAACTATTAATTGCATGTGCGTCATCAAATCTGCATGATTCATCTTGTTTGTGCACTGTGCGTCTGTTTGTTTCACTGTTTCACCCTTACAAAAGGTCCTTTAAAACATACTTTACTGTTTCAGCCTTACAAAAGGTCCTTTAAAACATACTTTACTGTTTCACTCTCTTTACAAATGTATTTTCTCTTGTGCCATATACCATCATAAAAAGTAGCATCATATAAGACAATGTTCTTGTGCTAACAATTTACAGTAACTTTACGTTTCATTTTTACAACTAAATGAGTTACGGCCCAGTTAGTACTGTATATAGTCATGTTGATCGGACTTACAGCATTTGACAGATAACAGAAAGAACACTGAGCATGCATGTTATATGATAGATAACAGAAAGAACACTGAGCATGCATGTTATATGATAGATAACAGAAAGAACACTGAGCATGCATGTTATATGATAGATAACAGAAAGAACACTGAGCATGCATGTTATATGATAGATAACAGAAAGAACACTGAGCATGCATGTTATATGATAGATAACAGAAAGAACACTGAGCATGCATGTTATATGATAGATAACAGAAAGAACACTGAGCATGCATGTTATATGATAGATAACAGAAAGAACACTGAGCATGCATGTTATATGATAGATAAGAGACTGAAAAAATGTGTGTGTGTGTAGTTGTCATCCTCAGAATGCCCATATTCCATTCCAAAAGGCCAAATGATGTGTCATCAACAATGGCCCCACCTCAGCCTGCTGGGAGTGGGTGTATACCAATTGGCACCCTATTCCCTATATAGTGCACTACTCCTATTCCCTATATAGTGCACTACTTCTGTTTGCACATTTATAAAAAATGTCAAACTGAAATAGCACATTTACATAAGTAGTCAGACCCTTTACTCAGTACTTTGTTGATGCACCTTTGGCAGAGATGTTCGATTCGGGTTCAAGTCAGAGGAAAGCCCCAAAAATTGTCAGAGACTCCAGTCACCCAAGTCATAGACTGTTCTCGCTCTCTATTGTCTGTTTTCTCTGCTACCGCACGGCAAGCGGTGCCGGAGCGCCAAGTCTAGGACCAAAAGGCTCCTTAACAACTTCTACCCCCAAGCCATAAGACTGCTAAACAATTAATCAAATGACCACCAGACTATTTACATTGACACCCTCCCCCATCTCTCTATGTTTTGTACACAGCTGCTACTCGCTGTTTATTATCTATGCATAATCACTTTCAAGTTCCTTGGTGTCCACATCAGGCCTCATTAACATCAACGGGACTGTAGTGGAGCGGGTCGAGAGTTTCAAGTTCCTTGGTGTCCACATCACCAACAAACTATCATGGTCCAAACACAACAAGACAGTCGTGAAGAGGGCACGACAACACCTATTCTCCCTCAGGAGACTGAAAAGATTTGGCATGGGTCCCCATATCCTCAAAAAGTTCTACAGCTGCACCATCGAAAGCATCCTGACCGGTTGCATCACCGCCTGGTACGGCAACTGCTCGGCATCCGACCGTAAGGCGCTACAGAGGGTAGTGCGTATGGCCCAATACATCACTGGGGCCAAGCTTCCTGCCATCCAGGACCTATATACTAAGCGGTGTCAGAGGACGGCCCCAAAAATTGTCAAAGACTCCAGTCACCCAAGTCATAGACTGTTCTCTCTGCTACTGCACGGCAAGCGGTACTGGAGCGCCAAGTCTAGGTCTAAAAGACTCCTTAACAGCTTCTACCCCCAAGCCATAAGACTGCTGAACAATTAATCAAAGGGCCACCCGGACAATTTACATTGACCCCCCCACCCTTTTGTTTTTACACTGCTACTACTCGCTGTTTATTATCTATGCATAGTCACTTTACCCCTACCTCCATGTACAAACCTGTATCCCCACACATTGACTCTGTACCGGTACCCCCTGTTCTTTTATTTTGTTACTTTTTATAATTTTTTACTTTTTTGTTTATTTGGTAAATATTTTCTTAACTCTTTCTTGAACTGCACTGTTGGTTAAGGGCTTGTAAGTAAGCGTTTCATGGTAAGGTCTACAATTGTTGTATTTGGCGGATGTGACAAATAAAGTTTCATTTGATTTGAAGTCCGGGCCCTGGCTGGGCCACTCAAGGATATTCAGAGACTTGTCCCGAAGCCACTCCTGTGTTGTCTTGGCTGTGTGCTTAGGGTTGTTGTCCTGTTGGAAGGTGAACCTTTGCCCCAGTCTGAGGTCCTGAGGGACCTTATATAGACAGGTGTGTGCCTTTCCAAATCATGTCCAATCAATTGAATTTACCACACTTGGACTCCAACTTGTAGAAACATCTCAAGGATGATCAATGGAAACAGGATGCACTTGAGCTCAATTTCATGTCTCATAGCAAAGGGTCTGAATACTTATGTAAATAAGGTATTTCTGTTTTTGTCTAAAAACCTGTTTTTGCTTTGTCATTATGGGGTAGTGTGTGTTGATTGAGGAGGATTTTTTATTGTTGATTTAATCCATTTTAGAATACGGCTGTAAAGTAACCAAATGTGGAAACAGTCAAGGGGTCTGAAGACTTTCTGAATGCACTGTATGTGCATGGCGGTCTTGTCTCAGTTAGCATTCAAACTAGTGAGAATGTCCTGTCTGCTCTGCTTTAGATATGAACTCAACAGTACTTCCTTTTACACAAGAACTGAAAGTTATATTTTGTTATAATGCTGACAGAATTGTGTAGTTCAGCAAAATAGTCCAATCAAGCTATTAAGAAATAGGTCATATTTATTGCCAGCTGTACTGCACAGCTGGGGGGTTGCATTTATGTGTAGTAGGGTAAGATATGTTCACCATTATAGCATTTATGTGTAGTAGGGTAAGATATGTTCACCATTATAACATTTAAGTGTAGTAGGGTAAGATATGTTCACCATTATAGCATTTATGTGTAGTAGGGTAAGATATGTTCACCATTATAGCATTTATGTGTAGTAGGGTAAGATATGTTCACCATTATAGCATTTATGTGCAGTAGGGTAAGATATGTTCACCATTATAGCATTTATGTGTAGTAGGGTAAGATATGTTCACCAATTATAGCATTTAGGACTGTGAATTATGTAACTCTCTGGTGCAGCCAATGTGGGAGAAGCAGCACAAGGTAGTCGTATAACAATGAGGGGTTGTGGGCTAGCTGGATTCCTATCCAGTGAGCTACTACTGCAGTCGGGGCCTCTGATCTGTCTAGACACAGGCGAGTCATTGGCTGTCGGTCGTTGAGATCCAACTACTCTAATTCTGCTCTGAAATACAGAACTGCTCCAGGCAACAGGAAGTTGCTTTTGTGTGTGTGTGCATGTGCATGCGTGTGTGTGCGTGCACACATTTGTGTGTGTGTGTGGAGGGGGTTCCTCAGCTCATTTCTCAATCCTCTGGGGGATTTAAGCATATGCGGTCAAACTGCTGTAACTTCAAGCCAGCTCTGTGTGCCGTGCGGTCACAGGAGTTTTTCTCAGCTCGGCAGCCCAGGTGGGTTTTACAGTCACCGGTATCAGACCAGTAGTAGACTAGAGGCCTCAGTCCTTTCAACCCTCTTACTCAACAGGAAACAGTGGCCTCCGCCTAGTCTGGTCTGGCAGTGTAGCACACAGTAAGTAGTTACAGTCACTCACTGCCCTGCTTAGCATGGATTTCCTGCTTTCCACTTAATGACCCACATTAGTTATATCACTGTAGGGAAAGGAATGAAACACCACCACCCAGAAGCAGCAGAACATTAGCCTGGTCCCATATCTGTTTGTGCTTTATAGCCAACTCCTAGGGTCGTTGTATGACAGCACAAACAGCTCTGGAACCAGGCTAGCATCACCTCACTGTTTCAGTTGTCTTTCTGATTGAGATACTCACTTATCAAGTTGGAAGAGGTGATAACATCTCATCACACCTACCTCATAATAGAGATGTTACAGAGTTACAGGTTTTGTAAATAGTAAGCTGTCTGCGTGCTTATAGACATTTCGCAAAGTTACATGACTTGAGAAACAGGATACTAGTATTACCCTGGCTTTGAGAGCTTAAGAGGAGTTGGAAGATGATGAGAGCTGCACCGTGTTCTGTGTCAGTTTGGTGGCAGTTAGTGTGTCATTATTTGCAATAACTACCTGAACAAGAACAAACACAACGTTTCCTTTTGTTACTAACCACCTGAGTTCCTAGACGCTGCCACACACAAAGATGAGCTCTCATCCCTTCCTCAGCCCTCCCCTCGTCAGCCCCCACCCGTCAGCCCTGCCCTCGTCAGCCATCCCCACCTCAGCCCTCCCCTCCTCAGCACTCCCCTCCCATCCTCAGCGCTCCTCAGCCACCCCCAGCTCTCCCCTCCTCAGCCCTCCCCTCTTCAGCGCTTCTCAGCCCTCCTCCTCAGCCCTCCCCTCTTCAGCGCTTCTCAGCCCTCCCACCCTCAGCGCTCCTCAGCCACCCCCAGCTCTCCCCACCTCAGCCCTCCCCTCTTCAGCGCTTCTCAGCCCTCCCCTCCTCAGCGCTCCTCAGCCCCCCCCTCCTCAGCCCTCCCTTCGTCAGCCCTCCCCTCCTCAGCCCCCTCGCCTCAGCCCTCCCCTCCTCAGCCCCCCCTCCTCAGCCCTCCCCTCGTTTGCCCTCCCCCCCTCAGCGCTCCTCAGCCCTCCCCTCCTCAGCCCTCCTCACCCCTCCCCACCTCAGCTCTTCCCTCCTCAGCCCTCCCCTCGTCACCCCCCCCCAGCCCTCCCCTGTTCAGCGTTCCTCAGCCCTCCCCTCCTCAGCCCTCCCATCTTCAGCCCTCCCCTCGTCACCCCCCCCTCAGCCCTCCCCTGTTCAGCGTTCCTCAGCCCTCCCCTCCTCAGCCCTCCCCTGTTCAGCGTTCCTCAGCCCTCCCCTCCTCAGCCCTCCCCTCGTCACCCCCCCTCAGCCCTCCCCACCTCAGCCCTCCCCTGTTCAGCGTTCCTCAGCCCTCCCCTCCTCACCCCTCCCCACCTCAGCTCTTCCCTCCTCAGCCCTCCCCTCGTCACCCCCCCCCTCAGCCCTCCCCTCCTCAGCCCTCCCCTCCTCAGCCCTCCCCTCGTCACCCCCCCCTCAGCCCTCCCCTCCCCACCTCAGCCCTCCCCTGTTCAGCGTTCCTCAGCCCTCCCCTCCTCAGCCCTCCCCTGTTCAGCGTTCCTCAGCCCTCCCCTCCTCAGCCCTCCCCTCCTCAGCTCTTCCCTCCTCAGCCCTCCCCTCCTCAGCTCTTCCCTCCTCAGCCCTCCCCTCGTCACCCCCCCCCTCAGCCCTCCCCTGTTCAGCGTTCCTCAGCCCTCCCCTCCTCAGCCATCCCCTCCTCAGCCCTCCTCAGCCCTCCCCTCCTCAGCTCTTCCCTCCTCAGCCCTCCCCTCGTCATCCCCCCCTCAGCCCTCCCCTGTTCAGCGTTCCTCAGCCCTCCCCTCCTCAGCCCTCTCCTGTTCAGCGTTCCTCTGCCCTCCCCACCTCAGCCCTCCCCTCCTCAGCCCTCCTCAGCCCTCCCCTCCTCAGCTCTTCCCTCCTCAGCCCTCCCCTCGTCACCCCCCCCCCCTTAGCCCTCCCCTGTTCAGCGTTCCTCAGCCCTCCCCTCCTCAGCCATCCCCTCCTCAGCCCTCCCCTCCTCAGCTCTTCCCTCCTCAGCCCTCCCCTCCTCAGCTCTTCCCTCCTCAGCCCTCCCCTCGTCATCCCCCCCTCAGCCCTCCCCTGTTCAGCATTCCTCAGCCCTCCCCTCCTCAGCCCTTCCCTGTTCAGCGTTCCTCAGCCCTCCCCTCCTCAGCCCTCCCCTGTTCAGCGTTCCTCAGCCCTCCCCTCCTCAGGCCTCCCCTGTTCAGCGTTCCTCTGCCCTCCCCACCTCAGCCCTCCCCTCCTCAGCCCTCCCCTCCTCAGCCCTCCCCTACTCAGCCCTCCCCTACTCAGCCCTCCTCAACACTGGCTCAACCCTCACACTTTTATCTCTCTAAAGCCGATGCCAGAACACATGATAGGGGCAGGTTAACAAAAGGATGAGAGACAGTCAAACGCTTCCCTGCAAGTGGTGTCATTTGGCTGTGATGGATACAATAGATAAGGCATAGCACTGAGGCTTAGTGTTGAGATGTGCCAGAGCAGACAGGGTTGACTAAAAGTTCATGATCTGATCTGTAATGCTCAACCATGCCGAGAGGGTATCACTCGCTCTGCAAGCCAAGCAGCAGTCATACTCTCTGAGCTGAGCCTTTGTTTTCAGGTCATCCTGCATGATGACAGCTAGAATGTTTACAGGTGTTTATGAATTGTAGCTGTTCGGGAAAGTATGCCGAATGACGTTAAAGCAAGTAAGAAACATAGAGGAACACATGAAAATGAATGTCCCTCACCACCACCCTTACCAGCTTGTGAGCTTTTCCATTGCTGGGTAGCAAAGAGAGAGAGAACCTGTTTAATTTGCTTAGCTGTCCTGATTGTTCTAAAGTAAGATAAAGAGCCTCTAATGGACCTGGAGAGAGTGTTGCGTGCGAGGCCCTTTTCATTACGCAGCTTCAAGGTAAATGGACTGCATGCAACAGATTTAGTTTGCATGACACCCCTCCTCCCCGTTCCTCCGCCCTTTCTCCTCCTCTGTGTGTTTGTGTGTGTGTGTCTGTGTCTGTGTGTTTGTGCACTGTGTATTAATATTACCAGATGGTGGAGCGTTTCATTGATGTGGCATCTGGTCATACACACTGTGCCAGACAGATTCTCCCTTTGCCTATTCTCCAGACAGACACTCTCTCCTTCTCTCTCTCACATGTCACCCTGTTGCCTGCTGAAAGAATAGTGTGCATAGATGTTCTCATATTTACTGCTAGGCTACATATGACCCCAGTTTTGTGAAGACACTGATAATGATCGAATGAAAAACAAATATGTTGAATGAAGATAAAATATACAGTATGCTTCCTGAAAGGAAATTATGCACATCAATGTCAATGTGTAAACACACCTGGGATCTTGACTTTTGCTCTTTTGCTTGTCATCCATCTATTGACTGGCTCACAGATGTATTATATGAAGGATAAATACACTTCAAAGCAAGACTTAATCCATGGATGTTGTTCACCTTCCCTCTCACTGCAGGGTATACATGCGCTGGAAGCCATAGATGGACTGCTGCTGTGTCTTAGGAAATATTACATCAAAGACATCTACTCACAAAGCTTTGATCACTTTCTGACTGATTGGGAATCTGTCTGTTGTGTTGTGTGGGACAGGCCACACACAGCACGACTCTGAATGTGTGACTCTTGGTGAGATACACTACAGAAACTGAAAGACAAGAGAACCTGATTGCCTTCACATGAAGCCCAGGTGGGAAGGAAGAGACGGAGGAAAGGGTGAGAAAAGAGTCTGTGTGAGACATTATTGTTCTGGGTTTAACTTCAGCCGACCACCTAATTCACTACCTCCCTTCACAGAGCTCTGTGGAAGAACATATATCCCCTGTATATAGCCTTGCTACTGTTATTTTATTGTTGCTCTTTAATGATTTTTTATTGATTTTTTACTTCAGATTATTTTAGTAAATACTTTCTTAACACTTATTTTTCTTAAAACTGCATTGTTGGTGACTCAGTGGCTAAGAACCCTTCTATCCGGTTGAGTAGATTGTAAATAAAACACCTTGTTGTCTCCCTAATGGCACCTCACTATTCCCCATTATACAGTCTGAACAACAAATAACTGCACAGTAAATCTGTCATCATCATTATCACTTAGAATCAATATGGCACCTCTTACGGTCAATACTCAAACCTGCTTGACTGTCATTCCTGTTGCATTGCATCTACAGTTCTTCAGAATTCTGAAATGTTCTTGAAATGTCTGCAGATGTGTTCCTTTCATAGCACACAGCAAATTGGCCAGTGTTAACTAGTCAATCAATCAATCAATCAAGTTTATTTTATATAGCCCTTCGTACATCAGCTAATATCTCGAAGTGCTGTACAGAAACCCAGCCTAAAACCCCAAACAGCAAGCAATGCAGGTGTAGAAGCACGGTGGCTAGGAAAAACTCCCTAGAAAGGCCAAAACCTAGGAAGAAACCTAGAGAGGAACCAGGCTATGAGGGGTGGCCAGTCCTCTTCTGGCTGTGCCGGGTGGAGATTATAACAGAACTATGCCAAGATGTTCAAAATGTTCATAAGTGACAAGCATGGTCAAATAATAATCATGAATAATTTTCAGTTGGCTTTTCATAGCCGATCATTAAGAGTTGAAAACAGCAGGTCTGGGACAGGTGGCGGTTCCATAACCGCAGGCAGAACAGTTGAAACTGGAATAGCAGCAAGGCCAGGCGGACTGGGGACAGCAAGGAGTCATCATGCCCAGTAGTCCTGACGTATGGTCCTAGGGCTCAGGTCCTCCGGGAGAGAGAAAGAAAGAGAGAAGGAGAGAATTAGAGAGAGCCAAGATTTTCAAAATGTTCATAAATGACAAGCATGGTCAAATAATAATCAGGAATAAAAGTCAGTTGGCTTTTCATAGCCGATCATTAAGAGTTGAAAGCAGCAGGTCTGGGACAGGTAGGGGTTCCATAACCGCAGGCAGAGCAGTTGAAACTGGAACAGCAGCAAGGCCAGGTGGACTGGGGACAGCAAGGAGTCATCATGCCTGGTTTGCCGTGACGTATGGTCCTAGGGCTCAGGTTCTCAGAGAGAAAGAAAGAGAGAACGAGAGAATTAGAGAGAGCATACTTAAATTCACACAGGACACTGGATAAGACAGGAGAAGTACTCCAGGTATAACCAACTGACCCTAGCCCCCGACACATAAACTACTGCAGCATAAATACTGGAGGCTGAGACAGGAGCGGTCAGGAGACACTGTGGCCCCATCCGAAGATACCCCCGGACAGGGCCAAACAGGAAGGATATAACCCCACCCACTTTGCCAAAGCACAGCCCCCGCACCACTAGAGGGATATCTTCAACCACCAACTTACAATCCTGAGACAAGGCCGAGTATAGCCCACAAAGATCTCCACCACAGCACAAACCAAGGGGGGGAGTGTAGATCTAGTGTAGATCTTTCAGTTTCTAGTGTTGATTCAATAGTTAAATGAACACTAAAGAGTTCAATTAACATTCAGTGGCATAAAATAACCCCACTGTTGGTGTTGATAACCAGAGTTGAAACAAAACCACACCCATCTTTATTATATTTCCCAGCATGCTCTATTGCAGGTTGATTATTAGAATGATTTGTTTCAATATCTATGTTTTTTATTAATCTTATGTTACTCCAATATAAACATACATTTTTCTAAACTAATCCAATCTGTTAGTAGTTGGACTTGCATCCGTTATTGAAATGGTTATTCCAGTTTAAATACTTTAGTTTATATGTAGTATCATCTTAGTCTTCCCAACCCTGGCAGTCATTCTGAATCCAGGTGGCTGGTGATTTTTTTTTCTCCAAATGTTGGATATCCCCTCTCTGGCTAGATTCCAATATGAGTTAGACATCACTTTGCAAGCCAGCATACTGTGACTTGCAAGGCATGATGTGGCCTGTAAACCATGCATTTCAGGCCACTGTATTAGGCTAAAACTAGGCCATCAAAATAAGATCTATATGCATTGTAATATGCATTGTATTGTCTTAAAGAATTTAACTTGAATTATTAATGATATATTCACTTAGGATCTCACTTGGCAAAGGCCACAGGACTGAAAATGAATGAATGCAACCACCATGTCTGTCAGTAGCAAACACAGTCTTGGGTGGTATTGGTAACTAAAATATTCACTCGAATGGTACCCTGGGAAATATGCAAATAAGGACCAATACTTTATTTGCATAAAATAAGGTGTTGAGTGTGTGTGGTTCTTCGAAGAACCATCCCATTTAAGGTTCTTCTGAGTGTACTATGTTTGTTTTTCTATGGGTGGTGCTTTTACACTAGATCAGAGAGCCTGTGTCTTTTCCCTGCACGGCTAACTAGCTGCCTGCTCTGTCTCCCAGTCCCAGATAGCATCAGGCTGTCTGAGATTAGCACCCATGAGGGTGCAGTTCAACTTTCTTTTTTTTTTTTTTACTCCCGGACCCTATTTTTGGTCCCTCCATTTTGCACATCACCCACTGTCAGTCCGGCAGCGTCAAGCATCTAGTCGCACTGATAACACGTCTGTATTGTTCCTGTGGGGCTCTAATGTCCCCCGAGCCTTGAGAGCTCATTGTACTATCATTGTAGTATCAGGTTTCAGACACATTTTTAGGCCCAGGCTTAAGGCCAAGCCATCTTGTTGCTAGGCAGTTTAGTAGTGCGGAGGATAGATAAAGGACCTGCTTATTCTCTCATGGCCATTGGCCTACCAGTTAGGGACTGGTTTTCCCATTGGCCTACCAGTTAGGAACTGGCGGTTAGGGACTGTGTAACGGTGGCAGGGTTAGCTTCTGATTCAGTAGTAGTGCAGAGGATAGATAGGCTGATAATAGATGATATGAGATTTGTTCTCACAGCTCAGCCAATTCTCTCTTCTTACAATTATCCCTCAATCTCTGAATATAGCTAGTGTCTATTTCACACAGTGTATTAGCAATAAAGTCATTGATAATATCTATAACAAGTAACCATATTAAAGACCATAGTTTTACCAAAGTAGGTCTTAGGTATCTCAACCGTTGATGTGGTTTATCTGTGTAGTAATGTCTAAAGAGAAGCAGGTAGTGTCATAATTATATACACACCACAGGTCAGAGCTCGTCATTCGTTTGACCTCTCAGAAACCTGCTTCTTCTGGTGTAGTGACAACCCACTTGTGTACACACCAGAGTCACACTACAGCAGCCACATTACAGCCACATGAAAGCAGTGGCAGCAGAGGTGCCCACCACCACCAGACCACACATACACGTCTGGGTTGGCAGTGGCGTTTCCCTGTGGCTTTGACACAAGCTGAAAGCTGTTGTCCATGGTCTTGCTAATGCTTCAGTAGGAGTAAAAAGTAAAAAAAGTAAGTTTGACACCAGCCGTGCTGATTGGTCTCAGAGCAGTATATGAATAGTATCAATGATGCAGTGTGCTGTAGTAGATGGCATTACTAAAGACTCCAATCTGTGGTCCAGAGAGGTGGCTGGGTAGCAGGATGGGATGCTAGCTATGGCATTCCTACAGACAATCCCTGACCCTTGGCTGCCTTTCCTGGACAAGAGAGCAAAGCAGGGAGGTGGTCCTATTGACTGGCTATTATTTGTAAAGTGAGAATCTGTGAATCCCTAGACTTAGTCCCCCCAGCACTTCCGACAGGGGTCGCCCAACTGTGGCTATTTCCTTCCCAGGAACAGAGAGTTATTTCAGGGTACATCAGAGGCCTGGGAAGGACCTCAGTGAGTCAGGACTTATGTCCCAAATGGCACCCTATTTCCTATATACGGTGCACTTCTTTTGACCAGGCCCCATAGGGCTCTAAATAGGGAATAGGGCCCTGGTCAAAAGCAGTTTACTATATAGGGAATAGGGTGCCATAGAGCCATAGGGCTCTGGTCAAAAGTAGTGCACTAAATATGGAATAGGGTGCCGTTTGGGAAACAACCAGGCGGTTCCTAGAGGAAAGCCAATCAGCACGGCTGGTGTCAAACTTACTTTTTTTTACTTTTTACTCCTACTGAAGCATTAGCAAGACCATGGACAACAGCTTTCAGCTTGTGTAAAGCCACAGGGAAACGCCACTGCCAACCCAGACGTGTATGTGTGGTCTGGTGGTGGTGGGCACCTCTGCTGCCAGCTTAGCTGTGCCAAGTGGGCCTCTTACAGTATCCTTGTGGACCATGTCCTTAGGTGGTCTGATCAGGTGTGGAGGGTCTATCCGGTATAAATCCTATGAACCCCTGGTCGTGACCATCTAAAAACAGATGCACAATGAAACCCAGCTGTTTCACAGAATGACTCGAAAACTACGTTCCAAATGACACCCTAGTCCCTATTTAGTGCACTACGTTTGACCAAGGGCCATATGGTTCTGGTTAAAAGTAGTGCACTACATAGGGTATAGGGTGGCATTTTAGGCACTCACTAATACTGCACATACTAATACTCTTCTGTACTTTCTTTAAGTAGATATAAGATATGATTAGATTTGAAGCCTCTACAGTTCCTTTTAGTCTGACTTTGGTATTGCCTACAGCATTAACCTGATCCATACAGCTAGCCTCCTTTACTATGACATCACTGAGAGGTCAGACAAAATAAAGGTCAAGACAAAGTAGCACCAACTGAACACACTTCATTGAGTTGACTAGACAAAAGCTAGTTGTTAGTGTTGCACACAGTGGCACTCAGCCCATTGACCCTCAAGCACCTCCTCTTTATGGTCCAAGCCCTAGCTGCTAGCGTCACGTTCAGTCTGGTGCAGACATTAGTTAGACACTAGGTTAGTAGCCCTTGTCTGACCCAGCCCTCCGATTATGGCCTTCTTCCTGTGTTCACTCTACCATCGCCTGGTCAGTGTAGTGGTCTGGCTGTGTTTTAAAACCCACTGTTGCGCAAATAACAGAGATATGCACATTAAACCACTCCTGTGTCTAGCCAAGCCAAGCACACAAAAGGCACTGAGGCAGACATGAGGTTGAAGGGCTCTTGAAGTGTCTCAGAGCATTGAAAGATGAATTAATTCAAGGAAAGCTGCGGTGTGGAAGAGGATGAAGTGTCTTTGATTATTTCAAGATCCTCACGTGAAGGAAAGAGTGTTGAGACTGTGGTTGAGACGGTTGAGAAGTGTTTATTTGTCAGGATACTTTGTTTCTATTCCTATACTTACTCCTTGTGGTACTAAATCTTTATGTTCCTGTCTGTTTGGGTGACTAACCACCTCTGCAGCTCTCTCCTCTTCCGCTTTCTTCTATTTTTAAAACCGGAACATATTTAATAATTTATACTTCAGAGGGGAATTGAACTGGTTGTCTGGCTGGGGATACATCTTCCTGTGAATGAAGGAGGGAGGAAGGGAAAGGAAGGGAAGGAGGAGAGGAAAGGAGTGGGTTGGTAGGGTGATTAGAGAGATGTATGCTTCTGAGGGAGGTCTCTCCATCCAGTTTGTACTCAGCTGCGCTGTGGCTGGCTGCAGATTACTTTGTTCCATTTCAGCTTCCTTCCGTGCGTCTTCCTCCTCCATAAACCTCTCAGCCATTGTAATAGAAGTGCGATCACATATTGATGACCTCAATACGAAGGTTATTGTTGATGCTTCTCAAATGACCTGCATGGTGTGTGTGCGGGCGTGCCAGAGTGTGTGTGTGCGTGCAGTCAGTCTGGATCCACATGTTCCAAGGTGAGAGTGAAACCTGGCAGACTGGTCGCTCTTCTTTAAACAGTCCCAGCACCCGGGCAGTCTCTTTCTTACTACATACTGTACAGACCCACTACAGCCCTGTCCTCTCAGGCAATTTCTTTATTGCTATGGACCAATTAGTGTTGTCACGATACCAGAATTTTTACTTTGATACCGATACCAGGTTTAGTATCATAATACTCGATACCGTCACGATACTCGATTCCAAAACGATACTACAACAAAAAAAGAAGCCATATTAGCCAAAGTCACCAAATGGCACTTGATCCAGACAGATAAACTCAGCTACTGGTCTGTTCAATCGTTGGCCATCTTTTGAGTTCAATACCATTACATTTGAACATTTGTATGTCTTTTTTTTTTTAGACAACCATGTATGCATTAATGAATCAATTATACAATCATACAATCAATTTGTTTTTACCAATCTAACAACAAAACAACATAATGGTATTCATTTATTTAATAGGTAAATATATTGATAAACTGAGTAAATCAAGATGTAGCATAGGTCTTTTCACAATACAGGTGAATGCATATTATTCACTAGGAGTGTGTGCATTGAGTATTGAGCTTGTTTTATCTGATTTCATGGGGCCACAGATGACAAACAATCCCTTCCATTTAGGATCTATTTCAATGGCTACTGCTAGGAGAACATATTATTTCATTGTACTGATCAACAAAATTGATCACCGTGTGCTAACTAGCAAGCTATTACACGGTGTCGCTAACTAACAAGCTAGCTAGTTATCTAACACACGGTGTCGCTCCCCTGCCTCCCACATACCGGAGTAGCTAGCGGGAGGCGGGGAGGCGGGGAGACCGGTAGACAGTATCCTTTGCCCTTGCATGTCGGGCACTGTTTTTCCGCAGTTCTCTTAACGAATGTGAGGGCAGGTGTTCGGCAGGCAAGAGCGAAGGACACTGTCTACTGGTGTTGCCCCTGCCTCCCACTAGCTAGTAAGGAGGACTCCAGTACATAGGAGGCGGGGGCGATAATGCTTGTATTTTCCTTTTGACCCACATTCAAAAGTGTAACACAAGCATGAAGATGTCATGATCGAGGGGGGGCATTTATGCAGGAACCAATGGGATGCTCGAGGGGGGATGTTTATGAAGGAACCAATGGGATGCTCAAGGGTGTTCCTGTATGCCCACATACAGGAACACCCCTAATTGCAGCCCGCAATCACACACTATTGGATTCTACTGGAAACCAGACTGGAAGCGAGGGAGTGAAGAAGTGAATGAGTTTTTGGTGGTGAGGGAGATGAAGTGAATTAACAAAGTTTTTTGTGACAATCAATCAGCTTTGAAATCAGCATATTTTGCAGTATGGTTTGCACAAACAAAGCTAGGGTAGTGAATTGATGTTGCTTCAGCTGTAAGCTAGCAAGGAACATTAGCCTACAATTAAAACCGGAAGCTACCGGTATCGTCTTGCATTGTTCTAGCCTGTATGGACATTGTTTTGTGAACAGTTTCAACACTTCTACATGCCGTGTTGCATTATTGAAGTGTGTTAATTTCTGTGCAGCATGAGTGGGGAGCTAACAATGCAGCCCAGACAGCTCTAGCAATGAATGGAGTGGAGCAGGCACTTTGCTCTTCACGCTATGAAGGGGCTGCATTTATACACAGACTTGATCCTCTCAATCACGTGAGACACATTTGACAGAAGTATCGAATGTTATTTTTTTGTATTGAAATACTACCTAAGTTTTGGTATACCGTGCAATGCTAAGACCAATGCAGACTTCCCATGTTGTGTGTGGGTTGTGCAACCACTTTCATCTATGCCAGTCTGTGCGTGATTATGTGTGTTAGCTTGTTTGTAGGTTGTTGGTTGAGTAGTAAATTGCAGATTAACTTCCGACTGTCACTTTTGGAAAGTTACTCTGGAGAGGAAGGACAGTGGAGTAACAGCTTAGACAGCTTAGACAGCTTGTCAAAGTTCTGTTCCTGGCACTTAACCATCTTGGGTTATTCTCCAACACACCATCTGCTGTACAAAGATGTAAGAAGTGCCTGCTGATGTAGCTGGGATATCTTTTATGAGACTGTTATACAGGGACTGTCTGTTCTGCTGCCCTATATGGATGTACAAATTATGATTTAATGATGGTTTATTGTGCTTTTCTTTAGTTTTTCCAGATAAAGCCACACAGAAAAATTGCCACTACTCCAGAATTGTGGAAGGTATATCCAATATTCATGTATTAATTCATTCATTTATTGTCAGTCATTCTTTTCCATAGTGTTATACAGTACTGAGTCCAGTATGTGTGTTTTAACACAGGTGTGTGAAGACCATCATGTCTTCAAAGATGCAGAGTTCCAATAACATAGCCCATGCCAGGAGGACAGTCCAGCAGCTGAGAATAGAGGCCAGCATTGAGAGGATTAAGGTATGCTTCTCAAACATAACCCATAACTTGAATGACCTAAATAGACTGTACGTATATGATATTACATTTTTCATCCTGCAAGAACTGCCTTCGCTGACCTTCTCTTTAACAATTCCACAACAAATACCTAATACACACAAATCTAAGTAAAGGAATGGAATAAGAATATATAAATATATGGATGAGCAATGTCAGAGCGGCATAGGCTAAGATGCAATAGATTGTATAGAATACAGTATATACACTACCGTTCAAAAGTTTGGGGTCACTTAGAAATTTCCTTGTTTTTGAAAAAAAAAAGTCCATTAAAATAACAGAAAATTTATCAGAAATACAGTGTAGACATTGTTAATGTTGTAAATGACTATTGTAGCTGGAAACGGCAGATTTTTTTATGGAATATCTACATAGGCGTACAAAGGCCCATTATCAGCAACCATCACTCCTGTGTTCCAATGGCACGTTGTGTTAGCTAATCCAAGTTTATAATTTTAAAAGGCTACAGACAAGTCCTCAACTGGCAGCTTCATTAAAAAGTACCCGCAAAACACCAATCTCAACGTCAACAGTGAAGAGGCGACTCTGGGATGCTGGCCTTCTTTTGTCCATTAAATGTGTGCTTTGCTTTCAAAAACAAGGACATTTCTAAGTGTCCCCAAACTTTTGAACATTAGTGTACATACGAGATGAGTAATGCGAGATATATAAACATTATTAAAACTTCTTATGGCTGAGATCCCGTTAACGGGATTGACTTGACAACAGCCAGTGAAAGTGCAGGGCGCCAAATTCAAACAACAGAAATCTCATAATTAAAATTCCTCAAACATACAAGTATTTTACACCATTTTAAAGATAAACTTGTTGTTAATCCCACCACAGTGTCCGATTTCAAAAAGGTTTTATGACGAAAGCACACCATCTGATTATGTTAGATCAGTACCTAGTCACAGAAAAACACAGCCATTTTTCCAGCCAAAGAGAGGAGTCATAAAAAGCAGAAATAGAGATAAAATTAATCACTAACCTTTGATGATCTTCATCAGATGACACTCATAGGACTTTATGTTACACAATACATGTATGTTTTGTTCGATAAAGTTCATATTTATATCCAAAAATCTTAGTTTACATTGGCCCGTTATGTTCAGTAATGTTTTGCCTCCAAAACATCCGGTGATTTTGCAGAGAGGCACATCAATTTACAGAAATACTCATAATAAACATTGATTAAAGATACAAGTATTATACATGGAACTTTAGATAAACTTTTCCTTAATGCAACCGCTGTGTCAGCTTTCAAATTTTCTTTACTGAAAAAGCACACCATGCAATAATCTGAGTACGGCGCTCAGACACAAAAACAAGCCATACAGGTACCCGCCATGTGGTGGAGTCAACAGAAGTCAGAAATAGCATTATAAATATTCACTTACCTTTGATGATCTTCATCAGAATGCACTCCCAGGAATCCCAGTTCCACAATACATTTTTGTTTTGTTCGATAACGTCCATAATTTATGTCCAAATACCTCCTTTTTGTTGGTGCGTTTAGTTCCAAAATCCAAATTGATGACGCGCAGGCCAGACGAAAAGTCAAAACATTCCATTACAGTTCGTAGAAATATGTCAAACGATGTATAGAAATAATCTTTAGGATGTTTTTAACATAAATCTTCAATAATGTTTCAACCGGAGAATTCCTTTGTCTGTAGAAATGCGATGGAACGCAGCTAACTCTCACGGGGCGCGCCTGAGTGAGCGCGTGACACTCTGCCAGACACCTGACTCAATCAGCTCTTATTCCCTCATCCTTCACAGTAGAGCATCAAACAAGGTTCTAAAGACTGTTGACATCTAGTGGAAGCCTTAGGAAGTGCAATATGACCACATAGACACTGTATATTGGATAGGCAAACCTACAAACCTCAGATTTCCCACTTCCTGGTTGGATTTTTTCTCAGGTTTTTGCCTGCCATATGAGTTCTGTTATACTTACATACATCATTCAAACAGTTTTAGAAACTTCAGAGTGTTTTCTATCCAAATCTACTAATAATATGCATATCTTAGCTTCTGGGACTGAGTAGCAGGCAGTTTACTCTGGGCACCTTATTCATCCAAGCTACTCAATACTGCCACCAGCGATAAGAAGTTAAAGTGGCTTTATTAAAGTGACTAGTGTTCCGTTTATTAAAGTGGCCAATGATTTCAATTCTGTATGTAGGCAGCAGTCTCTCTGTGCTAGTGATGGCTGTTTAACAGTCTGATGGCCTTGAGATAAAAGCTGTTTATCAGTCTCTCGGTCCCAGCTTTGATGCACCTGTACTGACCTCGCCTTCTGGATGGTACCGGGGTGAACAGGCAGGGGCTCGGGTGGTTGTTGTCCTTGATGATCTTTTTGGCCTTCCTGTGACATCGGGTGCTGTAGGTGTCCTGGAGGTCAGGTACTTTGCCCCCGGTGATGCATTGTGCAGACCCCACCACCCTCTTGAGAGCCCTGCGGTTGTGGGTGGTGCAGTTGCCGTACTAGGCGGTGATACAGCCTGACAGGATGCTCTCAATTGTGCATCTGTAAAAGTTTGTGAGGGTTTTAGGTGGGGAGCCAAATTTCTTCAGCCTCCTGAGGTTGAAGAGGCACTGTTGTGTCTGAGGCACTGTTGTGTCTGAGGCACTGTTGTGCCTTCTTCACCACACTGTCTATGTGGCTGGACCATTTCAGTTTGTCAGTGATATGTACGCAGAGGAACTTAAAACTTTCCACCTTCTCCACTGCTCTCCTGTCGATGTGGATAGGGGGGTGCTCCCTCTGCTGTTACCTGGAGTCCACGATCATCTCCTTTGACGTTGAGTGAGAGGTTATTTTCTTGACACCACACTCCGAGAGCCCTCACCACCTCCCTGTATGCTGTCTCGTTGTTGGTAATCAAGCCTACTACTGTTGTGTCGTCAGGTAAGGTGGAGGTGATATGATCCTTGACTAGTCTTTCAAAGCACTTCATGATGATAGAAGTGAGTGCTACGGGGCGATAGTAATTTAGTTCAGTTACCTTTGCATTCTTGGGTACAGGAACAATGGTTGCCATCTTGAAGCATGTGGGGACAGCAGACTGGGATAGGGAGAGATTGAATATGTCTGTAAACACACTAGCCAGCTGGTCTGCGCATGCTCTGAGGACGCGGCTAGAGATGCCATCTGGGCCGGCAGCCTTGCGAGGGTTAACACATTTAAATGTCTTACTCACATCAGCCACGGAGAAGGAGAGCCCACAGTCCTTGGTAGCGGGCCGCGTAGGTGGTACTGTATTATCCTCAAAGTGGGCAAAGAAAGTGTTTCGTTTATCTGGAAGCAAGATGTCAGTGTCGGTGTCCGTGACGTGGCTGGTTTTCCTTTTGTAGTCCGTGATTGTCTGTAGAACCTGCCACATACGTCTCGTGTCTGAGCCATTGAATTGCAACTCCACTTTGTCTCTATGCTGACATTTTGCTTGTTGGATTGCTTTATGGAGGGAATGACTACTCTGTATTCTGCCATATTCCCAGTCGCCTTGCCATGGTTAAATGCAGTGGTACGCACTTTCAGTTTTGCGTGAATGCTGCCCTCTATCCACGGTTTCTGGTTAGGGTAGGTTTTAATAGTCACAGTAGGTACAATATCTTCTATACACTTCCTTATAAACTCACTCACCGAATCAGCGTATACGTCTATATTATTCTCTGAGGCTACCCGGAACATATCCCAGTCCGCGTGATCAAAACAATCTTGAAGCGTGGATTCCGATTGGTCAGACCAGCGTTGAATAGTCCTTAGCATGGGTACTTCCTGTTTGATTTTCGGCCTATAGGAAGGGATTGAGCAAAATGGAGTTGTGGTCAGATTTAGAATACATCCCCAGTACATTGGTTCATAATAAGTAGTAAGCAAGTGTATATTTCCACTACATAAACTGTTGAGGATCGATTTAGGGTAGTCAGTCTTTACCAAGGATGTGCATCTCTCAGGGACACAAACTACATTCCTTGGTGAGCCACCTGACTGTTTCTTTGTGTTCATCTGAGGCCGATAGTAACCTGCTGTATGATTCTCTCCCGTAGGTGTCCAAGGCCTCAGCAGACCTGATGCACTATTGTGGAGAACATGCTAAATACGACCCTCTACTCATGGGCATCCCAGCCTCTGAAAACCCCTTCAAAGACAAGAAGCCGTGCACTATATTATAGTAGCGGGACAGCTGAAATTTCTTTGCTTTTTTATTTGTATATTATTTTATAGAGAGAAATATGACATTAATACCGGTACACTATTTGCCTTAAGGCCAGCCCAGCCCCACTCCCCCTATTTCCTTGTGCTTTCGGTTGATTCCCAAATGTTATCCTAGGGCCCATAGGGCTCTGGTAAAAAAATGGTGCACTATATAGGGAATAGGGTGCCATTTTTGGACTCTTATAAACAAGTGCCATTTTGGTAGGATCAGAATCATTGGTGTGCTCTCTCTTCATCAGATACAACTAAGACCAAATAGCACCATGAGCCAAAATGTAACAGGTCATTGGTAACCCAGAAACAATGTTTTAGTTTAGTTCAATCAGTCATGAAAGAATGAAAGCTCATTCTGAGGCTCCTCTCAACAGAGACTGGTGTTCTTTTAGATTGTTATCTCATGTTATGCAGACTAAATACTAGCTTGGTTTAAACTAGGTGTTCCCAACTCTGTAATGTTCACATCAGCCAGAGCATAAATAATGCCAATGGCCCAAAAGTATAAAGCATTGCACTTGCACCACACTCTAGTTAAACCTTTCAGCTCCTGATTGCGTCATCAGTCCCCACACAGTAGCTTCTTTGGGAAACAATCAGTCTAGTTTGTATATTACTGATAAGCCTGTAATAACCCCATGATGTAAATCACCCAGTCCCATGACACAGGAGGACTCTAAAACCAGTGCTGATGGGCTGGTAAGCTATGTCTGTGTCCCAAATGGCGCCCTATTCCCTATAGAGTGAACCACTTTTGATCAGAGCCCTATGGGCCCTGGTTAAAATGTGTGCTCTGAAGGGAAAAGGGTGCCATTTGGGACTCAGACTGTGAATGTCCCGTCACAACAGGAGAGGGTGCCTGTCGTTTTGTAAGGGAAAGCGTATGGCTTGCAGCAATAGCCTCATGAACTGGCAGGTTTAACCAGCATTGTTTTGTTTCTGCAAAGATGTCAGAGATCGTTTCATTTTCAGGTGGGGGTAGATTCGAACTATCCCACTTCTATGTCTTTTGTTATGAAAGAATGACTCTTTAAACTTTAATACTAATATTTATCTCTTGTGAATTTGCCATGCCTTTGCCTTAGAAACCAAACTTTGTGACTTTGCATAGTTGTCTTATTTGTATGTAGTACAGTAGATAGGTAATGTAGCATCAATATGAAGTGTTGCAGATACCATGTAACCCCTTTAAATGATTTTACTAAGCCTTACATTGATGTAAAAGTTGTTGTTCCATAATGATGTCTCTACTTGGCTGAAGGAGAAGAAGTTTTTAAGATCACAATCACGTCTATCCAATGTACAGATGTAGGATCGTAATTTGATCACCCTGTTGTTACAGGACATTTCCTACACAGCAAACTTGCAGTGTTTTTGAGGTTTTAAAAAGGTTCTAAAGTTTGTAATTTTCACTTTAAAATGTCAGATTGGATTTGCCCTAACTAAAAATGTATCAAAAATGTCCATTAATTATAATCCACATAATAATTCACATTTCCTGTTGCTGCAGGATTATTTTCCTGCTGTGAAAAACTGCTCAAATTACGATCCTACATCTGTACCAGCACCAGAGGAAACTGGATGCTAATCTGTTTGTGCTATCATGCCAACTCCTTCACACATTGTAGTGGCAAACAAAGATAAAAACTGGCTTGACAAGGACATCAATGGAGTAAGCAAGAGCACAAACAGATCTGGTACCAAGCTAGAAATGTAAAGGTTTTCTGATTTGTATTTTATTGCCAGTGCTTTTAAAGTGTTTCACTGTAATAACTTTTTATTGATAGATGTACGACTTCTATTCTGACAGGGATTCTGTGATCCAACGTGAAATTTGTGACAACTGTTATTATGATCTCTTCTTGAGTGTGAACATTCCATGTTTACAATAGCTGCTCCATTGTCTTCTTTTCAACTCTCAGAATGGTCATGCGTTGAATAATAATTGTTATTGTGTGTTTGGGAGAATATTTTTTTTTGTCTGTGCACGTGACTGTCAAAGGCAACTCGGAGACCATGGTCGTGTTCATTAGGGCGGACAATAGCAAAACCGAAAACTAAAACAATTAGACAAGTTCAGGTAGTACATACCTGGTTCGCTTTGTTTTCTACCTTATGAACATGACCCAGCTTAACCAGCCAGGGCCTTAGTATTAAAGTAGTCTCGTTTCTACATCTCACTACACCTTTTTAGCCACACTCCTCAAACAACACTATACTAATACTGTGAACAACTGAATCCATACATCCCCAGTGGATGCAGGGAGCACATCTTTGAAGTGCTTGTCGCTATTCATCTGTCAGTATCATTATTGGCAATACAATAAGTTGCTCTTACACCTGTGGGTTAAAGCCTATAATTACTATAGACTGCTATATATAGAGACAGACGGCAGCACCAACTGAAATGTCCCCTCATAGTAGGCTATTTGCCTCCATATTCTGTGTAATCTTGGCAACCTACAATCGAAAATCTCACGTAAAATACTATTTACGTTAAGTAGTCTGTCCACAAGAGATTATATTCTGTGTGGCTTTGAAAGCTCGCTTAAAGTTGCGTGTTCCTGTATGATGTGTTTCTGCACTTGCTTCTTCTCACTGTTATGTCACTGCATTTACATTTACAATAAAAGGCCTGTGGTATTTTGATGCATGTGCTGCATTGATTTTTGCCAACTTAATTCATGTTGCAAATGGATTTTGCAGTTTTAAAGAAAAACATGTTTATTTACCTCTGTGACACATACCGGATGCTAATTTGGTCTCTAGTACATACTGTCTATGTGGATATATTTCCTATTTCAAGTGATTACAATTTTATTCCCAATTTTGCCTTCTTAAATTTAGTAGATCTTAATGAATTTATTTAAATACACAATTTTAATGATTTAGTAGTGATTTGTAAATGCATCTGGCACAATAAAAAGTGTGTAGAAAAAAATACTTGTCTTACAATGATTATCAGATACATTTGAACAAGTGGAGAGGATAGATTGTTGAATTGTCACAACCACTAATAGACTAGCTAGTGCCACGTCAGTGAGTCACCTATCTGTAAACATTCCCATTTTGCTCTGATTTCTGCCATATTTTGTCCTGTTCTCTGCCCCAATGTCCAGGCAGGTCTGGTTGTTATGTAACGATCCCTGTGCTTCAGTGGCCTTTCTCTCTCTCTGTCTCTCTGTCTGTCAGTCTCTCTTTCTCTCTCTCTCAGGGTCTGATGTTACAGGCAAAAACCAGGTCAGGCCATATACAGTGAGGAGAACAAGTATTTGATACACTGCCGATTTTGCAGGTTTTCCTACTTACAAAGCATGTAGAGGTCTGTAATTTTTATCATAGGTACACTTCAACTGTGAGAGACGGAATCTAAAACAAAAATCTAGAAAATCACATTGTATGATTTTTAAGTAATTAATTAGCATTTTATTGCATGACATAACTATTTGAACACCTACCAACCAGTAAAATGTGTGGTTATGGCCCCCGGAAAGGTTGGGAAAGCTAAATTACAAAAATGTATCATTGAATGCTCCATTGTGTTAAGATGCCACAGGAGTACAGCTACATTTCAGGTCATCATGCTGACGTGACATTAGGTGGTTTGTGGTTAACAGCCTGCACTGCTTGTGTTGCCTTCTAATTAGTAACACTATTATTACTATCAGTGCGTCACTGTGAGTGTGATTGCATCACCTCCATTCATAGGGTCTATTTATAGCCATGATGAAATCAGTGGTCAGTAGTACCCCCACTGTAAGGGTGTGAATGGGCCTTGACTCAGTCACACACATTGTTTCATCAGCTGCTCTTTGAGGGCTTTGTCCCCCTGCTTTGCTCTGCTGCACACACACACACAATCACTTCTGGTGTCCTCTGAGTGTGTTGGTTAGTAATATATATTTTCTTTCCTCTCTGGCTATTTTTGTCCCTGACAGGTGTTTGAACAGAGGGTGTTTCTGTGTTCGAACAGAGGGCCTCGGTGACAGCAAGGGTTGTCATGGTGATCACACAAACACCCTGATGCTGCTCATCACACAAGGAAACTATATGTATGTGGAAATTCTCCTTCTCCCTCCCGTGTGACGTTTTTATAAAACATTTTTGATGTGAATGCAGGGTGTGGAACTGTTGTTACATGGGCTTTGTGTCCTTGGATGTAAATAACCAACACTGTAGTGTTTACCATTGGTGTCAATGGAGTGATGTATTGTTGAGACATGGTGTATGTTACATAATAAATACACGCAAAACTAAGTACTAGCTTTTTGCACCCGGTTAAACAGTGCACCTTTCTTTATTCAGCTGAATATGAAAGATCACTTGAAAGTGTTGCATGCCATTCCATTCCCCTGAACTGAGGCTTGCAGTTAACACCTGCAGCTGAGAAAAAAAACACTACCTACGAGAAATGACAAAAGGTGCTGCAGCTGGAATTGTGCTGAATTATCTAGTGACCTCACTGAATTATCTAGCGACCTCGGTGAAAAGCCTCTTTGACCAAGCTTGGTGCAAACAGAATCCTTGTTCAATGCCCGTTTTCCACTGCCTTGACAGAGAGGCATTATTAGTCCTGTGAGTGATGTTGCTTACAGGTTAATCAAAAACCTGCAGAATTATACCCATAACTCACTGCATTAATTCCAAACAAGCAAAACAATTAAATGTTTAGTTCAGTTCAGTTTATTTCTCCACAAAGGTAGCTGTTGATGAACATTGCAACATAAATACAATTAATTAAATTAACGCAAACATATTAATTAAAACAAAACAACAAGTTAATGTTTAAGACAATACATTGCTTTGTCCTGACAATATCTTCCCTTTTTTTATTTAAATAATTCTCAAAACAAAAATTCAGAGATGATCAACATCATATAAATTACAGTTGAGATTTGTCCACTTTCCTTGAGGCATTATCCAACCTGTAGTCCAGACTACTCCAGTCCAGTTCAGTAAAATCCTGTCCGGTTAAATGGAGTCCGGTCCAGTCCTTGGAGTCAGTTGTCTGATCCTCCAGTAGATTCCAATCCCCTGCTGCCTAGTGTTCTCTGCTCACCACCACCTGTGTCTAGTGTGTTCTGCTGTGTGTGCTCACATGATTCAGCTTCCTGTAATGGCTTTCTTCCCGGCAAGGAGGGCACAGTCATACCAATGACCAACCGTTGCCTTGTAATTACAGTCATCATTGTTACCATGGCAGTCTTGGAACCCAGAACGCTGAATCACTCTTCCTCAGCTGAAACCTCTGCATTAAAATCCACACTGATCCAGCAAGTTTTGTTGGAGTTGGAGATTTTGTTGTTATTTTTTGGGAGATGTCCTGGTCCTCTATCTTCCTCTGGCAGAATCAAGGTTGTTCATGAGAGGTCCAACAAAGGGGTTATTACACAGATCTAGTGCAGTGTGCAATGTTTCCATATAAAGTGCACAACATGGGTAGAGTCATCAGTCAGGTAGGTTGATAATGGGAACCCACTGGTCCAGGATTCGACTGTCTCTACAGAAGAGATTCACTTTGCTCAGAGCTGGGTCCTTCCATGTGGTCAACTGGGGGTTCTGTGAAGAGGAAGGGAAAACACAGTCAGGCTAATGCTGCTTTCTAAAAACGTATGCATTCAAATACAGACCTAATAAATGTGTAAGAACAACCCTAATCAGTTAGGCCTAAGGGGTTCTCTGCAAGTGAGTATGGTTACCATAACTGCTCACACAGTTAATCCGCACACATCTACTGCTGTGCTTTCTAAATGTATTCATCAAATATAGGGATAAAAAGTCATTTCTAACAACCATATTAAGATAAGGGTTCTCTGCAACTGGTGTGGTTACAGTGACAAGTAGAGCCAGTTTGCTACAGCAGGAAAAATATTCCTGCAGCAACAGGAAATGTAAAGTATTATGTGGATTATAATTAATAGACATTTTTGTAGGGGTTGATACAAGTAGAAATGACTAAACTTGAGAAGCCTTTTTAAACCTCAAATACATTACAAGTTTTACATTTCTTGAATTGCAGGAAGGTTCTGCAACAGGGGGATCAAATTAAGATCCTATATGATCTGTATGGCCTGCTAGTGTGCTTCATAGATCAGATCACTACTAAGGAAGTGTATGAGCAGGGCATAAAAATGTCTCCATGCTGACTTCTGCATTCTAAGAATCGCTCTGCAAACATGCAATCATTCATCCTCTTTCTCCTATGAGCTCAGCTTTATTTATTTTTAGATCACTTGCAGTACTGCAGCCAGCGTAAGCTACGTCAGACCACTACGCAACCCACATCACTACAGATCAGGTGGCTGCAGTCAGCTGGATTACATTTAAAAGAGCAGAGCAATGAATGAAGACATAAAACTACTAGACCAGATGTTGTGGCCATTAAAATCAAATATTTGTATGCATCTAGGCCTTTGATTCTGTATTCAATGCTCTTGACCTGCAAATCTTTAGCATCCACAAATAATGTTTAATAACCTAGCTGGCATAATGAACTCGGTCCAGGTTAAAAGTGCCACACCTGCAGAGACCCCAGCTGAGTAACTGATATAAAGGTCTAGCACTGTTTAGTGCAGGGATATGGGGAGTATGAATAATGTAATGACACATACAGTAACTAGTACACAGTGCATGTCCATTGGCTCTCCTCCTGGCTTCACTCCTCCAAGGATCTCAGCGAGGCGCCTCATGTTGCTGACCCGCAGGATGTTGATGTCGTTCTCGCAGCAGAATGCCTGGATAAGGGTAAAGTGGATCTGGAGGGCCACGTCTTCTACCTGTTCCTCGTCCGTAGCCAGGAGGCACAACACCACATTATCCGGGTCACTGATGATTTAAATGACAACACAATTTGTTAAACAAGCAGTATATATTAATTTAGTTGCCAGAATGTTTATTAGTTTCATTGCGTAAGAATATATTGAAACATAATGTACTTCACTCCTTGCATTTAGTTATTTCAGAATGGATTTATTACTAGCTAATAACGTTATAATATTGCTGAATGTGCTTCATTTGCCATCTACTTACACATTGAGTGACTTGGCTGCCTCGTATACCCCGACAGTGATGCAGCCCTGAGGTAACGCGGAGCTGAGGACCTCCTCCAGTGCTTTAGCCACCGAATCCATCCTGTGGTTGCACAACAACAAAGAAGCATATTGATGGTGGGTGATACATAGACCAAAACACTAAGTATCGATATTTAGTCAGCATGCAACATTATAGAAAGTATATAACTACCTACCTATCTAGCTAACTAAATAGCTAACTAGGTTAGCTTAGACATGCTCAGCCAAACGCTCGTGCATACCGGGACATTGACATCACATAGCTGCTATAACTGGATCGCTTGCCAAATGAAGTAAATTTAGCTGACAACTGAAGCTTTAATTTTCAACAAGTTGCAAAAAATAATCTCAGCTAGCTACCTTTCTGTAGAGTTTTCTCCGCTGGTTTCCTCAAAAGTCATATTGCACATTAGAAAATATCCACGTTGAAGACAGGATATCCACAGATGGTCTCTCTTCACGTCCCAGTTAAGTTCGCGACCTTGTGTGTCTGCTCTTTTTCTCATATTTCCCCGCAGTTCACCGTGGAAGTTGGAGTTCGAGCGCCTCATATTTGCATATCAAACCCCATTGGTCACATGCTAATTTTCACGGTGTTTCAAGTGAATGAGGAGCGCCCCTCAAGGTATCAGTACACCTATGTAACTTCCTTGGTAAACTGCGACGACTGCTGGAAAAACGATGAAATTGATCAGTGGCTAACTATTTCATTGTATATTCGTGGTAAATGCAAGACTGTTGATAGTGTGCAGAGTTGTGGACAATAATTTTTATTTACACTTGTTATTATAGCCAACATATTTTATACCCGTTTGCTTTGAAGGCTAATTCAACATTCTAAACTTTCTGAAATCACGTGGAAACAACGTTGATTCAACCAATGAGTGGGGAGAAACTCAAGCAGAGCACATCAAATAGATGTTATCTCCATTTGCTGTGATTCCAACAATGATCTCATAGCGGATGTATACAAGACGCCTTGCCAAAGAGTGTACAGAAGGCCTATGGTTTTGAAACTCCTTGCCTTCGCTTGAAATAGCTCATTTAAATTTGGTCAGCACACTCTTTTAAGATATTTGATATACACTTGATATAATAACAGCTATGCAAAAGTCCATAGTGATTTGTCCACAGAAGACACCAGTGGGCCTACACATGGTTCTCCCTAGTCTCATTTCATAGCCACTCTGTGCTTTCAGGTCCTCACTTATGTGGGAGCCAGCCTCTAACTTTTTCCCTTCCCAATATGGAGGTTTTAGGATACCAATCTCCAGCTAAATGGTATGCGCTGGTGGCTTGTTTTTTTCCATTTCCACTGTCAACCGCCCGGGGTTCAACGCAACGTGGCATGTCCAGACATCCAAATAAAATAAAAAATGTAAACATGGAAATGGATACAGTTATCTTTCACAGACACAAAATATCGCAAATGATAGATATAGAGACATGATGTAAGTAATTCAAAGTAGCCTAATCTCTTCTTAAAAGTAATATCATGTTTATTACAACGGTTCTGCTGTCAAGGGTGTTTGCCAATATATGTTTACTAACAATTGTTTGAACAACGTGCATCGGGATTTTGTCGGGGCCACAGATTAGACATTTGTTTAGAAATACATTTTGATAGATGGGTACAATATTTTATATATATATTTTCTATCAATGAAACGTTTATTTTATATATATATATATATATATATATATATATATATATATATATATATATATATATATATATATATGTGGGAAACTATTTTACATGTGCGCAAAGGCAAGCTCTAATTGTAATGCGCAATTTGGCCCTTGTTATCCAATGAAAATACCTCGCTTACGCCATGCTTTTATTTACCGGCTCATTTGGACTGTTGGACTTTGTACCCCTGAGAACTTTATCTGTCAGGTTCGGGTCGGTTTATTTAATGTTGTGTGTTTCTTTTCCAGTGAAATTATGTGGCAGATGAACTTTGACTGCGACTGGCTGGGTGGAAGCGCTTTGAACAGATGTGAACTGTAAGTTTGAACTTTACAAATATATTTGGTATTTTTTTGTTAAGAAAATTATTAATAGAATGTTAAATGCGCTGTCAAGGAAAGACAAAGTACATGTGCATGTATGTATTGGTAGGTAGCTATAGCCTTGTTGGTTTATGTTGCAGAAATCAAGATTGAGAACCTATTTTCGAGAGAGAACTGTCAATCTCAATTTCAAGATATCTCTCGTTTAGACAAAGGACAAATGCCTTTCACAGGCTTTTATTTTATTATCTGTAGGCTACACATGATATTGACCAAATGTGAACGTGTTGCTATATTATGGTCTAAATTAGCCTAACCATGTAGCACTAGTATTCTGCCAGGAGCACAAATGATGATGTCAAGTTTGTATGGTAATGAGCTAACCTTCAAAATAAAAGCCCGCATTTCAAAACATTGCAATGTGGATAACTCATTCAAAATACATGTAATTTTAATCAATGGACACTTTTATTTTGCCAACAAGAAAAGGCAATGAGTAATTTATTAAAACAAATAACAAATATGGTTTAAACATATTTTTACCATTAATGAAAAAAGTACTATGTTGGCACTGGTATGTTGAAAATATTGGTCTGTGGAGAACTTTTCTACCTGTCTCAGCTATAGTAAAGTGGAAAATACTCAGTAGGGTCTCTAATAACCAAATATGGTTCGTTTTGGAGGGGTACTGTGTCCTACATATCCAACAGCACTTTGTTCTCCACCCCTTCCATAGCCCCCAATGCAATACATTGTAATACTGTACATGGGATACATATTGGGTTGTCGAGAGATAACTTTTCTACCTGTCTCAGTTAAAGTGGGGTGGGAACTACTCAGTAGGGTCTCTACTAACCAAATATGTGTAGTTTTGGAGGGGGACTGTGTCATACATATCCAGCAACACAGCTTTAAATGATCTGGTGCTATCCATGGTCCTGACGTCAATACAGACAACAACAAAAAACACACACTAAAGCAACACTATTTTATCAAAATGAAAATCTATTTTATTTATATGTTAAATGTAATGAATATTAACCCGGCTATTAGGAAACAGTATAATCACACTTTCTAAACAGCAATGGAGAAAATGATTTACAAGTTGTAGGCCAATATGTACTGCTTATCTATGAAGGTTATTAGGCCTATTAAATAGTTTTACAAATTATAACAGAGACAAGATTATTTACAAGCTATATTGTAATGATTATTGATTAAGGTCAGAAAAGGCACTTTTGTAGAGTTTAAAATGCGTTACATGAGACAACAAGGCTACAAGGCTAACAGTATACAGTATAATCAAGCTTTCAGAACAACAATGGAGAACATTATTTACAAGTTATATGCCTCTATGTTTTGCATCTCTATCAATGTTAGCAGTATACAGTTAAGGCCTATTAACCAAGTTTTCAAAACCATTATCAGAGACAAGATTGCATGATAATACATACAACAGATATGTGATGATTATCTATCAAGGTCAGCAAAGGCATTTTCTGTAGAGTTTAAAATGTATTACGTTGTAATTTTCTCTCTGATCAGTCATATAAAACATTCTCTCGCATGCCATTGTGACAAAGTGTATTCACGTTTCCCTCTAAGACTGTTTATGAGAATAAGCACACATAAACACCACAACTACTACCATCTGACTGTTTTCTAAAATAGGGGCGCCGATGAGAAAATGTCACATCTACCACAACGCAATGCATTGCCAGATACTGTAATGCCAGGTATTTCTGAAGTAGAAGTAGTGTATCCTTTAATTCTCGTTCTTTCTGGCTTAAGGAATCCATCATTTTAAGATTTAATGTAATGCAATTACTGCTACTAAATACACTGATTACACAAAACATTAGGAACACCTGCTCTTTCCATGACATAGATTGACCCGGTGACTCTACTGTAGGTGAAAGCTATGATCCCTTATTGATGTCACCTGTTAATGAAGGGGAGGAGACAGGTTAAATAACGATTTTTAGGCCTTGAGACAATTGAGACATGGATTGTGTATGTGCCATTCAGAGGGTGAATGGGGAAAGACAAAAAATGTTAAATGTCTTTGAGCGCTCAACAGTTTCCCGTGTGTATCACGAATGGTCCATCACCCAAAGAACATCCAGCCAACTTGACACAACAGAGGGAAGTATTGGAGTAAACATGGGCGAGCATCCCTGTGGAACGCTTTCGTTCATGCCCCGACTAATTGATATTAGGAAGGTGTTGCATATCTATGACTATAACTGTCTAATGTGACTTTACATTCACAAGCAATATCACATGCTCAAAATGCCACCAATTTTTTACCGTTCCAGGCACATTTGGCATAACCTCTTTGATCTCACAAAAAAGACTCTGTAATTCCTGACTCGGAAAAGACACAGGGGACATTAACGCATATTGTTCCTTGAGATGCGACTTCAAAAGACCATTGTACCCCTCAAGTATTCGGTCATTGAACCAGTTGTAGTCATTGCTTAACCTTTTTCTGAAGTGGGTTAAATCAGGGTCACACCGAGTGTTTCTTGGTAGTCTTAAACAAATCTCATTTGAAACAAAAGTATACACCTCACACACATGGTTATGGTCTTAAAAAAGAAGACACCTGTAGCATGTCAGATATAGATTTGAAATGTATTACATTTTGAGTTTGCATTACATAATTGCACTTTATATACATCACAGAAGTCTGAAAAATATAAAAACCATTTGACATAGAAACACCGGATTAATAACGTAATAATCCCTTGTATTTTATCTTTACAACTGATATTCAACACAACAACAGTACATTCAGTTATTGTTTTGGGATTAATATAACATGCAGGACAAATGCATATGTCTATAACACAGTCCCCCTCCAAAACTACACATCATTCGTAAGTAGAGACTCTACTGAGTATTTCCCACCCCACTTTAGCTGAGACAGGTAGAAAACGTATCTCTCTACAAGCCAATATTTATCCCATGTGCAGTTTATTACAGTGTATTGCATTATAACTGGTTGTGTTTATGCTACACAGAAAAGGTAATACATTTTAAAAGTTAAACTACAAATATTTAGGCTATATTGAAGCATTAGGTTCTAGGTCGAGGAATAGCCTCTCTGATTGGACAGGAGGCTGACGCACTGCACTAGAGTGCTAAAGAAAATCAATATTCCCTAAATTCAGTGTGTCTTTGCAAGACTCTTATTTTGAGGAAAAACATCTGCGATTGTGATGCCAGCATAATATCCTGCTGCTAGGAGAACAGTAATCCCTTTCCTGAATATCTGGGCCTGATGGGAAAATAGGCCTATGTGTCTGCACTATATAGGACAACTTGGGAGAATGATGATCGGTAACAGGCAGCGTATCAGAAGTTAAAATACAGCCAGACTGTCCTCTACTGTTCCTTTATAGAGCTTAAAATCTGTCGAGATTACAATTTGGGTCGCTGGTGTGAAAGACAAACACCCTACGCATCATGCCAATAGGGTTAACCCACTTGCTTGGATTTGTAATGTGGCTCATAGCAAGGTTTGCAACACTGCCTCCTACTTTTTACGCGAACAAAGTGCGTTTTGAATAACACAATGTCATGACAGGCCTGATAGAAACTTGCCAAATGTCGACAAAACAAAGTACACTAGAAAAGGTGGGATCTTTTTCTGTTGGTAAAAGGAATTGTGCGTGAAATGTCGGTGGAAATGCTTTTATGTTGAAATATTGATATAATAACACTCATATCGAAGTAAGCTTGGAGTCACGGGATGACATGTAGTGTGGTCCTCCCACTACGACTCCTCTGGGAAAACATGCAGTTTATTAGGCTCCATATTAAATAAATGATGATGAACTTCACAGGGTGGTGAAAGTGAAAGGTGATGAGCTTGATGCTCCTTTCCAATACATATTGAGGGTCTTATTCTGGTGATGTGATGATCAATGCTTGTCTGCCATTTGACAAATAAAAATCATCTTGGTCTTTTGCCCATAATAATCTCATAATGTAGTCTATACGTGCACTCTAGCCAACAGCACCCAATCTGCGCCCTGCGCGCTGTTGGCTGGCTAGAGCGCACATGCCAATACCAGAGTGAGCACACTCACTATATAACAACAAATAATTGTGAGAAAACAATCAGTAGACTTGAAAATGCGATGGAAACACATTTGACTTTATTTTTTATTCGGTACATGGGAATTTAACCGCAAAAGTTATTTTTATGTGCACTCTGTCATCATGCACAGCCTTTTATCCGCACAAGTCAATTTGATGGAAACACATCTCTGGTGGGAAAATGTGCAAATAGTTTTTATGCGGATTTTGGAATCTGTCACCAATTGGATGAAAACCAAGCTACTGTTTGCAATTCACAAATTATTATTTTGATTCCTATGATTCAATTCACAAATTATTATTTTGATTCCTATGATTCAATTCAGCACAATTGAACCGATCCCCAACTACTACAATTGCGAAGCACATCATTCAATTTGTCAAAAAGAATCGTTTAAAAATAATATTTTCATATGAATCAAATTATTATAATTTTTTTTTTACTATTTTGAGAAATGTGAAGAGGGGCATCTGCTATATAGTCAATTTAGAGATCAATAGGGGAGCTTTTTGAGCTGCATGTCTTGACTGATCTTTAATGCTCAATGACACACCAAAAAGGCACTACCCTCCCCAAAAGTTTGTCAACCTTCCCCTATTTTGGACCAGCCCTCCACCCAAGTACATTTTGATCTGTCCTTAATTTATTGTAATGCTCCAGAGATCTTCCTCAGAGAGCTCTACCAATCCTTTTCATGTGAAAATACTGATGATCCATTATTCTTCTCAGGTACTGAATCATTCTCCTCTCAACATAAAGAGTGGTCATCATGGACCCCAGAAGTTACCACTGGAACGAGCCAGGCCCTGGTCGTCACCCACAGAGACCCAGGGAAAGAGAGGACTACCATAGGCCTGCTCACCCTCACCAGGGGACTGGAACCGGGCACTACCCACCAGCACCAAATGTTGGGGACGCTATCACTGAGCACTACCCACCACCACCGGACCCCAGGGAGAGGGAGAGGCAGTGGTCCCACCAGGACCCTCGCTACAGGGTCTACCTCACCAGCCCTCCCCCTTCCAGACCACCTCTAGAGTTCTCACACAGCTCTTACAGCACTCCCCACTCCAGAACAGCTTACGACAGACCCCATTCCACGATGGGTTACATCAGACCAGAGCCACAACACTCCAGACCCCACTCAAGGTTTGTTCACAGAAACTGACTGTTACTTATTATATTATTGTCAAATGTCAATGTCTTTATGTCTCAATTTGAAAAGTTACAAATAAAGTATTTAAAAAAAGAAAACACTGACTGTAACTGTCCACTATTCATTGAGGAAAATGTTAAACTATTGGATCTCTCAGTATTATTTGATGTGGATTGGTGGTGACACTTGTGAAATGCCAGCTTTTTATTATGTGGACCTTAACATGCTGACCAGACCGCTCGCGCACGCGTCCGCCATCGTGCCCATGTTGATTTTGTCCCCCCACACCAGACGTGATCAGGACACGCAGGTTGAAATATCAAAACTAACTCTGAACCAACTATACTAATTTGGGGACAGGTTGAAAAGCATTAAACATATATGGCAATTTAGCTAGCTAGCTTGTCCTATTTAGCTAGCTAGCTTGCTGTTGCTAGATCATTTGTCCAGGGATATAAACATTGGGTTGTGCATTTCTGGTAAAATAACAAGGTCCTCTACTCCGACAATTAATCCACAGATAAAAGGGTAAACCGAGTTTGTTTCTAGTAATCTCTCCTCCTTCAAGCTTCTTCTTCTTTGGACTTTAGATGGCGGTTGGCAACCAACTTTAAGGTGCATTACCACAACCAACTCGACTGGAGTGTGGACCTCAGTTCATCTTTCAATCACCCACGTGGGTATATGCTCCTAAAAACCAATGAGGAGGTGGGAGTTGCAGCGCGTCAAGTGTCACAAATAGAACCAAGTTCTATTTTAGTGCCTGGCTACGTAGATGCTCATTTACACACAGGAGCAGTGTGGGTTGCAATGATTGAATAATATGTATGTGTAAATGTATTTTGCAACTCGAGTGGTGTGGTCAGCATGTAAGATACAGGTTTTAATAAATTATTCATCTTTATATGATCAGAAATGGATCTATGATATCTTTATATTATCTTATTGTTTACAGGCAAGCATATGACTACCCACCCCAGATTTACTGGGACCATAGTCAGGACTATGGCTACTATGACCAGGGCTATTACAAAGGACATTACCCAGGTACTGACATATTGTTATCAGTGGATTACACTGATGGATTATATTACTCAAGTATTGCACTCCTGCTTGCCAAGCAACTTAAGCTGTTATCAGAGTTATAAAAAGGGTGGCATGTAGCCTAATGGTTAAGAATGTTCGGACTGTAACCGAAAGGTTGCTGGTTTGAACCCCCGAGCTGACTAGGTGAAACATCTGTCAATGTCACCTTGAGCAAGGCACTTAACCCTAATTGCTCTTGTAAGTCACACTGGATAAGAGCGTCTGCTAAATGGCAACAACACCTCCGCTACGCTGATCCTCAACATGGGGGCTCCACAAGGGTGCTTGCTCAGCCCCCTCCTGTACTCCTTGTTAACCCATGACTGCGTGGCCACGCACGTCAGCAGCTCAATCATCAAGTTTGCAGACGACACAGCAGTAGTAGGCCTGATTACCAACAATGACGAGACAGCCTACAGGGAGGAGGTGAGGGCCCTGGCAGAGTGGTGCCAGAAAAATACGTTCGTGGTCGTGGTCTTCAGGAGACAGCAGAGAGAGCATAGAGCTGCAGTGGAGAGGGTGAAAAGATTCAAGTTCCTTGGTGTGCACATCACTGACAACCTGAAATGGTCCTTCCACACAGAGAGTGTAGTTAAGAAGGCGCAACAATGCCTTTTCAACCTCAGGAGGCTGAAGAAATTCAGCTTGGCCCCTAGGACACTCACAAACTTCTACAGATGCACCATTGAGAGCATCCTGTTGGGCTGTATCACCGCCTGGTAAGGCAATTGCACCGTCCGTAACCATAGGGCTCTCCAGAGGGTGGTGCGTTCAGCCCAAATATCACTGGGGGCACAGTGCCTGCCCTCCATGACACAGGAAGGCCAAGAAGATCATCAAGGACCTCGGCCACCTGAGCCATGGCATGCACACCCCGCTACCATCTAGAAGTCGGAGAAGGTACAGGTGCATCAAAGCTGGGACTGAGAGACTGAAAAACAGCTTCTATCTCCAGGCCGTCAGGCTGTTAAATAGTCACCGCTAGCCGGCCTCTGCCCAGTACCCTGCCCTAAACTTAGTCACTGTTACTAGCCGGCTACCACCCGGTACTCTACCCTGTACCTTGGAGACTGCTGCCCTATGTACATAGTCATTGAACACTGGTCACTTTAATAATGCTAACATACTGTTTTACCCACTTCATATGTATATACTATTTTCTAGTCATGGCTCATCGTATATAACTACTGCTGTACACACCTTTCCTATTCATATACTGTCCATACTGTCTATACACACAATCATATACATATATATTCATGTTCTGGACTCTGACATTGCTCATTCTGATATTTCTTAATTCTTGTCTTAGATTTTTGGGGATTTGTGTGTATTGTTTTGTATTGTTAGGTGAGCTAGAAACATAAACATATCACTGCACCTACGATAACATGTGTACGCGACCAATAACATTTGATTTTATTTCAACATATGCACCACAGTACAAAAGTAATTAATGTGTAAAGAAACAAAACTAAACAATAACTATGTGCAAGTAAAGCAACATGATTGATACAATTCTCTGTAATTGATATGATCCAGATGCAGGTCAATGGCCTCCCCAGGAACAGTGGAGATCTGACCAGTATCAGGAGAGGAGATATGAGCAGGACCAGACTGGCAGTGGCTACCGAGAACAACAAAGGTTAGACAGAAAGATGTGAGATTCATGATATTCCTTTCATTGAAGGGCATGAATTCAACCCTATTTCTTCTTCTAATTATTTTTCAGGTATGACCAGCGAAGAGCGAGCTCTCAGCATGACTTCAGAGGCTCTGATGAAGATCGTTCTAAAGAGAATGGGGATGCTGGTGGAGATGTAAACATCTAAATATTATGATTAATAATTATATACATTTCTTATGACAAAGATACAGATCTGTGTTGCTGTTTGCCCACTTTGGTGAATATTTACTTTGGGAACTTGGTCATATGATGTTCTCCATCCCTGCCCATTCTCCTATCTTGAGTTGACTGATTTTGTTCTCCAGGACTGCTGTTTTGCCGAAGGGGCTCTGGCCATCTCCAAGGCCTCAGGCTTGTCCTCCAGTAGCTATGAGTTGAGCCAGTACATCAACGGTGCTGAACAGAATGACCCTGCCCCACAAACCACCTGGAGCACAGCAGACACAGGTAATCATTGAGTTACATGTAATCTCCGCCCAGATACTATAGGTCTGTCTCTTAGAAACAGGGGTCACATTCTAATGTCATGCTCTTCTCTGTTGTGTTATTGTATTCCGCTAATAACAAAAGAGCACAATGAGGCTAACTGGCCATCCTCAAGTCTAATGAACAGTCATTACAGCACAATGAATATCTCCCATGAAAGTGATAATATTATTAATGATAATAATGCATGTTCTCTCCTTAGAGTATGCAGCTATTCCCCAGGTGACTGCCCCTCTGAAATACACTTTGCCCCATGCTCTGGTCAGCTTTGGTCCAGCCGGACAGTTGATCCGGGTCAGTCCTGGTCTGGCCATGCAGGGAGACCCAGGGAAGGTGGAACTACACAGTCTCGAGGTATAGTTCTAGGTTAAAAGAGCAGGACAGAATCAGTACGGAGAATAGTAGGATATATCTACATGGCAGAAGTGCTGTGGTGAACTAGCAGGTTATAGGAAGAGGCCGCAATCATTCTTGTGAATAGAGTAATCATCAAGGAATGGCTAAATTACTGGGCTATTAGTTTCGGTTTTGAGGAACTGTTGAGCTGTTTTTATCAGTATTGAGCTGGTGTGTGAGAAGTTTCTGTTAATGTGTTACTGAGAGGCTGTCTATGTTCTGTCTGCAGATCATTCTGGGGGAAACACAGGAGCAGCAGGACATGAGAGAATTTCCTGGGCCACTGGCTAGGTATTTTACACTCTTAAACACAATATCCAAACATCCATGCTACTCTGTATGTGATGATGTATTGTCTATGCATGCAAAGTAGGAGACACTGACCAAATAACTACATAAAACTGTTCTAGAGACAATAAAAACAGGCACACAAAATGGATTGACAACAACGAAGGTTTACTGTCATAATGGCGGCTATTAGTATTATGTGTGTATTTCTTTCAACTGGCATTTTTTCTCCTCCTTCAAAGGGAAGACCTGCACAAAGTAGATGCCATCTCTTTTGCCCACCAGAAGGCAGAAGCCTGCATGAAAGATGAAAAACTACAAGACAAGGGCTCTGCCGCCCTCCTTTGGAATCTACTGGTACTGCTGTGCAGACAGAATGGAGTAGGTGTACTATAGACTGTATCTCCTCACACTCTTCTAGTAGTTGTACTATATATCTCCTCACACTCTTCTAGTAGTTGTACTATATATCTCCTCACACTCTTCTAGTAGGTGTACTATATATCTCCTCACACTCTTATAGTAGGTGTACTATATATCTCCTCAAACTCTTATAGTAGGTGTACTATATATCTCCTCACACTCTTATAGTAGGTGTACTATATATCTCCTCAAACTCTTATAGTAGGTGTACTATACATCTCCTCACACTCTTATAGTAGGTGTACTATATATCTCCTCACACTCTTATAGTAGGTGTACTATATATCTCCTCACACTCTTATAGTAGGTGTACTATACATCTCCTCACACTCTTATAGTAGGTGTACTATATATCTCCTCACACTCTTATAGTAGGTGTACTATATATCTCCTCAAACTCTTATAGTAGGTGTACTATATATCTCCTCACACTCTTATAGTAGGTGTACTATATATCTCCTCACACTCTTATAGTAGGTGTACTATATATCTCCTCAAACTCTTATAGTAGGTGTACTATATATCTCCTCACACTCTTATAGTAGGTGTACTATATATCTCCTCACACTCTTCTAGTAGGTGTACTATATATCTCCTCACACTCTTATAGTAGGTGTACTATATATCTCCTCAAACTCTTATAGTAGGTGTACTATACATCTCCTCACACTCTTATAGTAGGTGTACTATATATCTCCTCACACTCTTATAGTAGGTGAAAACCCTTTTGTCTTAGCACTCTTGAAATCTCAAGAGTTGGCCAAGATGGTCCAAAACTAAACTAAACGCCCAGATACTCATTCTAACATTGCCTTACTTTTTTATCTCCCTGGATTCATTCAGCGTATCGTTGGTTCAGACATAGCAGAGCTGCTGATGAGGAACTCTCAGGGCCATGGTGGTTCAGGGGGAAGTGAATCAGAGGCCCCTACACTCATAGGTAAAACCTTTTTTTATAGCGTCTGCTAAATGGCATATATAGGTAAAGGACTCTACACCACACGTACTGAGGAAGACATGTTGTTTTTTGTCTGTTGGACATGTTGCTATGAGTTAAAAAATAAATCAAACAAAGCTTGTAAATAATTGCAAATGATATCTAAGTGAGTCCTGGCCTTTTTTTCACTTTTTATACCACCCTCATAGACCTGAGTGAGGGACCCAGTCCTGAGACAGACCCCTTGGATGGAGCAGATCTGTTGACAGGGACAGCCACTAGTGCCTGTACGGCTGAGTCCACAGAGAAGGACATGCAGGGATACACCAAGCTTCTCCTGGCTGGACGGAAGAAGGTCAGGGTGATCTCTTGAACAACATATAATAATATATTTTAAAATGGTAAAGTAATCTCCTATTTATTCTGAAATGAATAGATAGTGTCTATGATTAACACCACGGAGACAGCATAGTGATAGCTGTCTGACTAATGTTATACCAGGGCTATCCTCTTACTCCTCCAACACTGACCCCTGAGCCTGTGTTCTTCTACAACTTCTCCATATCTCTTCCATGTTCTTTCACACTTCCTTCACCCCTGCCTATGCCTCGCCCATAACTCTCCCACTCCTCCCCCACACCTCATGTCTCCTCCAGATACTTCAGTTCTGGGACAATGTAAAGTCCATGGAGAACAAGAGCACCTCCTCCCAGCTGCCCACTGCACTGAGGCTAGGAAACACTGTCACCACCGATAAATCCACAATAATTGAGAATTTCAATAAGCATTTTTCTACGGCTGGCCATGCTTTCCACCTGGCTACCCCTACCCTGGTCAACAGCCCTGCACCCCCCACAGCAACTTGCCCAAGCCTCCCCCATTTCTCCTTCACCCAAATTCAGTTAGCTGATGTTCTGAAAGAGTTGAAAAATCTGGACCCCTACAAATCAGCTGGGCTAGACAATCTAGACCCTCTCTTTCTAAAATTATCCGCCGAAATTGTTGCAACCCCTATTACTAGCCTGTTCAACCTCTCTTTCGTATCGTCTGAGATTCCCAAAGATTGGAAAACTTCCGCGGTCATCCCCTTCTTCAAACCGATCGCTGCCCGCACCTGCCCCGCCCGTCCAGCATTACTACTCTGGACGGTTCTGACTTAGAATATGTGGACAACTACAAATACCTAGGTGTCTGGTTAGACTGTAAACTCTCCTTCCAGACTCACGCAACAAAGCAACTTTCATTCATACTGCCAAACATACCCTCGTAAAACTGACTATCCTACCGATCCTCGACTTCGGTGATGTCATCTATAAAATAGCCTCCAACACTCTACTCAACAAACTGGATGCAGTCTATTACAGTGCCATCCATTTTGTCACCAAAGCCCCATATACTACCCACCACTGCGACCTGTATGCTCTCGTTGGCTGGCCCTCGCTTCATATTCGTCGCAAACCCACTGGCTCCAGGTCATCTATAAGTCTTTGCTACGTAAAGCCCCGCCTTATCTCAGCTCACTGGTCACCATAGCAGCACCCACCCGTAGCACGCACTCCAGCAGGTATATTTCACTGGTCACCTCCAAAGCCAATTCCTCCTTTGGCCACCTTTCCTTCCAGTTCTCTGCTGCCAATGACTGGAACGAATTGCAACTTTAAGCATCAGCTGCCAGAGCAGCTCACAGATCACTGCACCTGTACATAGCCCATCTGTACATAGCCCATCCAACTACCTCATCCCCATATTGTTATATATTTCTTTTGCTCCTTTGCACCCCAGTATCTCTACTTGCACACTCATCTTCTGCACATCTATCACTCCAGTGTTAATTGCTAAATTGTAATTATTTTGCCACTACGGCCTATTTATTGCCTTACCTCCCTAATCTTACCTCATTTGCACACACTGTATATAGATGTTTTTATATTGTGTTATTGACTGTACGTTTGTTTATTCCATGTGTAACTCTGTGTTGTTGTTTGTGTTGCACTGCTTTGCTTTATCTTGGCCAGGTCGCAGTTGTAAATGAGAACTTGTTCTCAATTGGCCTACCTGGTTAAATAAAGGTGAAATAAAAAGGCTCAGGCTTGAGTTTCACAGAGTTTTGCCTCCCCGTGCCTCCCCAACTGTTCCTTCACCCCTCCCTAAGCCTCCTCATCCCTCCCCAAACCTCCCCTATGCCTTCTCCCACGGTTCCTCCGCCCCTCACTCACATCTCCTCCACACCTCCTTTATGGTTCTTTCACAGGAGGCCCTCGAGTCGGCCATGAAGAGTGGACTGTGGGGCCACGCCCTGTTCCTGGCCAGCAAGATGGACAACAGGTCCTATACCACTGTGTTGAACAGGTAAGCGCATGGGGCAACATTATCTTTGAGACAATACAGTGCTTTTAGAGATAATTCACTATTGATCCAAGGTTAGTGGGTTGGGTGTACATGGGGGGGGGGGGGGGGGGGGGGTAAGGAATAGGGGAAGACTGCGGGAATGAGGAGTGAAGCTTGGGGTGAGGGATAGGGACGGGGAGGATGGAGGAATGCTTGGTCTCATGGCAGATCATTGGTCTGGACCTCACGCAGTTTGTTTGCAGTTCTGTGGGAAAAATCCACATCCTCACTTACATGATCTGATGGTCGGTGTCGGGGTTGTCAACATACTCAGCACACAGCGCAGTGTTTCATATACCATTACATATTCAGTATTTCGGTAGGCGTTTCTTTTTTGTAATATTTTACTTGACTTTTTTTTCAATAAACAAAAAACATGAGCTTTTCTATTTCTATTACCCTGAACAGGGTTGGATTTTTCCATGTACAGTGTAACCTTACATGTTCATATCAATTACATATTAATATCACATTACATATTCAGTATTCTGAATTTCCATTTCGTGGGTGGTTCTATTTGCAGCACTCAGTGACTGGAACTATGCAGGGGCGGGATTTTTTCCATGTACAATGACCTTACATATTCATATCTATTACATATAAATATTGAATATTACATATTTAATATTTCCATGACGTGGTCATCTCTATGGCAGGTTTACAGGCCAGCTAGCTCCCAACGACCCCCTACAGACCCTGTTTCAAATGCTCTCTGGAAGGATCCCTGCTGTTTCCACGGTAAAACAATGCTTAATAAATACATAAACATACCACAGTACAATAGTTGTCTATTCTATTGTGCCCTTCCTTGTGTAATTGGGGCTGGTCTTGGCACATTTACTGTAGTTGACCAGTTCATGTTTTCAGTGGCTGTTATGTTTATTGTACTGTAGTTGGTAATTATGCTAACAACGTACAGTACATTTACAGTATTTTGCACCAAATTGTAATATAAAAATCTGGTAATAGACTGACAGTGTGTGTGTGTCCTCAGTGCTGTGGAAGTGACAAATGGAGAGACTGGGAGCCTCACCTGGCCGTCATGCTGTCCAATGAGACGGGAGATCCAATCGGGCACCAGAAGAGCATCATTACCATGGGAGACACGCTAGGTATACACGCACGCACATACACACGCATACATACATACAGTTGAAGTCAGAAGTTTACATACACTTAGGTTGGAGTCATTAAAACTTGTTTTCAACCACTCCACAAATTTCTTGTAAACGAACTATAGTTTTGGCAAGTTGGATAGGACATATACTTTGTGCATGACACAAGTCATTTTTCCAACAATTGTTTACAGACAGATTATTTCACTTATAATTCAATGTATCACAATTCCAGTGGGTCAGAAGTTTACATACACTAAGTTGACTGTGCCTTTAAACAGCTTGGAAAATTCCAGAAAATGATGTCATGGCTTTAGAAGCTTCTGATAGGCTAACTGACATAATTTGAGTCAATTGGAGGTGTACCTGTGGATGTATTTCAAGGCCTACCTTCAAACTCAGTGCCTCTTTGCTTGACATCATGGGAAACTCAAAAGAAATAAGCTAAGACCTCAGAATTTTTTTTTAGACCTCGACAAGTCTGGTTCATCCCTGGGAGCAATTTCCAAATGCTTGAAAGTACCACGTTCATCTGTACAAACAACAGTACGCAAATATAAACACCATGGGACCATGCAGCCGTCATACCGCTCAGGAAGGAGACGGGTTCTGTCTACTTTAGTTGAACGTACTTTGGTGCGAAAAGTGCAAATCAATCCCAGAACAGCAGCAAAGGACCTTGTGAAGATGCTGGAGGAAACCGGTACAAAAGTATCTATATCCACAGTAAAACGAGTCCTATATCAACATAACCTGAAAGGCCGTTCAGCAAGGAAGAAGCCACTGCTCTAAAACCGGCATAAAAAAGCCAGACTACGGTTTGCAACTGCACATGGGGACAAAGATCGTACTTTTTGGAGAAATGTCCTCTTGTCTGATGAAACAAAAATATAACTTTTTGGCCATAATGACCATCATTATGTTTAAAGGAAAAAGGGGGAGGCTTGCAAGCCGAAGAACACCATCCTATCCGTGAAGCACAGGGGTGGCAGCATCATGTTGTGGGGGTGCACTTGTGCACTACACAAAATAGATGGCATCATGAGGGAGGAAAATTATGTGGATATATTGAAGCAACATCTCAAGATATCAGTCAGGAAGTTAAAGCTTGGTCGCAAATGGGTCTTCCAAATGGTCATTGACCCCAAGCATACTTCCAAAGTTGTGGCAAAATGGCTTAAGGACAACAAAGTCAAGGTATTGGAGTGGCCATCACAAGCCCTGACCTCAATTCTATAGAAAACGTTTGACCCAAGTTAAACAATTTAAAGGCAATGCTACCAAATACTAATTGAGTGTATGTAAACTTCTGACCCACTGGGAATGTGATGAAAGAAATAAAAGCTGAAATAAATAATTCTCTCTACTAATATTCTGACATTTCACATTCTTAAAATTAAGTGGTGATCCTAACTGACATAAGACAGGGAATTTTTACTAGGATTAAATGTCAGGAATTGTGAAAAACTGAGTTTAAATGTATTTGGCTAAGGTGTATGTAAACTTTCGACTTCAACTGTACATACACACACACAGACATACACACACACACACACAGACACACACACACATTTCTACTTGAATATAGTGGCTGTGTTTCTATTCTCCTCAAAGGTTTTGTCTGAGTCCCAAATCGTGCCATTTTTCCTATATAGTGCACTATATAGGAAATATGGTGCCATTTGTTACATAACCTTAGTGTTGTCTCTCCCCAGCCTCCAGAGGGCTGTTACATGCTGCTCATATCTGCTATCTGACAGCTTACGCTCCTTTTGGCGTCTACACAGCCAAGACCGAGAGACTGGTGCTTCTGGGCAACTGCAACAGGTGAGCTCAGCTGTAATATGACCCATATTCTATTAACGCTCCTTTCACTTGTCATCTTTCTGGGTGGTGATCCCCTCTTTCACTCTTATGTCTTCCTAACGACTGGGAATGTCCTCTGGGACTCACTGTTGAACAGCACAGCAACAGTTATTTGAGACGCAACCAATCTCGCACCATGAATAGAAAGGAGCTGCTTGTGTTGGAAGAAGAGGACACCTATTTTTAAATTGGGTTATACAGTTATAGTTCCTGATTGCGGGTATCAGTATTTGGGTGATCCCTGTAATGTTTTCTTAACAAGGTGTCCTCTGGGACTCACAGTAGAACAGCACAGCAATGCATTTGTAACGAGTGCACTGGGAGTCAGGAAGCAAGCTCAGGGAGTGCATAATTTAATAAACAGATGAACGAAACACGAACAATGCACAGACAGGAAACTGAAACAATAACGCTTGGGGAAGGAACCAAAGGGAGTGACATATACCCCCCCCCCCCCCCCCTTTGACATATACCCCCTCCCCGGCGCATTCGGCTCCAGACGCAGGACGCCGGCCAAAGGGACAATTCCGGGGATCAGGAGTGGACCGGTCGCCTCCGCAGAGGCGCAGAAACCTGACGAACCGGCTGAGGCGTGAGAGCCTGATGAGCCGGCTGAGACCTCCCCGGTTGCCTCGGGCGAGGCACTGGAGCCTATTGAGCCCGCTGAGGTATGGAGACCCGTCGAACCAGCTGAGGCAGGGGAAGCCGACAAACCGGCTGAGGCCTCCCAGGTAGCTCCGGTTCGGACACCCAGACCCGACATCACCTCCAACACAAAAACAAATACAGATTAAAAGCCCTCCTGATGCTTCCCTTTGGTGAGGCGTTATTCTGTAAAGAGTACACTGGGAGTCGGGAAGCAAGTTCAGGGAGTGCATAATTGAATAAACAAATGAACGAAACACAAACAACTCACAGACAGTTAACTGAAACAGAAACAATAATGCCTGGGGAAGGAAGCAAAGGGAGTGACGTATATAGGGAAAGTAATCAGGGAAGTGATGGAGTCCAGGTGAGTCTGATGACGCGCAGGTGCGCATAACGATGGTGACAGATGTGCGCCATAACAAGCAGCCTGGTGACCTAGAGGCCGGAGAGGGAGCACAAGTGACAGTCTTGCCATGCTGAAAGGAAACGAGCTGCTAATTTTGGAAAAGCAGAATAGGGACGTCATGCACCCAATTCTTAGTGGTATACACGATGGAGGTATCGATGTGAGGGGGATGCCCCTATAGGCATGAAAGTAATAGCTATTGATTGCGGGAACTAATGCCACAACATAATGCTGCTATTATCGTAGCATGACTGGTATGAAAACTACTTCGTCCTACTTAAAGGCCCAGCACAGCCAAAAACTAGATTTCCTGTTTTATACACTGCCTTCGGAAAGTATTCAGACCCCTTGACTTTTTCCACATTTTATTACATTAGTGTTATTCTAAAATTGATTAAATAAAAATAAAAAACTCTTTGTAATCTACTCACAATACCCCATAATGACGAAGCAAAAACAGGTTTTTAGATTTGTATTAAAAATAAAAAAAATACCTTATTTACATAGGTATTCAGATCCTTTGCTATGAGACTCTAAATTGAGCTCAGGTGCATCCTGTTTCCATTGATCATCCTTGAGATGTTTCTTGACTTGATTGGAGTCCACCTGTGGTAAATTCAATTGATTGGACATGATTTGGAAAGGCACACACCTGTCTATATAAGGTCCCACAGTTGACTGTCCATGTCATAACAAAAACTAACCCATGAGGTCAAAGGAATTGTGCGTAGAGTTCCGAGACAGGATTGTGTCGTGGCACAGATCGGGGGAAGGGTACCAAAACATTTCTGCAGCATTGAAGGTCCCCAAGAACACAGTGACCTCCATCATTCTTAAATGGAAGAAGATTGAAACCACCAAGACTCTTCCTAGAGCTGGCCGCTTGGCCAAACTGAGCAATCGGGGGAGAAGGGCCTAGGTCAGTGAGGTGACCAAGAACCCGATGGTCACTCTGACAGAGCTGTAGAGTTCCTCTGTGGAGATGGGAGAACCTTCCAGAAGGACAACCATCTCTGCAGCACTCCACCAGTCAGGCTTTTATGGTAGACTGGCCAGACAGAAGCCACTCCTCAGTAAAAGGCACATGACAGCCCGCTTGGAGTTTGCCAAAAGGCACCTAAAGACTCTCAGACAAAGATTGAACTCTTTTGCCTGAATACCAAGCGTCACGTCGGAGGAAACCTGGCACCATCTCGACGGTGAAGCATGGTGGTGGCAGCATCCTGCTGTGGGGATGTTTTTCAGCGGTAGGGACTGGGAGACTAGTCAGGATCGAGGCAAAGTTTTTTTAATTTTTATTTTATTTTTATTTTTTAAAAATAAATATATTTTACCCCCTTTTCTCCCCAATTTTCGTGGTATCCAATCGCTAGTAATTACTATCTTGTCTCATCGCTACAACTCCCGTACGGGCTCGGGAGAGACGAAGGTCGAAAGCCATGCGTCCTCCGAAGCACAACCCAACCAAGCCGCACTGTTTCTTAACACAGCGCGCCTCCAACCCGGAAGCCAGCCACACCAATGTGTCGGAGGAAACACCGTGCACCTGGCCCCCTTGGTTAGCGCACACTGCGCCCGGCCCGCCACAGGAGTCGCTGGAGCGCGATGAGACAAGGATATCCCTACCGGCCAAACCCTCCCTAACCCGGACGACGCTAGGCCAATTGTGCGTCGCCCCACGGACCTCCCGGTCGCGGCCGGCTGCGACAGAGCCTGGGCGCGAACCCAGAAACTCTGGTGGCCTAGACCACTGCGCCACCCGGGAGGTCGAGGCAAAGTTTAACGGAGCAAAGTACAAAGAGATTCTTAATGAAAACCTGCTCCAGAGTGCTCAGGACCTCAGACTGGGGCGAAAGTTCACCTTCCAATAGGACAATGACCCTATGCACACTGCCAAGACAACGCAGGAGTAACAAGCCTCTGAATGTCCTTGAGTGGCCCAGCCAGAGCCCGGACTTGAACCCTATCTAACATCTCTGTAGAGACCTGAAAATAGCTGTGCAGCGACACCCATCCAACCTGACAAAGCTTGAGAGGATCTGCAGAGAAGAATGGAAGACTCTCCAAGTACAGGTGTGCCAAGCTTTTATCATCATACCCAAGAAGACTTGAGGCTGTAATCGCTTCCAAAGGTGCTTCAACAAAGCTCTGAGTAAAGGGTCTGAATAGTTATGTAAATGTGGTATTTCAGTTTTTTAAAATTTATAATACTGTTTTTGCTTTGTCATTATGCGGTATGGCGAGTAGATTAATGAGGGGGAAAAACAATTTAATAAATGTTAGAATAAGGCTGTAACATAACTAAATGTGGAAACCCTGAGTTAATAGACCAATAAGAGTTCTAAACCTTTCTGTCAACAGGGTTCAGTTTTCCCCTCCCCACTCAGACAGCTCCCAGACAGTCATATCAAAATTCTTGCTTGAGAAATTGCTCTTTGCTAATAATCAATTTATGTTCGTTTTTAGCATTTTAATTAAAAACAATCACAGTAAGGTAGTTAATTGTTACCCAGAAATCATTTGATATTGAGATTAACACGGTTTTAAAGTAACTGTCTAGTGTTTCCAGATGAAACTGTCTAGTGTTTCTATGAAATATTACTTATAATTAATAAAAATATGAGTGAAATAGTTTTCCTTCCAAACGTTTTTAATTAAGTATGTTAAAAAGCAGCTTTTCTGTGTTGGAATGGTGTGGGCGTACCCCAACAACAGAATGGTGTGGGTGTATACAGGCTCTTAAAATGACATGTTCTATGAGGAAACGGTGTTGTTGAGACAAGTTTGAGGTGGGATATTTGAAGTGTTTTTTTTGTATGCTTTGGCCAAAAATACGAATATAGGACAAGTCAACAACATTATTTGGGTATGAGTTAACAGAATATGGACTTTTAAAAGTGAGATTTTCACTGGACAGTTACTTTAAGACTTAGTAGGGAAGCTAGTAGGTAGCAAGTAGTAGTAGTCCCAATGGTAACTTTTTAATGTTTAAAACAACTTCTGCTAAGAACTGAATGTATTTCCTCCCCTACAGTCTGCCATTCAAAGAGTTTGCTCAGAATTCTGCCATTCGGTGCACAGAGTTATTCGAGTACTGCCAGAGACTTGGAGATAAATTCTTCTGTATCCCCCCCTTCCAGGTAGTTTATATTAATTTTTTTGTGCTTTTTTATGACTAGTATGATTCGTCCATAATTTGCCAGATTTGGAACTCATAAGCCAGTACAGAGTTTTGATTCCATCGGTATTTTGTTATTAAGCTTTCTCTAGTCCAGGACACAGTGAAATTATGTTTAGCTTTTTCCATGTGGCTACCGTAGATTGTGCTGTTGTGTTGTTGTCTTGTTACAACCTGTTGTGTCATTCCCAGGTGTATAAGTTCCTGTATGCGTGTCGTCTGCTGGATGCTGGGCTGGCGTCCCAGGCCTTCCACTACTGTGAGGTGATAGGGATGTCTTTACTCAGACTGCAGGAGCCCAGCATGGTGCTGCTGGGGGAGCTTATCAAGGTAGAACACTTTATGATGATACTCTGACAAATACACATCATCAAATGTATTTATATAGCCCTTCTTACATCAGCTGATATATCAAAGTGCTGTACAGAAACCCAGCCTAAAACCCCAAACCACAAGCAATGCAGGTGTAGAAGTACGGTGGCTATGAAAAACTCCCTAGAAAGGCCAAAACCTAGGAAGAAACCTAGAGAGGAACCAGGCTATGAGGGGTGGCCAGTCCTTTTCTGGCTGTGCCGGGTGGAGATTATAACAGCACATGGCCAAGATGTTCAAATGTTCATAAATGAACAGCATGGTCAAATAATAATAATCACAGTAGTTGTCGAGGGTGCAACAAGTCATCACCTCAGGAGTAAATGTCAGTTGGCTTTTCATAGCTAATCATTAAGAGTATCTCTACCGCTCCTGCGGTCTCTAGAGAGTTGAAAACAGCAGGTCTGGGACAGGTAGCACGTCCGGTGAACAGGTCAGGGTTCCATAGCCGCAGGCAGAACAGTTGAAACTGGAGCAGTAGCACGGCCAGGTGGACTGGGGACAGCAAGGAGTCATCATGCCAGGTAGTCCTGAGGCATGGTCCTAGGGCTCAGGTCCTCCTCCGAGAGAGAGAAAGACAGAGAGAACTAGAGAGAGCATACTTAAATTCACACAGGACACCAGATAAGACAGGAGAAATACTCCAGATATAACAGACTGTCCCTAGCCCCCCGACACAAACTACTGCAGCATAAATACTGGAGGCTGAGACAGGAGGGGTCAGGAGACACTGTGGCCCCATCCGATGATACCCCCGGACAGGGCCAAACAGGCAGGAATATCTTCAACCACCAACTTACCATCCTGAGACAAGGCAGAGTAAAGCCCACAAAGATCTCCGCCACGGCACAACCCAAGGGGGGGCACCAACCCAGACAGGAAGACCACGTCAGCAACTCAACCCACTCAAATGACGCACCCCTCCTAGGGACGGCATGGAAGAGCACCAGTAAGCGAGTGACTCAGCCCCTGTAATAGGGTTAGAGGCAGAGAATCCCAGTGGAGAGAGGGGAACCGGCCAGGCAGAGAGAGCAAGGGCGGCTCGTTGCTCCAGAGCCTTTCCGTTCACCTTCACACTCCTGGGCCAGACTACACTCAATCATATGACCCACTGAAGAGATGAGTCTTCAGTAAAGACTTAAAGTTTGAGACCGAATCTGTGTCTCTCACATGGGTAGGCAGACCATTCCATAAAAATGGAGCTCTATAGGAGAAAGCCCTACCTCCAGCTGTTTGCTTAGAAATTCTAGGGACAATTAGGAGGCCTGTGTCTTGTGACCGTAATGTACGTGTAGGTATGTACGGCAGGACCAAATCGGAAAGATAGGTAGGAGCAAGCCCATGTAATGCTTTGTAGGTTAGCAGTAAAACCTTGAAATCAGCCCTTGCCTTAACAGGAAGCCAGTGTAGGGAGGCTAGCACTGGAGTAATTATGATCACATTTTTTGATTCTAGTCAGGATTCTAGCAGCCGTATTTAGCACTAACTGAAGTTTATTTAGTGCTTTATCCGGGCAGCCGGAAAGTAGAGCATTGCAGTGGTCTAACCTAGAAGTAACAAAAGCATGGATACATTTTTCTGCATCATTTTTGGACAGAAAGTTTCTGATTTTTGCAATGTTACATAGATGGAAAAAAGCTGTCCTTGAAACAGTCTTGATATGTTCGTCAAAAGAGAGATCAGGGTCCAGAGTAACGCCGAGGTCCTTCACAGTTTTATTTGAGATGACCGTACAACCATCAAGATTCATTGTCAGATTCAACAGAAGATCGCTTTGTTTCTTGGGACCTAGAACAAGCATCTCTGTTTTGTCCGAGTTTAAAAGTAGAAAGTTTGCAGCCATCCACTTCCTTATGTCTGAAACACAGGCTTCTAGGGAGGGCAATTCTGGGGCTTCACCATGTTTCATTGAAATGTACAGCTGTGTGTCCTCCGCATAGCAGTGAAAGTTAACATTATGTTTTCGAATGACATCCCCAAGAGGTAAAATATACAGTGAAAACAATAGTGGTCCTAAAACGGAACCTTGAGGAACACCGAAATATACAGTTGATTTGTCAGAGGACAAACCATTCACAGAGACAAATTGATATCTTTCCGACAGATAAGATCTAAACCAGGCCAGAACCTGTCCGTGTAGACCAATTTGGGTTTCCAATCTCTCCAAAAGAATGTGGTGATCGATGGTATCAAAAGCAGCACTAAGGTCTAGGAGCACGAGGACAGATGCAGAGCCTCGGTCCGACGCCATTAAAAGGTCATTTACCACCTTCACAAGTGCAGTCTCAGTGCTATGATGGGGTCTAAAACCAGACTGAAGCATTTCGTATACATTGTTTGTCTTCAGGAAGGCAGTGAGTTGCTGCGCAACAGCCTTTTCTAAAATTTTAGAGAGGAATGGAAGATTCGATATAGGCCGATTGTTTTTTATATTTTCTGGGTCAAGGTTTGGCTTTTTCAAGAGAGGCTTTATTACTGCCACTTTTAGTGAGTTTGGTACACATCCGGTGGATAGAGAGCCATTTCTTATGTTCAACATAGGAGGGCTAAGCACAGGAAGCAGCTCTTTCAGTAGTTTAGTTGGAATAGGGACCAGTATGCAGCTTGAAGGTTTAGAGGCCATGATTATTTTCATCATTGTGTCAAGAGATATAGTACTAAAACCCTTGAGTGTCTCCCTTGATCCTAGGTCCTGGCAGAGTTGTGCAGACTCAGGACAACTGAGCTTTGGAGGAATACGCAGATTTAAAGAGGAGTCCGTAATTTGCTTTCTAATGATCATGATCTTTTCCTCAAAGAAGTTCATGAATTTATTACTGCTGAAGTGAAAGCAATCCTCTCTTGGGGAATGCTGCTTTTTAGTTAGCTTTGCGACGGTATCAAAAATACATTTCGGATTGTTCTTATTTTCCTCAATTAAGTTGGAAAAATAGGATGATCGAGCAGCAGTGAGGGCTCTTCGATACTGCACGGTACTCTCTTTCCAAGCTAGTCGGAAGAGTTCCAGTTTGGTGTGGCGCCATTTCCGTTCCAATTTTCTAGAAGCTTGCTTCAGAGCTCGGGTATTTTCTGTATACCAGGGAGCTAGTTTTTTATGACAAATGTTTTTAGTTTTTAGGGGTGCAACTGCATCTAGGGTATTGCGCAAGGTTAAATTGAGTTCCACAGTTAGGTGGTTAACTGATTTTTGTCCTCTGACGTCCTTGGGTAGGCAGAGGGAGTCTGGAAGGGCATCAAGGAATCTTTGGGTTGTCTGAGAATTTATAGCACGACTTTTGATGCTCCTTGGTTGGGGTCTGACCAGATTATTTGTTGCGATTGCAAACGTAATAAAATGGTGATCCGATAGTCGAGGGTTATGAGGAAAAACATTAAGATCCATAACATTAGGTCCAGAGTATGACTGTGTCAGTGAGTAGGTCCAGAGACATGTTGGACAAAACCCACTGAGTCGATGATGGCTCCGAAAGCCTTTTGGAGTGGGTCTGTGGACTTTTCCATGTGAATATTAAAGTCACCAAAAATTTGAATATTATCTGCTATGACTACAAGGTCCGATAGGAATTCAGGGAACTCAGTGAGGAACGCTGTATATGGCCCAGGAGGCCAGTAAAACAGTAGCTATAAAAAAGTGATTGGGTAGGCTGCATAGATTTCATGACTAGAAGCTCAAAAGACGAAAACGTAGTTTTTTTTGTTGTAAATTGAAATTTGCTATCGTAAATGTTAGCAACACCTCCGCCTTTGCGGGATGCACCAGGGATATGGTCACTAGTGTAACCAGCAGGTGAGGCCTCATTGAACACAGTCAATTCATCAGGCTTAAGCCATGTTTCAGTCAGGCCAATCACATCAAGATTATGATCAGTGATTAGTTCTGTAACGACCCTGGGTTTATAAGCGTGGAAATCGACTCTGCCGCACGAGCATGCTTTTGCGGCACAGTCGATAGCGCGCCGGGCCTCGGGCTAGAAGGGCGAGGGTTCGAGACCTGCTCCCTGCCTGTTTCATTACCTTGGTGTCAGAAGTGATCGGACCTTGCATCCACGACAGTGCGTGTGCTTGGCCGGTGAGCGCGTTCCTGTAAGACGTAGAGTCGCAAGCTAGCGGGAGGACGCGCTCTTTGAAAGGAGGGAGTAGTGTTACGACACTGGCATTATAAGCGCGGAAATCGACTCTGCCGCACGAGCATGCTTTTGCGGCACAGTCGATAGCGCGCCGGAACTCGGGCTAGAAGGTCGAGGGTTCGAGACCTGCTCCCTGCTGTTTCATTACAGTTCATTGATTATAACTGCCTTTGAAGTGAGGTATCTAACATTAAGTAGCCCTATTTTGAGATGTGAGGTATCACGATCTCTTTCAATAATGGCAGGAATGGAGGAGGTCTTTATTCTAGTGAGATTGCTAAGGCGAACACCGCCATGTTTAGTTTTGCCCAACCTAGGTCGAGGCACAGACTCGGTCTCAATGGGGATAGCTGAGCTGACTACACTGACTGTGCTAGTGGCAGACTCCACTAAGCTGGCAGGCTGGCTAACAGCCTGCTGCCTGGCCTGCACCCTATTTCATTGTGGAGCTAGGGGAGTTAGAGCCCTGTCTATGTTCGTAGATAAGATGAGAGCACCCCTCCAGCTAGGATGGAGTCAGTCACTCCTCAACAGGCCAGGCTTGGTCCTGTTTGTGGGTGAGTCCCAGAAAGAGGGCCAATTATCTACAAATTCTATCTTTTGGGAGGGGCAGAAAACAGTTTTCAACCAGCGATTGAGTTGTGAGACTCTGCTGTAGAGCTCATCACTCCCCCTAACTGGGAGGGGGCCAGAGACAATTACTCGATGCCGACACATCTTTCTAGCTGATTTACACGCTGAAGCTATGTTGCGCTTGGTGACCTCTGACTGTTTCATCCTAACATCGTTGGTGCCGACGTGGATAACAATATCTCTATACTCTCTACACTCGCCGTTTTAGCTTTAGCCAGCACCATCTTCAGATTAGCCTTAACGTCGGTAGCCCTGCCCCCTGGTAAACAGTGTATGATCGCTGGATGATTTGTTTGAAGTCTAATACTGCGGGTAATGGAGTCGCCAATGACTAGGGTTTTCAATTTGTCAGAGCTAATGGTGGGAGCCTTCGGCGTCTCAAACCCCGTAACGTGAGGAGTAGAGACAAAAAGAAGGCTCGGCCTCTGATTCCGACTCGCTGCTCAATGGGGAGAACCGGTTGAAAGTTTCTGTCTGCTGAATGAGCGACACCGGTTGAGCATTCCTACAGCATTTCCCCCAGAAGGCTCATTGCCTTCTTGAATCATGCAGAAACGGGCAGCGTTTAGGTCATGTAATTGATTCTGTTGGAAAGGGAAGAAATTGTGCTTTACAATGGTATTGACATTACAGTTGATCTGGAAGTATTACGTTTTTGGGGCGCTAAAATAAGGTCAATTGTACGGACCAAGGCGATGTACAAAAGTGAGTGAGTTTACGTTACTACTTAGCTTCGGCTGTTGGAAGTCCTGACGAACCATTTCCAGATAAAACGTCCGGAGTGAAAAAGTTGAGTGAGGGAAAAACTAAAAATATAAACGGTAATTAAAAAGTAAAAACCGTAAAGTTGTCAGGTAGCAAAGTAAGGTTGGCAACAAAACGCGCAGCAGCACGTAAACAAGTCTGCAAGTTGTGACCGGAAATGACTAATGGCTTCTCTCCTGTGTGTAATACATCATATGTAGTACTTCGCCGGTAGGTAGCCTAGCGGTTAAGAGCGTTGGCCCAGTAACGGTAGCTGGTTAGAATCCCTGAACTTACTAGGTGAAAAATCTGTCAATGTGCCGTTGAGCAAGGCACTTAACCATAATTGCTCTGCATAAGAGCGTCTGCCTATCTATGTACTTCCATACATACACTAAACACAGTCTGCAGGGAGAGCTTATAAAAGTAGCGTACTCTGACTTGTACTGTATGTATCATACACACATTTTATGCCATATTGCATTCCTAGTAATATTACTAGGAATGCAATACTAATACTAATAGTATTGCAATAACAATACTAATATTACTACTGTATTACTAGCATTCCTAGTAGTACACTTCAGGGCCTGTATTCATAAAGCATCTCAGAGTAGGAATGCTGATCTAGGATCAGTTTTCAATTTTAGGTCATAATGAATACCATTACATGGACAGGAACGACCTGAGCTCCCGAGTGGCGCAGTGTTCTAAGGCACTGCATCCCAGTGCAAGAGGTGTCACTTCAGTCCTTGGTTTGAATCGAGGCTGAATCGCATCCGGCTGTGATTGGGAGTCCCGTAGGGCGGCGCACAATTACCCCAGAGTTGTCTGGGTTTGGCCGGGGCAGGCCGGCCATTGTAAATAAGAATTTGTTCTTAACCGACTTGCCTAGTTAAATAAAGGTTCAATAAAAAATTAAAAAATGACCTGTTCCAGAGGGTACCAGATTAGGCACTAATGTACAGTAGTGTCTTAAAAACACTGTGTGTGTGTGTGTTAGCTCAGCACTTTCCCTGTTTGTGTGTGTCCACCCCTCCCAGCTGGCAGAGCGTCTGAAGCAGTGTGAGGGAATGGGACAGCTCAGTGACACAGCTGACGACAGGCCTGGACAGGAGCCTGACTGGCTACAGCAGCTGAGATACAGACAGCAGGGCATACAGGTGACCACACCACAATGCATCACCATTGTACTCGTCATGTCTCTCTCTGTCACATTTTCACATGTTCCTCTGTTTGTGTTGGAGATGATTACCTACAGTGGGGCAAAAAAGTATTTAGTCAGCCACCAATTGTGCAAGTTCTCCCACTTAAAAAGATGAGAGAGGCCTGTAATTTTCATCATAGGTACACTTCAACTATGACAGACAAAATGAGAAAAAATAATCCAGAAAATCACATTGTAGGATTTTTAATGAATTTATTTGCAAATTATGTTGGAAAATAAGTATTTGGTCACCTACAAACAAGCAAGATTTCTGGCTCTCACAGACCTGTAACTTCTTCTTTAAGAGGCTCCTCTGTCCTCCACTCGTTACCTGTATTAATGGCACCTGTTTGAACTTGTTATCAGTATAAAAGACACCTGTCCACAACCTCAAACAGTCACACTCCAAACTCCACTATGGCCAAGACCAAAGAGCTGTCAAAGGACACCAGAAACAAAATTGTAGACCTGCACCAGGCTGGGAAGACTGAATCTGCAATAGGTAAGCAGCTTGGTTTGAAGAAATCAACTGTGGGAGCAATTATTAGGAAATGGAAGACATACAAGACCACTGATAATCTCCCTCGATCTGGGGCTCCACGCAAGATCTCACCCCGTGGGGTCAATATGATCACAAGAACGGTGAGCAAAAATCCCAGAACCACACGGGGGGACCTAGTGAATGACCTGCAGAGAGCTGGGACCAAAGTAACAAAGCCTACCATCAGTAACACACTACGCCGCCAGGGACTCAAATCCTGCAGTGCCAGACGTGTCCCCCTGCTTAAGCCAGTACATGTCCAGGCCCGTCTGAAGTTTGCTAGAGAGCATTTGGATGATCCAGAAGAAGATTGGGAGAATGTCATATGGTCAGATGAAACCAAAATAGAACTTTTTGGTAAAAACTCAACTCGTCGTGTTTGGAGGACAAAGAATGCTGAGTTGCATCCAAAGAACACCATACCTACTGTGAAGCATGGGGGTGGAAACATCATGCTTTGGGGCTGTTTTTCTGCAAAGGAACCAGGACGACTGATCCGTGTAAAGGAAAGAATGAATGGGGCCATGTATTGTGAGATTTTGAGTGAAAACCTCCTTCCATCAGCAAGGGCATTGAAGATGAAACGTGGCTGGGTCTTTCAGCATGACAATGATCCCAAACACACCGCCCGGGCAACGAAGGAGTGGCTTCGTAAGAAGCATTTCAAGGTCCTGGAGTGGCCTAGCCAGTCTCCAGATCTCAACCCCATAGAAAATCTTTGGAGGGAGTTGAAAGTCCGTGTTGCCCAGCAACAGCCCCAAAACATCACTGCTCTAGAGGAGATCTGCATGGAGGAATGGGCCAAAATACCAGCAACAGTGTGTGAAAACCTTGTGAAGACTTACAGAAAACGTTTGACCTCTGTCATTGCCAACAAAGGGTATATAACAAAGTATTGAGATAAACTTTTGTTATTGACCAAATACTTATTTTCCACCATAATTTGCAAATAAATTCATTAAAAATCCTACAATGTGATTTTCTGGATTTTTCCCCCTCATTTTGTCTGTCATAGTTGAAGTGTACCTATGATGAAAATTACAGGCCTCTCTCATATTTTTAAGTGGGAGAACTTGCACAATTGGTGGCTGACTAAATACTTTTTTGCCCCACTGTATTTACTGGGTATAAACATCCTTGTATAGAGTTGATTGAATAATGGTAGTAAATGGGACTCACTGTAGTTGGATCTTAAGATTCACCTAAATTGGTATTAGCCTATAATCCACTGGTACTGGTAGGTTGTCAAGTGAGTGAAATTATGTCAGTTGGCACTTTTGTCAAGGTTGCTTAGGTGGTAAGTACTTACTATAGTCCAGCTGGCAAGACTAGACTCAGGTTTCTAACTTGCCTCAGTCAGCACAATGGTTGACCTTACATAGACACTGGTAACATTTGTATTACTACATTAGAATCCCTTTGTACCATTTAAATTATATATTTCAAACAATACCAGACCGTTTGAAATTCTTCAATTGGCTCATATGATCTTAATTGTGTATTTTTTGTCTCTTCCAAAACATTCTCTACACATTATGATGCTATGGTTAAAACGTATCTATTTGCTTAGATGGGGAGCAGTGGTTGTAGTGATACATACCAGTCAGCAGCAGACGGGAGTGCATTGGCCCATGAGGAGAGCAGAGTGTATTCAGGTAAACCTACAGTCCCAGATCATTATTTCAATGGACAATTAATAACAATTTATTGGACTCATATAGCACTTTTCCTGATGCTCAAAGAGGTTACATAGTAAGGGGGAACTCACTTCATCCACTTGGGTGATGTATGGCCACCATTTGTGCCACATCCAGTATTTCTCTGCTCTGTGTCTGTCTGTGTCTGTATGGTGTGGTACCCTCTTATTCCACCTGGGGGGAGTGTCTCATGTATCAGAGTTGCATGATGACTCATCAGAGGGCTCCTCCTATCAACCAGTTGCACAGTGTTTGAACCATGTCCCAGGTCGAAAGTAGTGATTTGATAGGGAATGGGGTGCTATTTGGGACGCACTCCAGTGTTGTAATTTTTGTCTTCACTCCTTTGGTTTCGCTGTAGAATCAGACACCGGTGACCTTTCTGCAAGGGGAGATGACCAGGGACTGGATGCTAAATTCCTCTCCTACAAAGCAGCAGAAGAGCAACAACAACAGCACGTGCAGCCACAGCAGATCAACACCCAGCCTCCGCTGCCGGTCATGGCTTCTAACACTCAGCCTGCAGTGTCACCTGTGGTGGGAGGCCAGGACCACAGTTACTACTACACAGACACTGCACAGCCTCCGCCTCAGCCTTCACCTCAGCATCCTACACTGGACTGTCCTCCTTCAGCAGGGGAAGGTGAGAAAATGGATGAAGGCCCTGGTTTTGATTGATCAAACATACTAGTGATTCAACCCTGTTTCTGGTGGTTTACAATGAAACATGCTCATTTAATGTAACTCCTTTTTACTCATTTTATGAATCTTCTTGCATGTTTCTGTTAACTGTGATATGAGGACCTCATGCTTTGATTTCATTGTATTGTTCTAGGGGCTGATCCTTCTGCTGGCCCAGGCATGGTGAGTGCTCAGGAGAGTTTTATTGGCTACCAAACATACATTACATGTATATACACGAACATACCCCCTATTGGGGCATACAAATTTAATCTCTGTAAAGATTTCCAGTGATTTATTCCTGAGCACCTGCTGTTTCTGTCAGTGGTGCTGTATTTTATATGTAAAACATAAATAAATAAACAAATAAAAACTTTAAAAAAACTGATCAAGCATGTGAAATCGTTTGATAAATGTATTTGTGAGACTCAGATGAGGTCATGCGTCTTGTTTGTGTCCATCGAGATGTCAAATGACAGTCTGTATATCTGTCTGTCCTATGCAGATAGGGGTCCAAATAAATGCTGGCATGATGCCAGTGGCAGAGTATGGTCAGCAGTATGGTCAGCACTATGGCCAGGAGTATGATTATGGAGATCAGCAGGCATGGCAGCAGGGAGGGCACCAGGCCACCATCACGCAGGAGGGCAAGGACTCAGAGCCGGACAAAATCCAACCAAAACAGGTGGGTGGAGCCTGATGCCTGTCGTCATGTCGACAGCATCAGATAAGAACCAGAATTTGTTTTAATAAGCCTCTATCTCTCTCTCTCTCTCTTTCTCTCTCTCTCTCTCTCTCTCTCTCTCTCTCTCTCTCTCTCTCTCTCTCTCTCTCTCTCTCTCTCTCTCTCTCTCTCTCTCTCTGTGTATCTCTGTGTGTCCATCTCTCTCTCTCTCTCTCTCTCTCTGTGTCTCTCTCTCTGTCTCTCTGTCTCTCTCTCTGTCTCTCTCTGTGTCTGTGTCTGATCAGAGCATCAAGTCAGGGTGGTTTAGCGGCTGGTTCAAACACAAACCCAAAGAGGAGCAAAGTGAGGCGTCTCAGGATGCAGACTCAGCTGACCCAGTTCCCACTATGGTAAGGGTCAAGCAGACCTACTGTTAACTCTTAGCTAGCTGTTAGATGGGGGACATAACAGCGTGCGCTGTCAAGTCAGTGATCTCAAGTTTAGGTTTTGTAGTTTACAGTCCAACAAATGATGTCGATGGACATAATACTATTTTGATGATGATGGGCAAGAAAATTATGAACTTAGTTGAAAACAATCTTTTAAAATGAAAAGGATTCTTCAAATTAACCACTAAGGCAGTTTTGGCTATTATTATTATTATGATATTCAGATAATTTGATCTCCTTGTACCTCTCATAAGACCCATTGGAGGTGGTGACGATGTTTAGTTTGAATGTAGACCCATTGAACCTTTTTAATGAAGGTTAGCCACTAGCTCTAAGTAGGGTATGGTATTTGCTGTCCTTTAAGCACTAGCTCTAAGTAGGGTATGGTATTTGCTGTCGTTTAAGTACTAGCTCTAAGTAGGGTATGGTATTTGCTGTCCTTTAAGCACTAGCTCTAAGTAGGGTATGGTATTTGCTGTCGGTCAACCAACTCTTTCCAGTTCAATGGCAATGTTTGCAACACATTCTGCATAAATACGGTAGTTTAGCTATTTTGTTGTCCATAGCATCTGAATTGTACAGCTACGATCCATAAGTTACAATGATAAAGCATAAGCTACAATGATACAATAACTATTTGTGTCATAAATGGTAGAGGTTTAACTACTACTTTCCTGAGAGCATTGTATCATGCAAGTTAGATTAAAACAGTGATTTTTAAAACTTGCTCTAAATATGCCAATAAGTCAAGTCACAAGTAATTTGAAGGATTTTATTGTTTTTTGTTATTAAGTGATAACAGTATATTAAAATGTTTGAGACTAACGGGCTGATAAATTGTTGTAAGTTAAACATAGTTTTTAACAATGCAAATATAACCTACCAATTGTCAAAGTAAAGCTTTTCAGAAACATCTTAAATACATGATTACATAATCAGAAACAAGTAGCTTTCCTTATGTCAATGACAGTAAACTCTCAAAACTCACCATGGAGAAGCTATTGAGTCTATGTATGCCCCTTAAACTGGAGGTTCTGAGAGATAAGCAAACCTAACGTATCCTAGTGCCGTAAAATTAATTTAGTGTAAGGTGGCTGACTTTCCGAGTGATGACTCTTAGTACAGCTGAAGGATCTTAATTTGATCACTCTTTTGTTGCAGATGAGCTTCGTGATTTATATAAATTAATTGAAAATCCGCACTAACACAGGATAAATCAACAGTATTGCACTTTTCATTTAGCCTACTTTTGTCCAGCTAATAGCCTAACCACCGATCAAGCAACATTATGGACTAAACGTTCAAATCCTGTTGCTGCAGGATTATTTTGCTATGACAATACTGGTCAAATTAAGATCCTACATCTGCATCCTTAGTGCCCCTCGGTATGTATTCGTCGGTTACGTCATTGTGCAATACTAGGTCAGTGGGTCTTGGGCGTTAATGTAACATCATTTATGTGTATTTCCTCAGGAGACGCCTCCCACTTCCCTATTTGCTTTCCCTTCCACTACCAACATCCCTGCAACCAATTTTCCTACCCAGCCTGCATCTACTGGTATCAACGCCTTTTCTCGGAAAGCGGGTGAATAACAGGCCGGAATGCATTGGACAACACATAGACTAAAGTTTTTATGTTTTTCTGCAACCACCCACCATACATCATACACCTGTACACATACACAAATCATTAATGATAATAAAATATTTGTGGTGACAATTGATATTGATATTTAATGGATTACTGCATGTTGGAACTGCAGAAATGCATTAATAATGTGCAGAACAGTGTCCAATACTGTCCAGAGTTGTGGACAGGAGGCTGCAAAGCTCACTTATCACTGTATCTAATTCTCCCGGAAGCGAATTTGGGCTGGTTTTCTATTTCTCTTTCACCTACACTTTGATGAAGGCTCTATGCTGAAACATGTTGGAGACTTTACATTTTTTGAACTGCTCTATGCCCTGTAGATAAAGGCTTTTAAAATGTAAAACCCATCTGGAGTGCCTGGAACTTAGACTCGTCAAGCAATTTTACACTCTTTTGTTGGATTTTTCCTGTTTTTCAGATTTTTAATTCCCCACTCCAGAGCGATGGTGGATGTTTTTGTGGGATACTTGTAGTGCTCCCGATATATTGTTTCCTGTCGGGCTGCTCTTGAACCAGACATATTCATGCTGAATGACAACTGTATGCTTGTCTTGGCTAACATGAAATGAGGAATTTTGACTGGTGCTTCTTTTGTAATGAAATACCCAACATGCTCTGCCATATAGTGATAGTGCTTCCATTGATAGTGTTAGTGCTTCGAGTGTTAGTGCCATTGAGTGATTGTCTGAACTTTGGTCTGCTGTAGAATCCTTTCAGTAGTTTTTAAACAACAGAATGAGTACAACAGAGAAATACAAATGGTTTATAACAATGCTTTTTTGTGAATATATTTTTCTCAATCAGAAAACAGTGCTCATGTGCTATTTGACCTGAATACTATTGTATATGAGACATAACCTTGATTTCTATGAGTATCCCTCCCTTTTATCATTATCTAAACTATAGATGAATATGGTTAACTTGTTTAAACTATGGTTTATAATTGTCATATTATTCACAAACAAGTTGTATACAACTTGTTGCTAAATCATTGCTGCCCTTTGAGCTTTGAATCTGGAGCAAAGTATGCATTTCAACCATTGCACTACCCTGCATAACCCTGACAAACTCTGCAACACATACTGTAAAAAAAAACTTTAACCAATCTAATAATACTTTTTAAGTACCATACATTCTGTCATTAATCTAGATAAGTTGCAGCCAAGGAAATGTTTTTCCTATGTCCAACATGAGTGTGATATTCACACACACATACGCACACACACGCCAGCACACACACTCTACACACACATACACTACCGTTCAAAAGTTTGGGGTCACTTAGAAATGTCCTTGTTTTTGAAAGAAAAGCACATTTTTTGTCCGTTAAAATAACATCAAATTGATCAGAAATACAGTGTAGACATTGTTAATGTTGTAAATGACTATTGTAGCTGGAAAACGGCAGATTTTTTATGGAATATCTACATAGGCGTACAGAGGCCCATTATCAGCAACCATCACTCCTGTGTTCCAATGTCACGTTGTGTTAGCTAATCCAAGTTTATCATTTTAATAGGCTAATTGATCATTAGAAAACCATTTTGAAATTATGTTAGCACAGCTGCAAACTGTTGTTCTGATTTAAAGAATCAATAAAATTGGCCTTCTTTAGACTAGTTGAGTATCTGGAGCATCAGCATTTGTGGGTTCGATTACAGGCTCAAAATGGCCAGAAACAAAGCACTTTCTTCTGAAACTCGTCAGTCTATTCATGTCCTGAGAAATTAAGGCTATTCCATGTGAGAAATTGCCAAGAAACTAAAGATCTCATACAACGCTGTGTACTAATCCCTTCACAGAACAGAGAACTGTCTCTAACCAGAATAGAAAGAGGAGTGGGAGGCCCCGGTGCACAACTGAGCAAGAGGACAAGTACATTAGAGTGTGTAGTTTGAGAAACAGACGACTCACAAGTCCTTAACTGGCAGCTTCATTAAATAGTACCCGCAAAACACCAGTCTCAACATCAACAGTGAAGAGGCGACTCCGGGATGCTGGCCTTCTAGGCAGTGTTCCTCTGTCCAGTGTCTGTGCTCTTTTGCCCCTTAATCTTTTATTTTTATTGGCCAGTCTGAGATATGGCTTTTTCTTTGCAACTCTGCCTGGAAGGCCAGCATCCCGGAGTCGCCTCTTCACTGTTGATGTTGAGACTGGTGTTTTGCGGGTACTATTTAATGAAGCTGCCAGTTGATGACTTGTTAAGCGTCTGTTTTTCAAACTAGACACTCTAATGTACTTGTCTTCTTGCTCAGTTGTGCGACAGGGCCTTCCATTTCTCTTTATATTCTGGTTAGAGACAGTTTGCGCTGTTCTGTGAAGGGAGTAGTACACAGCATTGTACGAGATCTTCAGTTTCTTGGCAATTTCTCGCATGGAATAGCCTTCATTTCTCAGAAGAATTCAGAAGAAAGATCTTTGCCATTTTGAGCCTGTAAGTGAACCCACAAATGCTGATGCTCCAGATACTCAACTAGTCTAAAGAAGGCCAATTGTATTGCTTCTTTAATCAGAACAACAGTTTGCAGCTGTGCTAACATAATTACAAAAGTGTTTTCTAATGATCAATTAGCCTTTTAAAATGATAAACTTGGATTAGCTAACACAACGTGCCATTGGAACACAGGAGTGATGGTTGCTGATAATGGGCCTCTGTACGCCTATGTAGATATTCCATAAAAAAATCTGCCGTTTCCAGCTACAATAGTCATTTACAACATTAACCATGTCTACACTGTATTTCGGATCAATTTTATGTTATTTTAATGGACCAAAAAAGTGCTTTTCTTTCAAAAACAATTACATTTCTAAGTGACCCCAAACTTTTGAACGCTAGTGTATACATCTCATATACAATAGAGCTCAATATCACTCAGGAATAACCCTGAACCGGAAGAGAAGCACAACAAAATCTACAGAAGGCCAGCATACTGACCCCTTAAATGTCTGAACTGGGATTGTATGAATGTATGAACACTGTGCAGGACCCCAATGCCAACCAGGCCACAACCCACATATCTATTCTCAGATGCCCTTTCAGCCGGACAGTATTTTGACATCATGTGTTGAGTTGGTAGGCTACGCAGGCAGGCAGGGGGAGTGAGTGGGCTTTTAAGGGCTCAGTGTTCACTGAGATAACTTAACAGCTGAGATCTGGTTCCCCTGAGCTGACAGATGGGGAAATGGCCAGCATCGGACGCTGCAAAGTAGTGAAAGTAGTAAAGCTGGTCAAGTAAATCTCACAAAAAATCTCAAGTCATAAGTAAAGGATCCAAGAAAAGTTATTTTTGGAGCAAGTCTCAGGTCTCATTGGTCATATTTTGCAGCTATATGCAACAATGACTCATGTTTAGATAGACCTATCTTTGTCTAATCATTGATTTCGAGTCACAAGTTAATTTCAAGTCCTAAAGTCCTAGAAAAGTTATGTAGAAAAAGTCTCAAGTTGTGAATTGTAAGCTCAAATCAAGGCAAGTGCAAGTCCTAACGTTTTATGCCCCAAGTCTCAAGTTCTTGGTAATTCAGTATCTTCTAGACATTTGCGTTAACTCATGTGTAGTTGCCAATGCATTTTATACATAAAATAACACTTTTACGACAAACTCCAATGCAAGCTTGTAAATCCTGCTGTGTGATAAGTCAAGCTATCAATTTCTAGCTGTATACAGTGCCTTTGGAAAGTATTCAGACCCCTTGGCTTTTTCCACACTTTGTTACGTTATTTTAACATGGATTCAATAAAAACAAATCCTCAGCAATCTACACACAATACCCCATAATGACAAAGTGAACGCAGGTTTTTAGAAATTGTTGCAAATTTTATTTCAAATAAAAAACAGAAATACCTTATTTACATAAGTTTCAGACCCTTTGCTATGAGGCTCGAACTTGAGCTCAGGTGCATTCTGTTTCCATTGATCATCCTTGAGATGTTTCTACAACTTGATAGGAGTCCACCTGTGGTAAATTCAATTGATTGGACATGATTGGAAAGGCACACAGCAGTCTATATAAGGTCCCACAGTTAACAGTGCATGTCAGAGCAAAAACAAAGCCATGAGGTCGAAGGAATTGTCCGTAGAGCTCTGAGACAGGATTGGGTTGAGGCACAGATCTGGGGAAGGGGACCAAAAAATGTCTGCAGCATTGAAGGTCCCCAAAACACCGTGGCCTCCATCATTCTTAAATGGAAGAAGTTTAGAACCACCAAGATTCATCCTAGAGCTGGCCGCCCAGCCAAACTGAGCAATTGGGGAGGTGACCAAGAACCCAATGGTCACTCTGACAGCGCTCTAGAGTTCCTCTGTGGAGATGAGAGAACCTTCCAGAAGGACAACCATCTCTGCAGCACTCCACCAATCAGGCCTTTATGGTAGAGTGGCCAGACGGAAGCTACTCCTCAGTAAAAGGCACATGACAGCCCGCTTGGAGTTTGCCAAAAGACACCTAAAGACTCAGACCATGAGAAACAAGATTCTCTGGTCTGATGAAACCAAGATTGAACTCTTTGGCCTGAATGCCAAGCGCCACGTCTGGAGGAAATCTGGCACCATCCCGACGGTGAAACATGGTGGTGCCAGCATCATGCTGTGGGGGTGTTTTTCAGCGGCAGGGACTGGGAGACTAGTCAGAATCGAGAGAAAGATGAACGGAGCAAAGTACAGAGAGATCCTTGATGAAAACCTGCTCCAGAGTGCTCAGGACCTCACACTGGGGCGAAGGTTCACCTTCCAACAGGACAACGACCCTAAGCACACAGCCAAGACAACGCAGGAGTGGCTTCGAGACAAGTCTCTGAATGTCCTTGAGTGGCCCAGCCAGAGCCCGAACTTGAACCTGATCGAATATCACTGGAGAGACCTGAAAGTAGCTGTGCAGCAACACTCCCCATCCAACCTGACAGAGGTTGTGAGGATCTGCAGAGAAGAATGGGAGAAACTCTCCAAACACAGGTGTGCGAAGCTTGTGTCATCCTACCCTAGAAGATTCAAGGCTGTCATCGCTGCCAAAGGTATTTTGACAAAGTACTGAGTAAAGTGTCTGAATACTTATGTAAATGTGATATTTCAGTTTTTTCTTTGTTGTAAATTAGCAAAAATTTCTACAAACCTGTTTTTTCTTTGTTATTATGGGGTATTGTGCGTAGATTGACGAGGGAAAAAACTATTTAATACATTTTGGAACAAGGTTAACAAAATGTGAAAAATTCAAGTGGTCTGAATACTTTCCGAAGGCACTGTATATTTTTATTCAGTAGGACCATATTATCTTAGGTGTCGCCGGTTGCATGAATTATTCTGATATCTTGACCTTGAAAGGCCTTTATGTTGGTTATTGGCTGAAAGATTTGTGCACTGTAGTTGCTGCCTAGCTCCAAATTATAATTTGAAGTTTAATTAAAAGTAAATAGCTGATGATGCTAACACGCTATAGTATAAAACATGTGATCAGTGTGATTCTATGATAGTTGCTGGTTGAAAATAGATCTATACAGGAACTTCTTTTCAGCAGGTTCTGTATAGGTGGATGTTTTTCCCCTAGACATCAAGATTGAGACTGATTTTAATAGACCATGGTCTATGGTTGTTTCTCAATTGTCAAAAAAGCTGTCCTCCTTCATCTGCACTGATTACTGTATAGTATATTACATTATTAGATATACCCTATTGTCTTGTTGTTAAGATGAGTGCATTACTGTAAATCAATCTGAATGAGGGCCTGCTATATGACAAATATGTAAACGTTCACAGAAATGTACTTTTCGTACAGATAATGCAATGCGTTACATTCACAACTAAACAGGGACATGGAATAAACAGTTAAACAGACACAGGCCAACATACATAAATGGAAAAGTCTTGACAGGTGAAAGTTCATAATTAGGCAGGCTGTCTCTTTTCACCTGGTCAGTTCTTTCAGATTAGTGCAATGGAGTTGAGGAGAGGACAGAGTTTATAGGGAAAAAAACGATAGTGAAAGAGTGATGTGTAATAACAGCCACCTCAGCTTTACCTCAGCATCAGTTCTGTTATTTTACATGTCTGTTGTAATCCTGGTTACAGGATAGATACCCTAGGTATTGTGTATAGGACTGAACGTTTTTATTTAGTTTGTTTATAACTCACACTAAGGCATAGGTCAGGGCCCCCCTGAGAAATGTTCTGGTTATGTCAGGAGTGGTGACGTGACGTCAGAGAAGATTTCCCTTTGGTGACATTGGATGGTGCGTAGTAGTGGGAGTAGTACAGGGTTTGGATATACTGTGCCTCAATCAGGACACCATCCAAACCCTATTGATCAACCGGAGCCTGTATAATGAGGCCAAACAGCCAGGACCACAAGGGCAAACTTTTCCTTAGGGGTATGTGCCACAGTATCAGCCAAAATATAAATCTGGCTCTGAGACAGTATGGCACATGTTAGGATTGAGGGGAAACTGTATTCTATAAAAAGCATGAGCTGACACACCCCAAAATATTTGTAAAGGTGCTGACTAACGGAGAATAATCTACAGTACCAGTCAAAAGTATGGAGAATCTGAAATCTAAAATATATACTTTTGATTTGTTTAACACTTTTTTGGTTACTACATGATTCCATATGTGTTGTTTCATAGTATTGAAGTCTTCACTATTATTCTACAATGTATAAAATAGTACAAATAAAGAAAAGCCCTGGAATAAGTAGGTGTGTTCAAACTTTGGACTGGTACTGTATATAAAAATGAAGAAAGTCACACACTATAAACTGTATTCTGTGACACAGATACACATACGCATGTGGAACAGTCTGGCCCTGACCACATGGCCTACAAAACAGGTACCATTAACAGGATATTATTCCATAGAGGTAATCTAAACTAGCCTATCACTAGAAGGGATATGCAATATGTATGATTATTTTCATTTTATTTCTCTCAGAAAACAATGCCTTGTCATTGTATTTGTAAATGTAAGGAATTTCCTTCAGGGTCTTATCAATGTTTTTTATTTAATTTAATCAGACAAGTATAGGCCCAGAAACCAATGTGCAAACATGTATTATATTTTAGGTAAGTCATTTATGGCCATAGTAATTTGTATATGGTTTGCTTAATACAGAACCTTATTCATTAAATCTCTTGGTTATGTTTTACAAGAAATATTAATTGACAAGTGTTTTAACTTTGGTTTGATATACTTAGAAGTGTTATTCAATCATGTTACTATATCTATTTATGATAGACAATTATTTACCACTGTGTTTTACAGAAATACACTGCTCAAAAAAATAAAGGGAACACTTAAACAACACAATGTAACTCCAAGTCAATCACACTTCTGTGAAATTGTAACGGGCTTCCTCCTTCTCTTCATCCGAAGAGGAGTAGCAAGGATTGGACCAAAGTGCAGCGGGGTGTGAATTCATAATGATTTATTAAACAAAAACGACGAAACACGAAATAACACTTTAGAAATACAAAATAACAAAACGAACTAAACAGACCTAAACTTACGAACTTACATGAAACGAAGAACACACGAACAGGAACAGACAAACCGAAACAGTCCCGTGTGGTAACATGTACTGACACGGAAGACAACCACCCACAACAAACAATGTGAAACAACCTACCTTAATATGACTCTCAATCAGAGGAAACGCCAAACACCTGCCTCTAATTGAGAGCCATACCAGGCAACCCATTAACCCAACATAGAAAACACATAACATAGACTACCCACCCAAAACTCACGCCCTGACCAATAAAACACATACCAAACAACAGAAAACAGGTCAGGAACGTGACAGAACCCCCCCCTCAAGGTGCGAACTCCGGGCGCACCCCTACAACTCAAGGGGAGGGTCTGGGTGGGCATCTGTCCGCGGTGGCGGCTCCGGCGGTGGACGAGGACACCACTCCACCACTGTCTTTGTCCCTCTCCTTCGCGTCCTTTGAGTGGCGACCCTCGCCCCCGACCATGGTCCAGGAACCTTCACTAAGGCCCCTCCTACATAGAGGAGACAGCTCAGGACAGAGAGGTAGCTCAGGACAGAGAGGTAGCTCAGGACAGAGAGGTAGCTCAGGACAGAGAGGTAGCTCCGGACAGAGAGGTAGCTCCGGACAGAGAGGTAGCTTAGGACAGAGGGACAACTCTGTACTAATGGCAGCTCCGGACTGAGTGGCAGCTCCGGACTGGGTGGCAGCTCCGGACTGGGTGGCAGCTCCGGACTGGGTGGCAGCTCCGGACTGAGTGGCAGCTCCGGACTGAGTGGCAGCTCCGGACTGAGTGGCAGCTCCGGACTGAGTGGCAGCTCCGGACTGAGTGGCAGCTCATGACTGGAGGGCAGCTCATGACTGGAGGGCAGCTCATGACTGGAGGGCAGCTCATGACTGTAGGGCAGCTCATGACTGGAGGGCAGCTCATGACTGGAGGGCAGCTCATGACTGGAGGGCAGCTCATGACTGGAGGGCAGCTCATGACTGGAGGGCAGCTCATGACTGTAGGGCAGCTCATGACTGTAGGGCAGCTCATGACTGTAGGGCAGCTCATGACTGTAGGGCAGCTCTGGCAGCTCCTGACTGGCTGGCGGTTCTGGCAGCTCCTGACTGGCTGGCGGCTCTGGCAGCTCCTGACTGGCTGGCGGCTCTGGCAGCTCCTGACTGGCTGGCGGCTCTGGCAGCTTCTGACTGGATGGCGGCTCTGGCAGCTCCTGACTGGCTGGCGGCTCTGGCAGCTCCTGACTGACGGACGGCTCTAGCGGCTCCTGACTGACGGACGGCTCTAATGGCTCGGGACAGACGGGCGGCTCTAATGGCTCGGGACAGACGGGCGGCTCAGAAGGCGCTGGGCTGACGGATGGCTCAGAAGGCGCTGGGCAGACGGATGGCTCAGAAGGCGCTGGGCAGACGGATGGCTCAGAAGGCGCTGGGCAGACGGATGGCTCAGAAGGCGCTGGGCAGACGGATGGCTCAGACGGCGCTGAGCAGACGGATGGCTCAGACGGCGCTGGGCAGACAGATGGCTCAGACGGTGCTGGGCAGACAGATGGCTCAGACGGTGCTGGGCAGACAGATGGCTCAGACGGTGCTGGGCAGACAGATGGCTCAGACGGTGCTGGGCAGACGAGCAGTGCAGGCGGCGTTGGGCAGACAGCCGACTCTGACCTGCTGAGGCGCACAGTAGGCCTGGTGCGTGGTGCCGGAACTGGTGGTACCGGACTGGAGACACGCACCTCAAGGCTAGTGCGGGGAGCAGGAACAGGGCACACTGGACTCTCGATGCGCACTATAGGACTGGTGCGTGGTACCGGAACTGGAGGTACCGGGCTGAGGGCACGCACCTCAGGGCGAGTGCGGGGAGAAGGAACAGTGCGTACAGGGCTCTGGAGACGCACAGGAGGCTTGATGCGTGGTGCCGAAACTGGAGGCACTGAGCTTGAGACACGCACCACAGGGAGAGTGCGTGGAGGAGGAACAGTGCGTACAGGGCTCTGAGGACGCACATGAGGCTTGGTGCGTGGTGCAGGCACTGGTGGTACTGAGCTGGGGCGGGAAGGTGGCGCCGGATATACCGGACCGTGTAGGCGTACTGGCTCCCTTGAGCACTGAACCTGCCCAACCTTACCTGGTTGTATGCTCCCCGTCGCCTGACCAGTGCGGGGAGGTGGAATAACCCGCACCGGGCTATGTAGGCGAACCGGGGACACCATGCGTAAGGCTGGTGCCATGTAAGCCGGCCCAAGGAGACGTACTGGTGGCCAGATATGTAGAGCCGGCTTCATGGCACTTGGCTCAATGCTCAATCTAGCCCTACCAGTGCGGGGAGGTGGAATAACCCGCACCGGGCTATGCACACGTACAGGAGACACCGTGCGCTCTACTGCGTAACACGGTGTCTGCCCGTACTCCCGCTCTCCACGGTTAGCCTGGGAAGTGGGCGCAGGTCTCCTACCTGCCCTAGACCCACTACCTCTTAGCCCCCCCCCCAAGAAATTTTTGGGTTGTACTTGCGGGCTTTTCAGGCTTCCGTGCTAGACGCGTCCCCTCATAACGCCGGTTCCTCTCTCCGGTTTCCTCCGCTCTCCGAGCTGCCTCCAGCTGTTCCCATGGGCGGCGATTCACTCCAACCTTAGCCCATGGTCCTTTTCCTTCCATGATTTCCTCCCAAGACCAGAAATCCTGCTTCGTGCGCTGTCCGTTAACCCGCTGCTTGATCCGGGTTTGGTGGGTGGTTCTGTAACGGGCTTCCTCCTTCTCTTCATCCGAAGAGGAGTAGCAAGGATTGGACCAAAGTGCAGCGGGGTGTGAATTCATAATGATTTATTAAACAAAAACGACGAAACACGAAATAACACTTTAGAAATACAAAATAACAAAACGAACTAAACAGACCTAAACTTACGAACTTACATGAAACGAAGAACACACGAACAGGAACAGACAAACCGAAACAGTCCCGTGTGGTAACATGTACTGACACGGAAGACAACCACCCACAACAAACAATGTGAAACAACCTACCTTAATATGACTCTCAATCAGAGGAAACGCCAAACACCTGCCTCTAATTGAGAGCCATACCAGGCAACCCATTAACCCAACATAGAAAACACATAACATAGACTACCCACCCAAAACTCACGCCCTGACCAATAAAACACATACCAAACAACAGAAAACAGGTCAGGAACGTGACAGAAATCAAACTGTCCACTTAGGAAGCAACACTGATTGACAATAAATTTCACATGCTGTTGTGCAAATGGAATAGACAAAAGGTGGAAATTATCGGCAATTAGCAAGACACCCCCAATAAAGGAGTGATTCTGCAGGTGGTGACCACAGACCACTTCTCAGTTCCTATGCTTCCTGGCTGATGTTTTGGTCACTTTTGAATGCTGGCGGTGCTTTCACTCTAGTGGGAGCATGAGACGGAGTCTACAACCCACACAAGTGGCTCAGGTAGTGCAGCTCATCCAGGATGGCACATCAATGCGAGCTGTGGCAAGAAGGTTTGCTGTGTCTGTCAGCGTAGTGTCCAGAGCATGGAGGCGCTACCAGGAGACAGGCCAGTACATCAGGAGACGTGGAGGAGGCCGTAGGAGGGCAACAACCCAGCAGCAGGACCGCTACCTCCGCCTTTGTGCAAGGAGGGGCACTACCAGAGCCCTGCAAAATGACCTCCAGCAGGCCACAAATGTGCATGTGTCAGCATATGGTCTCACAAGGGCTCTGAGGATCTCATCTCGGTACCTAATGGCAGTCAGGCTACCTCTGGCGAGCACATGGAGGGCTGTGCGGCCCCACAAAGAAATGCCACCCCACACCATGACTGACCCACCGCCAAACCGGTCATGCTGGAGGATGTTGCAGGCAGCAGAACGTTCTCCACGGCGTCTCCAGACTCTGTCACATCTGTCACATGTGCTCATGTGCTCAGTGTGAACCTGCTTTCATCTGTGAAGAGCACAGGGCGCCAGTGGCGAATTTGCCAATCTTGGTGTTCTCTGGCAAATGCCAAACGTCCTGCACGGTGTTGGGCTGTAAGCACAACCCCCACCTGTGGACGTCGGGCCCTCATACCACCCTCATGGAGTCTGTTTCTGACCGTTTGAGCAGACACATGCACATTTGTGGCCTGCTGGAGGTCATTTTGCAGGGCTCTGGCAGTGCCCCTCCTTGCACAAAGGCGGAGGTAGCGGTCCTGCTGCTGGGTTGTTGCCCTCCTACGGCCTCCTCCACGTCTCCTGATGTACTGGCCTGTCTCCTGGTAGCGCCTCCATGCTCTGGACACTACGCTGACAGACACAGCAAACCTTCTTGCCACAGCTCGCATTGATGTGCCATCCTGGATGAGCTGCACTACCTGAGCCACTTGTGTGGGTTGTAGACTCCGTCTCATGCTACCACTAGAGTGAAAGCACCGCCAGCATTCAAAAGTGACCAAAACATCAGCCAGGAAGCATAGGAACTGAGAAGTGGTCTGTGGTCACCACCTGCAGAATCACTCCTTTATTGGGGGTGTCTTGCTAATTGCCTATAATTTCCACCTTTTGTCTATTCCATTTGCACAACAGCATGTGAAATTTATTGTCAATCAGTGTTGCTTCCTAAGTGGACAGTTTGATTTCACAGAAGTGTGATTGACTTGGAGTTACATTGTGTTTTTTAAGTGTTCCCTTTATTTTTTTGAGCAGTGTATATTGCAGTTAAGGCCCAGTGAAACTGAATCTTGTGAAAATGTTAATTTACATGGGAATAGCAAGTCCATAATTTAAATCTCATATGATGCCTTTCAAGCAGGAGTGAAGAATTTCGAATTATGCCTGGTCCCATCTCCTTTTACCATTAGTCAACACTCCTGGCTCCAGGGCTGGGAATAGTGACCCAGTGTCCAGCCAACGTGTTCAGGCCCCCACCCGTTACACTGGCAGCCTCAGGATGTGTCCAAAATGAACACTATTCCCATTTTTCTACTTCAGTGCTACTTTAGTAGTGCACTATACACTGATTGTACAAAACATTAGGAACACCTTCCTAATATTGAGTTGCACACCCCCCTTAGAACAGCCTCACTTCATTGGGGCATGGACTCTACAAGGTGTTGAAAGCGTTCCACACGGATGCTGTCCCATGTTGACTACAATGCTTCCAACAGTTGTGTCAAACTGGCTGGATGTCCTTTGGGTGGGGGACCATTCTTGATGCACACGAGAAACTGTTGAGCGTGAAAAACCCAGCAGCGGTGCAGTTTTTAACACACTCTACCATACCCTCTTCAAAGGCACTTAAATATTTTGTCTTGCCCATTCACCCTCTGAATGGCACATTATACGCAATCCATGTCTCAATTGTCTCAATGCTTAAAAATCCGTAGCCCTTTCCTGCAGTCAAATGACCAAAACGCCCTCTAGTTCCCTCATTGGTGGAATGTTGTTCAAATTTTTCATAATTTAAGCATCAATAAACATTATATATAAAAAAACGGTTTTGCTATATTTCAGTCTTTTGTGATGTACAGTAAGTGCAAACTCAACATTGAATACATTTCAACTCTATATCTGACACGGTACAGGTGTCTTCTTTTTTTTAAGCCCATAACCATGTGTGAGGTGACTTTGTTTCAAAGTAGATTTTAACTAGCCCACTGCAGTAAAGGGTTAACTTGTCTCCTCCCCTTCATCTACACTGATTGAAGTGGATTTAACAAGCGACATCAATAAGAGATCATAGCTTTCACCTGGTCAGTCTATGTCATGGAAAGAGCAGGTGTTCCTAATGTTTTGTGCACATCAAGCTGCCTCACGCTACAGAAACAGGAGACAGGGACCTGCTCCTATGAGCTGTTTCGGCTGGCACAAACCAAGGTTCGTGCTAGGCTACTGAGGCTGCCAGTGTAATGGATTCCAGGACACGTTGGCTGGACACTGGGTCACTATTCTCAGCACTAGAGATAGGAAAGACAGCTGCTAGTAAGATTCCCAGCCATGTCACTGGTCTGGACCACATCTCAACAGTGAAAACTATCCCTCATTCCTGATTGTGTTGTTTCGCATCACCCTAAAGAAGGCGTGGCGAAATGTGACTTTTTAAATAGACTGATATAAAGTGGCCTACATGTGCTGGATGATGTAGTGTTGTCTCCATGTTTAAAAGGGGGGGGGGGACACACTGACTAAATGCAATCCTCTGATGTCACGTGGGAGTATTTCATGGATAAACAAATAAGATGGCAACGGTGCTGGTAATTATAAAGTAAGTTCCACAATGGAAAATGTATAACACACACATGAAAAAGTTACTCAGAATTTATAAAAAGGCCTATTGTTATATGATTCTTTCTTTTTTCTTTCTTTTTTCTTTGTCATCTTTATTTTCAGGATCTTGTAGGGTGAAATAAATGTACAGGTAACAGCTGAAATAAACACATGCCAACAATTAAGTGTCTTAAAGGTCCAATGCAGCTGTTTTTATTTAAATATCTAATCATTTCTGGGTAACAATTAAGTACCTTACTGTGATTGTTTTCAATTAAAATAGTCAAAAAGAAACAAAAATAGGTTTTTAGCAAAGAGAAATTTCTCAAGCAAGAATGTTGCTAGGACTGTCTGGGAGTGGTCTGAGTGGGAGGGGGAAAACTGAAAACTAGCTTAATGGTCTATTAACTAATTTACCACCTGGCAATGTTACTAGGCAGGCCAAAACTCCATCCCACCAAAGCAAGTTGTAATTTCAAGCAGTCTTTTCGAATAGCTCTTACACTAAAGGGGCATTATCATAATGTTCACAATTTCACAGTATTATTCCAACCTTATAATGTGGAAATATATATATATACACTGCTCAAAAAAATAAAGGGAACACTTAAACAACACAATGTAACTCCAAGTCAATCACACTTCTGTGAAATCAAACTGTCCACTTAGGAAGCAACACTGATTGACAATAAATTTCACATGCTGTTGTGTAAATGGAATAGACAACAGGTGGAAATTATAGGCAATTAGCAAGACACCCCCAATAAAGGAGTGGTTCTGCAGGTGGTGACCACAGACCACTTCTCAGTTCCTATGCTTCCCGGCTGATGTTTTGGTCACTTTTGAATGCTGGCGGTGCTTTCACTCTAGTGGTAGCATGAGACGGAGTCTACAACCCACACAAGTGGCTCAGGTAGTGCAGCTCATCCAGGATGGCACATCAATGCGAGCTGTGGCAAGAAGGTTTGCTGTGTCTGTCAGCGTAGTGTCCAGAGCATGGAGGCGCTACCAGGAGACAGGCCAGTACATCAGGAGACGTGGAGGAGGCCGTAGGAGGGCAACAACCCAGCAGCAGGACCACTACCTCCGCCTTTGTGCAAGAAGGAGCAGAAGGAGCACTGCCAGAGCCCTGCAAAATGACCTCCAGCAGGCCACAAATGTGCATGTGTCTGCTCAAACGGTCAGAAACAGACTCCGTGAGGGTGGTATGAGGGCCCGACGTCCACAGGTGGGGGTTGTGCTTACAGCCCAACACCGTGCAGGACGTTTGGCATTTGCCAGAGAACACCAAGATTGGCAAATTCGCCACTGGCGCCCTGTGCTCTTCACAGATGAAAGCAGGTTCACACTGAGCACATGTGACAGACGTGACAGAGTCTGGAGACGCCGTGGAGAACGTTCTGCTGCCTGCAACATCCTCCAGCATGACCGGTTTGGCGGTGGGTCAGTCATGGTGTGGGGTGGCATTTCTTTGGGGGGCCGCACAGCCCTCCATGTGCTCGCCAGAGGTAGCCTGACTGCCATTAGTTACCAAGATGAGATCCTCAGACCCCTTGTGAGACCATATGCTGGTGCGGTTGGCCCTGGGTTCCTCCTAATGCAAGACAATGCTAGACCTCATGTGGCTGGAGTGTGTCAGCAGTTCCTGCAAGAGGAAGGCATTGATGCTATGGACTGGCCCGCCCGTTCCCCAGACCTGAATCCAATTGAGCACATCTGGGACATCATGTCTCGCTCCATCCACCAACGCCACGTTGCACCACAGACTGTCCAGGAGTTGGCGGATGGTTTAGTCCAGGTCTGGGAGGAGATCCCTCAGGAGACCATCCGCCACCTCATCAGGAGCATGCCCAGGCGTTCTAGGGAGGTCATACAGCACGTGGAGGCCACACACACTACTGAGCCTCATTTTGACTTGTTTTAAGGACATTACATCAAAGTTGGATCAGCCTGTAGTGTGGTTTTCCACTTTAATTTTGAGTGTGACTCCAAATCCAGACCTCCATGGGTTGATAAATTTGATTTCCATTGATAATTTTTGTGTGATTTTGTTGTCAGCACATTCAACTATGTAAAGAAAAAAGTATTTAATAAGAATAGTTCATTCATTCAGATCTAGGATGTGTTATTTTAGTGTTCCCTTTATTTTTTTGAGCAGTGTATATATATATATATAAAAGACAGAAAAATTATGTTTAATAGGGCCTTTAATAGGGTGCTGGGCCAAGGACACCATGAGCTGCTCAATGAGCTGTTCAATGTGCATTGAACAGCTTCAATGCACATTGTCATGGATTCTACAAGTGTCTGGAATTCTATTTGAAGGATAAGACACCATTCTTCCATGAAAAATGTCAGAATTTGGTGTTTTGTTGATGGTGGTAGAAATTGCTTTATCAGGTGTGGTTCCAGCATCTCCTATAAGTGTTCAATTGGGTTGAGATCTGGTGACTGGCACGCACGCAGACACCCCCCCGCACGCAGACACCCCCCCACACCTACACATCCTCTTTGAGACCCCTCTTTCAGAGACACTGAGATCTCTTCTTCTAGCCATGGTAGTCAAAATAATGGGCAACTGGGCATTTTTATACATGATCCTAAGCAATTAATTAACTCAGGAGCAACACCTGTGTGGAATTACCTGCTTTCAATACACTTTGCATCCCTCATTTAATCAAGTGTTTCCTTTATTTTGGCAGTTACCTGTATGTTGTGCCTGTCACCAGTTCCATAAATTCTGTAATGTCTACTGTACTGTGACTCTTGAACTGAAAATGAACGTGTGTACATTTAAAGTATATGTGTGGTAATGGTATTTTTCTACTTCAGTGCTACTTTAGTAGTGCTCTATGTAGGGAAAAGAGTGCCATTTGTGACACAGCCTGAGACACACTAACTCAGTGGCCTTGTGGTTAGTGTCCACCCTGATATTGGAAGGTTGGGAGTTTGATCCCCAGCTGAGTCATACCAAAAACTGTAAAAATTAGACCAGATGTGTCTCTGCCTGGCACTGAGCATTAAACGAAAACTCCATTGTTGACATAGTCCCAAAATGTTTTGCTTGTCAGATATAAAGTCTTCAAAATACATAAATCATCCCTGTATGATGCATTTTTCATCATATGATGCGTTATGCATCATATAATGCAAAATGCATCATAAGGGAATGATTTATGTATTTTGAAAGTTACAAATCTTGAAAACTTGATTGCTGACAAGCCAAACATTTTGGGACTATGTCACCAATGGACTAATGAAACAAATACCAAAATATAGTTTTTTTGTGGAGTTTTCCTTTAATTAGATAGATTGTGGATAGACAGTGTCCTGTCCAGCGGGTGTACTTGTACATCAAGCTGCCTCACGCTACAGAAACAAGAGATAGGCGCCTGTTCCTATGACCAGTTCCGGCCCGCACAAACCAAGGCTCGTGCTAGGCTACTCAGGCTGCCAGTGTAATGGGTGGGGGCCAGGACACATGGCTGGACACTGGGTCACTATTCTCAGCCCTAGAGCCAGAGAGACAGGAGAGACAGCTGCTAGTAAGACTCCCAGCCAAGTCACCGGTTTGGACCACATCTCAACAGTGAAAACTATCCCTCATTCCTGATTTTGTTGTTTTGCATCACCCTAAAGAAGGCGTGACAAAACTTGGCTTTATAAATATACATATAAAGTGGCCCACAATATGCTGGATGATGTAGGAGATAGTGTACCATTTGACATTTATCCATGTGTTAAAGGGGGGATACTGAATAAATGCAATCAAATCCAATCAAATGTATTTATAAAGCCCTTTTTACATCAGCAGATGTCACAAAGTGTTATACAGAAACCCATCTTAAAACCCCAAACAGCAAGCAATGCAGATGTAGAAGCACAGTGGCTAGGAAAAACTCTCTAGAAAGGCAGGAACCTAGGAAGAAACCTACAGAGGAACCAGGCTCTGAGGGGTGGCCATTCCACTTCTGGCAATCCCTTCTTTCCAAGTCACTGAGATCTCAAACCAAGGCTCGTACAAGGCTACTGAGGCTGCCAGTGTAGGACACATTTGCTTGACACTGGGTCACTATTCTCAGCCCTAGAGCTGGAGAGACAGCCACTAGTAAGATTTGGCTTATTTCCATGTGCCAAAAGGGCGGACACTGACTAAATGCAATCCTGTGTTGTCAGGTGAGAGTATTTCCTTGGTAAACAAATAAGATGGCAATGGTGCTGATAATTCTAAAGTAAGTTCCACAATGGAAAAGGTATAACACACTTATGAACAAAATGTACATAAATAATTTATAAAAAGGCATATTGCTATATGCAATCCTGTGTTGTCATGTGAGAGTGTTTTATGGGTAAACAAATACGATTTTTTAAATTTAGATTTTATTAATCAAATCTAATTTTATTTGTCACATGCGCCAAATACAACAAGTGTTTACCATGAAATGCTTACCTACAAGCCCTTTCCCAACAATGCTGAGTTAAAAAGTACTAAATATTTGGTACAAATAAAAAAGTAAATAGTCACACAATAAAACAAAAATAACGAGACTATATACAAGGAGTACTGTTAGATAGTCAATGTGCAGGGGTACGAGCTAATTGACGTAATGGGGATAGGATCCCCATTAGCCGACGCCAATGGCGACAGCTAGTCTTACTGGGGTCCAACACATAACAAACATTACAACTGACATACATGTAAAACCTTAACATGTAGTATGTGTGTGTGCATCTATCAGTTCCACATACATGTCAGTACATACACAACAAGTACGTCACATGGTGGAGAGGCATTGGGCCGTGAGGCGTTGCTTTGTTTGTTTTTTGAAACCAGGTTGCTGTTTACTTGAGCTATATGAGATGGAAGGAAGTTCCATGGCTCTGTATAATACTGTATGTTTCCTTGAATTTGTTCTGGACCTGGGGACTGTAAAAGGCCCCTGGTGGCATGTCTGGTGAGGTAAGTGTGTGTCAGTGCTGTGTGTAAGTTGACTATACAAACAATTTGGAATTTCCAACACAATGTTTCTTAGAAAAACAAGAAGCAATGCAGTCAGTCTTTACTCAACTCTTAGCCAAGAGAGACTGGCATGAATCACCAGCATACAGTACATGGACACACAGGCTTTGTTTAATGCCAGTGGCAGGTCATTGGTAAAACATAGAAAAGTAGAGGGCCAAGAGGGCTGCCCTGCGATACACCACACTTTACATGTTTAACATTAGAGAAGCTTCCATTTAAACCCCCTAGTCTATTGACGCACCGATGCATAAATCTAAGTAACATAATAAAAAAATCCCCATCAAAATCCATCAGTTTAAGCTAGAGATACAGTATCAGTTTTTTTGAATGGGCTGCTTCTCAATCCACCACATCCGCCTATGTCGCCCTTCCACATCTGCGGTGACAAGTGGCAGAGCTACAGCGCTATTTGTCAGACCAGGAGGCATTTCAAAAATCTGTCTTCTCACAAAAACATTTGTAGCATCCGAACGGCTTGTCCTTCAGACTCATCTAAAGGTAATGAATGGAAGTATGGAGGTAGTTTTGTGCCAACAAAAATAAGGGGTTAAATATGTGTAAAAAAAATTATAAAATTCCTGATTTTTCTTATATCTCCAAGATATAGGACAGACAATTCAAAACCTTATTCCTTATGATAAATTTTTTGATTGTCTGTTTTGCCATTCATGAATGTGTTATTCATGGGCCAGTAGTAAAGGTCAAATTCAATATTTTATCAAATAATTGTAACGGCTTTCGTTGGTGGAAGGTGAGGAGGACCAAAATGCAGCGTGGTTCGTATCCATAATATCTTTTAATTAGAATGAATACAAAATACAAAAAGAACAAGAGAATCAAAATGAAAACCGAAACAGTCCCGAATGGTGCAAACACTGAAACGGAAAATAGGAAACAATCACCCACCCCACACAATGAAAAACAGGCTACCTAAATATGGCTCCCAATCAGAGACAACGATAAACAGCTGCCTCTGATTGGGAACCACACCAGGCCAAACACATAGAAAACAAATAACCTAGAAAAAATAACATAGACTGCCCACCCCAACCCACGCCCTGACCAACCTAACACAAAGACATAAAAAAGAAACTAAGGTCAGAACGTGACAGTACCCCCCCCCCCCCCCCCCAAAGGTGCGGACTCCGGCCGCAAAACCTGAACCTATAGGGGAGGGTCTGGGTGGGCGTCTGTCCGCGGTGGCGGCTCTGGCGCGGGACTTGGACCCCACTCCACCATAGTCTTTGCCCGCTTAAGTGGCGCCTTTGGAGCGGCGACCCTCGCCGCCGACCTCGGACTGGGGACCCTTGCAGCGGGCCCCGAATAGATGGGAGACTCCGGCAGCTCCGGACAGGCGGGAGACTCCGGCAGCACCGGAGTGAAGGGCGACTCCGGCAGCGGCGGAGTGACGGGCAGCTCCTGACTGACGGGCGGCTCAGGCGGCTCCTGACTGACGGACGGCTCTGGCGGCTCCTGACTGACGGACGGCTCCTGACTGACGGGCGGCTCCTGACTGACGGGCGGCTCTGGCGGCTCCTGACCTACGGGCGGCTCTGGCGGCTCAGGACAGACGGGCGAACCTGGAGGGAGGAGACGGAGAGACATCCTGGTGCGTGGGGCTGCCACAGGACCCACCAGGCTGGGGAGACCTACAGGAGGCCTGGTGCTTAGAGGAGGCACCGGATGGACCGGACCGGAGTGACGGGCAGTTCCTGACTGACGGGCGGCTCAGGCGGCTCCTGACTGACGGGCGGATCTGGCGGCTCCTGACTGACGGGCGGCTCTGGCGGCTCCTGACTGACGGGCGGCTCTGGCGGCTCAGGACAGACGGGCGGCTCTGGCGGCTCCTGACTGACGGACGGCTCTGGCGGCTCAGGACAGACGGGCGAACCTGGAGGGAGGAGACGGAGAGACAGCCTGGTGCGTGGGGCTGCCACAGGACCCACCAGGCTGGGGAGACCTACAGGAGGCCTGGTGCTTAGAGGAGGCACCGGATGGACCGGGCTGCGGGGGAGCACTGGAGCTCTGGTGCGCAGCCTTGGCACCACTCCGCCAGGCTGGATGTCCACTTTAGCCCGGACCCTCCAGAGTGCAGGCACAGATTGAACCGGGCTGTGGGTGAGCACTGGAGATCTGGTGCATACCACTCGCACCTCTCCCTTAGGCTCAATGCACACATTCGCCCGGCACGAGTGGAGCGCAGGCATAGGATGCACTGCACCCTCCCAGCGTCCCGGAGACACAGCACGCAGAGCCGGCGCAGGATACCCTGGGCCGAAACGGCGTACCGGAGACCAGACACGCTGAGCCGGCACAACACGCCCTGGCTGGATGCCCACACTCGCATGGCACTTGCGGAGGGCTGGCCTATAGCGCACCGGGCTATGAGCGCGTACTGGCGACACCGTGCGCTTAACCGCATAACACGGTGCCTGACCAGTAACGCCCTGCTTACGATAAGCACAAGGAGTGGGCTCAGGTCTCCAACCTGACTCTGCCACACTCCCCGTGTGCCCCCCCCCAATTTTTTGGGGGGGCTGCCTCTCGTGCCTGTCGCGCTGCCGTGCTACCTCCTCATATCGCCGCCGCTCAGCTTTCGCTGCCTCCAGTTCTTCCTTGGGGCGGCGATATTCCCCAGCCTGTGCCCAGGGTCCATTGCAGTCTAGTATCTCCTCCCATGTCCATGAGTCCAGAACCCTCTGCTCCTGGTTCCCACGCTGCTTGGTCCTTTTTTGGTGGGTGATTCTGTAACGGCTTTCGTTGGTGGAAGGAGAGGAGGACCAAAATGCAGCGTGGTACGTATCCATAATATCTTTTAATTAGAATGAATACAAAATACAAAAAGAACAAGAGAATCAAAATGAAAACCGAAACAGTCCCGAATGGTGCAAACACTGAAACGGAAAATAGGAAACAATCACCCACCCCACACAATGAAAAACAGGCTACCTAAATATGGCTCCCAATCATAGACAACGATAAACAGCTGCCTCTGATTGGGAACCACACCAGGCCAAACACATAGAAAACAAATAACCTAGAAAAAATAACATAGACTGCCCACCCCAACTCACGCCCTGACCAACCTAACACAAAGACATAAAAAAGAAACTTAGGTCAGAATGTGACAATAATTAACTTTTTTTACCTAAAGGGGTCCTAAAATTCCAAATCAAATAGCTAAATGATCCATGGTATGACCTTTTTTTAAAAGGATTCAATATATGAGATTAGAACCCTTCCCCCCTCATTTTATTTTCAGGGTCTTATAGGGGGAAATGTATGTTGTGCATGTCACCAGTTCCATAGATTCTGTAATGTCTACTCTGCAGTGACTCTTGAACTGTATAAATGTATGTGTGTACATTGAAAGTATGTCTGTGGTAATGGATATGTGCTAATGTAGTTTGAGAAATGAAACCTGTCACTAACAAGGATCATCAGCAAGAGAAAAAACTAAATTAAGATTAGTTCTGATTCTGGTGGGTTGCTGGGGTTCAAATTCCCAACTCCTGTCAAACGTCTTGTCCAATATATCTTATAAGTAATACAAGCTCCATTGCCAATGTAACTGTGTGTCATAGTTGAACGAGAATTCTCAAAACCAAAAATTATTCCACTGAATCAATAACTTATCATGATTTATGCTTAGAGATTTCTGCTTGTACTGTTAATGAACATTTCAGCGCTTTAAAAATAAAATTTACTATAATGTTTACATTAAACATTTTCAAAAAACACAAACAATTGATTGTTATTCGCATTCTCTTTTATTTAAATTCTTGTTCTCTTTTACTCAAATCCAATTATACACATAACATCTATGTGTTACTGCAGCAGACAGCTACAGAAATCAGCTTGCAGCTTGTACAGTACAAATTATATATTTTTTTCATTCCCGCAATATTCGGTAGACCTTTGGTCTTCAAATAGAATATCAACTTGACACCTGAAATAAGATCCAACATTTTTCTGACATCTAGCAAATATTCACACAATATTTCTTGACACATATAAACAAACATAAAATGTGCCACCCTGGGCAAGAGGGCAAGGATGCCTCGTGTCAAGATTTTTTCTCACTAATGTATCTACACTAGGAAGTGAACACACTAGGAAGTGAACACACTAGGAAGTGAACACACTAGGAAGTGAACACACTAGGAAGTGAACACACTAGTGACCAGAGCCTTGTTTATACCGGGCGCTAACATGCATCCAATTATTTGATTAATATTCTTTCAAAATAATATAAATGTATTTATTTTAAAACAAAAATTGATGTCTAAAGTCAAGGGTGCCACCTGTCAATGATTTTAGAAGGTGGGATAATTTTGATTCAAATGGTTTCACTGTCTAGATATGTCTACATTTGTAAGATATCCAGACACAATGCAGGCCGTGGGAAGATGTTTGAGGGTGGGGGTGCTGCACTACAGACGGCTATATAAGTCCGTTAATATCGTACTAGTAAAGGCCCAGTGCACTACTTCCCACGGCTATGTGCCTGTCTACCTCTGGAGGTGGTCAGGAAGATCACAATCAGATCACAATGTGTCTTTTGATCGTCTACAAATGTGGGTACAATCAGGATGTGGACACAATCAGGACAAAGGGGGCTTGTTAGCACCAGGTATTAACAGCACTTTTGTAGTATCACATGAACTCCTAATGACCATTAGCCTGTCAGTCGGACAGCAGCTCTGAATGACTCCGCTCTGGTTTTCATTCAACCCAATCTCTTGATTATTGCATAGAAATAGTGAGTGAGTCTCTTACTGTATATTCTCATGTGACTGGATGGCACTGATGGTATCTGATGGTATCAAAACTGTATTATTGAGTAAGTTGTGGATTGTAGTAAGACTTAAGGTTAACTACAGAGCACAGGCAGCGAGTGGTACCTTAATTGGGGAGGACGTGCTCATAGTAATAGCTGGAAGGGAATAAATGGAATGGTATCGAACACATCAAACCATTCCATTCACTCCATTCCAGATATTATTATGAGCTGTTCTCCCGTTAGCAGCCTCCTGTGCTACAGAGGTATTGGGGGACCAATTTTCACAACGGATCACCAGGTCTTACTAAGACAAATTACTGGACTTTCAAACTCACTTAAGGTCCCTGCTGTGAGCTTTAAAGTGCTTCAAAGGACGTCCATTGAATTCAATCTTGCTGGTCTAGATTTTCAGAAAAGGATGGCGCTTTCTGCATTATGTTATTCTGCACTCCTTTGCAATCAAGGTGTCCATACTCTTCATCAAAGAACACCAAAAACACAGGTAAAAAATACAAAAACAAAACCTGCCAAATCCATAACAAACAAAAATGTTATAAATTACATTCCATATTGTACTTTCAAAGATTCAGATTGTTCCCATACGATTAACCTTAGAACTGCACCCTCATTACTGATCTCCACTTCATATGCTACTAGGTGTGCTTGCCAAAAGGCAACCTATTTCCTATATAGTACATTATTTTTGACCAGGACCTAAAGGTGCCATTTGGGATGCACACTGCACTTGATAGGCTACTAGGTGTTCTTCTTAGAGGTGCTCATGTGTACAGTCGTGGCCAAAAGTTTTGAGAATGACACAAATATAAATTTTCACAAAGTCTGCTGCCTCAGTTTGTATGATGGCAATTTGTATATACTCCAGAATGTTGTGAAGAGTGATCAGATGAATTGCAATTAATTGCAAAGTCCCTCTTTGCCATGCAAATTAACTGAATCCCCCCCAAAACATTTCCACTGCATTTCAGCCCTGCCACAAAAGGACCAGCTGACATCATGTCAGTGATTCTCTCGTTAACACAGGTGTGAGTGTTGACGAGGACAAGGCTGGAGATCACTCTGTCATGCTGATTGAGTTCGAATAACAGACTGGAAGGTTCAAAAGGAGGGTGGTGCTTGGAATCATTGTTCTTCCTCTGTCAACCATGGTTACCTGCAAGGAAAAACGTGCCGTCATCATTGCTTTGCGCAAAAAGGGCTTCACAGGCAAGGATATTGCTGCCAGTAAGATTGCACCTAAATCAACCATTTATCAGATCATCAAGAACTTCAAGGAGAGCGGTTCAATTGTTGTGAAGAAGGCTTCAGGGCGCCCAAGAAAGTCCAGCAAGCGCCAGGACCGTCTCCTAAAGTTGATTCAGCTGCGGGATCGGGGCACCACCAGTACAGAGCTTGCTCAGGAATGGCAGCAGGCAGGTGTGAGTGCATCTGCACGCACAGTGAGGCGAAGACTTTTAGAGGATGGCCTGATGTCAAGAAGGGCAGCAAAGAAGCCAATTTTCTCCAGGAAAAACATCAGGGACAGACTGATATTCTGCAAAAGGTACAGGGATTGGACTGCTGAGGACTGGGGTAAAGTCATTTTCTCTGATGAATCCCCTTTCCAATTGTTTGGTGCATCCGGAAAAGCTTGTCCGGAGAAGACAAGGTGAGTGCTACCATCAGTCCTGTGTCATGCCAACAGTAAAGCATCCTGAGACCATTCATGTGTGGGGTTGCTTCTCAACCAAGGGAGTGGGCTCACTCACAATTTTGCCTAAGAACACAGCCATGAATAAAGAATGGTACCAACACATCCTCCAAGAGCAATTTCTCCCAACCATCCAGGAACAGTTTGGTGACGAACAATGCCTTTTCCAGCATGATGGAGCACCTTGCTATAAGGCAAAAGTGATAACTAAGTGGCTCGGGGAACAAAACATCGATATTTTGGGTCCATGGCCAGGAATCTCCCCAGACCTTAATCCCATTGAGAAATTGTGGTCAATCCTCAAAAGTCGGGTGGACAAACAAAAACCCACAAATTCTGACAAACTCCAAGCATTGATTATGCAAGAATGGGCTGCCATCAGACAGGATGTGGCCCAGAAGTTAATTGACAGCATGCCAGGGTGGATTGCAGAGGTCTTTAAAAAGAAGGGTCAACACTACAAATATTGACTCTTTGCATCAACTTCATGTAATTGTCAATAAAAGCCTTTGACACTTATGAAATGCTTGTAATTATACTTCAGTATTCCATAGTAACATCTGACAAAAATATCTAAAGACACTGAAGCAGCAAACTTTGTGGAAATTAATATTTGTGTCATTCTCAAAACTTTTGGCCACGATTGTATAATCACTCCTATAAAGTTTAGCCTTCACTAACCTACCATAAGCTACATGCTGTCAAACTACTAAACTGTCCAATTTTGATGCAACTGAATTGCTTTTTGGGGACAATAAAGATGAATTGTATTGTATTGTATTGTATTCTAGTCTACTCCATTCTAAGTCAAATACTGTATTGCAGAATAATAGAGATTTGAATAGAACTATGGGTCACCAGAAAGAAGGCATGCTCAAATGATAAAAACAAGAACAAACTGACATACTTAAAAAAATAAATTGATGAAAGCAAGCTGTTGCTTGTGTCAATTAACCAGAGATCTATTTTATAAGAACAGGTAAAAAACAAAGTACATTTCAAACATATTGATACACTCAACTGTCATTCAGGGCAAAGTAATTCCTGGTAGTATATATTTTTCAGACAGTCTTTGTCAAGTTCACACAGAATAAATAAACTATGTAACCACAGTGTAGTAAACTAAATCCAATACTCTCCATCATTGAGGATGACAGATGACAGTTGATTTTTGTGGATATTTTACCACATTCCTTATATAAGAGATCACAAATATTATAGAAAGCGGCATATAATTCCTGAACATCATACATCTTCCTTAACAATTTAGCTTTTTTCAGACAAACTCATGCTTGCATTAGCAGAAGTTTTTTAATATAGATTTTAGAATATTTTCAGAGGATGCTTAAGTAACTGTCCAGTGAAAATCTCCCTTTTAAACGTTCATATTCTGTTAACTCATACCCAAATGATGTTGTTGACTCATCCTATACTCGTATTTGTGGCCAAAGCATAAAAATTAAAAAATATTTTTTTTAAACTACACCTCAGACTTGTATCTCAAACAGACCATTTAAAAAATGATTGTTATTTCCTTATAGGGAATGAGTCTACTTGCATGAATATTTTTGATGACTGGTATACACCCACACCGCTCTGGTGTTGGGGTACGCCCACACCATTCTAACACAGAAAAGCTGCTTTTTAAAATTAGCATTTTTTGGAAGGAAAACCTTTTCACTCATATTGTAATTAATTACAGGTCGTATTTCATAAAAATCATTCTCCTTGACTTATTCCACATCTTGTTGTGTTACAGCCTGAATTGAAAATGTATTAAATAGATTTTATTCTCACCCATCTACCTACACACAATACCCCATAACGGCAAAGTGAAAACATCTTTTTAGAATTTTTTGCAAATGTACTCATTTACATAAGTATTCACCCCCCTGATTCAATACTTTGTAGAAGCACCTTAGGCAGTGATTATAGCTGTGTCTTTCTGGGTAAGTCTCTAAGAGCGTTAAACAACTGGATTGTACAATATTTGCATATTATTCTTTTTAAAATTCGGTTAAGTTGTTGATCATTGCTAGACAGCCATTTTCAAGTTGCCATAGATTTTCAAGCCGATATAAGTCAAAACTGTAACTAGGCCACTCAGGAACACTCAATGTCGTCTTGGTATGCAACTCCATTGTATACAGTGGCTTGCGAAAGTATTCACTGCCCCCTTGGCATTTTTCCTATTTTGTTGCCTTACAACCTAGAATTAAAATAGATTTTTTGGGGGTTTGTATCATTTGATTTACACAACATGCCTACCACCTTGAAGATGCAAAATATTTTTTCTTGTGAAACAAACAAGAAATAAGACAAAAAAACAGAAAACTTGAGTGTGCATAACTATTCACCCCCCCAAAGTCAATACTTTGTAGAGCCACCTTTTGCAGCAATTACAGCTGCAAGTCTCTTGGGGTATGTCTCTATAAGCTTGGCACATCTAGTCACTGGGATTTTTGCCCATTCCTCAAGGCAAAACTGCTCCAGCTCCTTCAAGTTGGATGGGTTCTGATGGTGTACAGCAATCTCAATCCAACAGATTCTCAATTGGATTGAGGTCTGGGCTTTGACTGGGCCATTCCAATACATTTAAATGTTTCCCCTTAAACCACTCAAGTGTTGCTTTAGCAGTATGCTTAGGGTCATTGTCCTGCTGGAAGGTGAACCTCTGTCACAGTCTCAAATCTGGAAAACTGAAACAGGTTTACCTCAAGAATTTCCCTGTATTTAGCGCCATCCATCATTCCTTCAATTCTGACCAGTTTCCCAGTCCCTGCCAATGAAAAACATCCCCACAGCATGATGCTGCCACCACCATGCTTCACTGTGGGGATGATGTTCTCAAGGTGATGAGAGGTGTTGGGTTTGCGCCAGACATAACATCTTCCTTGATGGCCAAAAGCTCAATTTTAGTCTCATCTGACCAGAGTACCTTCTTCCATATGTTTGGGGAGTCTCCCACATGCCTTTTGGCGAACACCAAACATGTTTACTTATTTTTTTTACACTCCCAGCTCTGTGGAGTGTACGGCTTAAAGTGGTCCTATGGACAGATACTCCAATCTCTGCTCTGAAGCTATGCAGCTCCTTCAGGGTTATCTTTGGTCTCTTTGTTGCCTCTCTGATTAATGCCCTCCTTGCCCGGTCCGTGAGTTTTGGTGGGCGGCCCTCTCTTGGCAGGTTTGTTGTGGTGCCATAGTCTTTCCATTTTTAAATAATGAATTTAATGGTGCTCTGTGGGATGTTCAAAGTTTCTGATATTTTTTTATAACCCAACCCTGATCTGTACTTCTCCACAACTTTGTCCCTGACCTGTTTGGAGAGCTCTTTGGTCTTCATGGTGCAACTTGCTTGGTGGTGTCCCTTGCTTAGTGGTGTTGCAGACTCTGGGGCCTTTCAGAATACGTGTATATATACTGAGATCATGTGACAGATCATGTGACACTTAGATTGCACACAGGTGGACTTTATTTAACTAATTATGTGACATCTGAAGGTAATTGGTTGCACCAGATCTTATTTAGGGGCTTCATAGCAAAAGGGGTGAATACATATGCACGCAAGTTATTATTTTCATTTCACTTCACCAATTTTGACTATTTTGTGTATGTCCATTACATGAAATCCAAATAAAAACCCATTCAAATTACAGGTTGTAATGCAACAAAATACGAAAAATGCCAAGGGGGTGAATACTTTTGCAAGGCCTTGTGTTTTAGGTTATTGGCCTTGTGTTTTAGGTTTTTGTCCTGCTGAAAGGTACATTTGTCTCCCAGTGTCTGTTGGAAAGCAGACTGGACCAGGTTTTCCTGTGCTTAGCTCTATTCCATTCCCTTGTCCTTGCCGATAACAAGCATACACATAACATGATGCAGCCACCACCATGCTTGAAAATATGAAGAGTGGTACTCAGTGATGTGTTGTGTTGGATTTGCCCCAAACATAATGCTTTGTATTCAGGACAAAAAGTGAATTGCTTTGCCACATTTTTGGCAGTTTTACTTTAGTGCCTTATTGCAAACAGGATGCATGATTTGGAATATTTTTATTCTGTACAGGCTTCCTTCTTTTCAATCTGTCATTTAGGTTAGTATTGTGGAGTAACTACAATGTTCTTGATCCATCCTCAGTTTTCTCCTATCACAGCCATAAAAGGAAAGTTCCACCCCAAAACCATCTTTTGGTATTTGTTTCATTAGTCCATTTTTTATACAGTCCCAAAATGTTTTCCATGTCAGCAATCAAGTTTTCAAGATATACAACTTCAAGATAAAATACAGAAACACAACGTGTATGATGCATTGAGCATCATATGATGCAAATCGCAACATAATTTGATGCAAAATGCATCATACCGGCTGAGGGCACTTGTGAAAAAGGAAAGGGGTGTGAATACTTTCTGAAGGCACTGTATTTTAAGGCTTAGCAGCCTAGCAGGATGTTTTCCTTCAAAAAAGGTGCTATCTACCTGGAACCAAAAAGGGTTATCCTATGGGGACAGCCGAAGAACCCTTTGGGAACACTTTTTTCTGAGAGCGTAGCATGTAGAGATCAGTAAGGTTGATTAGACCAACTGTTTGTACTGTATGAGAGGGTAGCTCCCAAACAGCATAAATCAGTCTTCAGTGTTTTCAACAACAGAAGCAGCAGCAGCAGTAGCAGCAGCAGCAGTAGGGTCATTCATGGCTCACCATGTGCTCTGTGAGCTGAGAGGCACACTGGAAAGCCTTGTCACACTCCACACAGACAAAGATCCTCCCGGCACACGTCTGCTCTTGGTGGCGCTTCAGAGCAGCCGTGCGGCTGAAGGACATGCTGCAGCCTGTGCAGTCGTAGGGCCTCTCTCCGGTATGGACACGTTGGTGACGGACCAGGCGGGACACCATGGCGAATGCCACCCCGCACTGAGGACACTTGTGGGGGCGGATGCCGCTGTGTACGGCCTGGTGCTCCAGCAGGTTGGAGGACTTGGTGAAGGACTTGGTGCAGACCAGGCAAGTGTAGGGTCTCACCCCGGTGTGCACCTTCTGGTGCTCTGCCATGCGGCTGGCCACGGCAAAGGCTTTCCCGCAGATGGGACAGCAGAAGGGCCGCTCGCCCAGGTGAGTGCGCTCATGGCGGAGCAGGGACAGTGGCTTGTTGAAGGTCTTGCCGCACTGCGTGCACGGGAAGGGTTTTTCATTGGTGTGCATGTTGCGCTCATGCTTCCGCAGGTCCGAGGAGCGCACAAAGTCCTTGCTGCAGGTCTCGCACACGTACGGTTTCTCTCCGGTGTGCGTGCGAATGTGCTTGCGGTAATCGGAGGACCAGATGTACGTCTTTTCACAGAAGGGGCAGTGGTACGGTCTCTCTCCAGTGTGCAGGCGCTTGTGCTGCTGCAGTGTGCCTTGGTGAGAATAGGCTTTGCCACACAGGTCACATATATGAGGCTTCAGGCCACTATGAGTATCCAGATGACTCTGCAGATTGCTGGACTTCTTAAAGGCCCAGTTGCAGTGAGTGCACTTGTAGGGCCGGTTCTCTGTGTCTCCCTCCACTCCACGTTTCTTCATGGCAGCAAACACTATAGGCACCTTATCCTCACAGGCATCAATCATGGCCATAGCCTTGTTTAGTGGAGGGGGAATGACTAGCGGTTCTCCACCCTTCCAATTCCCCTTGTTCCCACGTACATCGCGCACATCATGACGAACATCAGACAGAGCCTCCTTGGTTTTGGGCCTGATCTCTCTCACCAGACGCAGCTTCAGATCAGAAGGATCACCGCTACACACTTTCCTCTGCAGAAGTCTTTTAGTACCATTCTTGATGTTGCCTTCCTCCTGTTGTGACGAGTCTGAGTAGACCCCCTCCAGACCTGTAGAACCTCTCCTATTGGCAACATTATGTTCAATGGCTGCGGGTGAACCTGGAGGACTACAGAGGTCCTGATTGGGAGACAGTCTCTTGTCTTTTCCAGAGTTGAGCCCAGCAAACTTCTCAGCCAGAGTCCATGTAGGTGTTTGTGGGTTTAAATAAATCATCCCAGTGTAGCTACTACCTGAGAGGGAGTCAGTATCGTCATTATCAGATGGGTTAGAGTCACTTTCCACTTTGTGAGCAGTGTTGACTTTTACACTCTCTGAGGGCACGTGGGAAACGTAGTGCATTTTGTTTATTAAGTTTTTCCTGATACTTCTCTTTGAAATGTACACTTTATCAACAAACCTTTCTGAGGTCCATGAAGGCATTTCTTCAGCCATACTGGATATTATAGAGGTGGTGAACGTGGCTTGAGGCTGAAAAGGGATTTTCCCTGAACTCACCTCCTTGGCAGTGCCTGGAAGAAAAACACAAAAACAAATACAGTGTTAACTATCCACCACAGTGAGGATAAAAATTGTAATGCTATATGACCAAAGGTTTCACAATAAGTAGTAATGTTATTGAGTTCATCACACATGCAAAATATGAGTTTAGTAAGTGTTATAAAGCATCTATGAATGTTTGTAAAGCATCTATGAAGGGTTTATTAAAGTTTTAGTGCTCTGCGAAAACTGCCACTATACAAAACGGCCTAAGAAGAGACAAGCTGTCTGTGTGCAGCTCATAACAGGCTCATATGAAGCATATGAATTCCAATAACTGGTGCTGTTTGTCGTGAAATAACCAAGTGTCAGCCGAAGAAGATGTGGATGTGGTGGTTCAAAATAGAAGAGAAATGAAATATGTAATAAAATATAGATGACTTTATGAAATCAATTAAATGTACAGAATATTGGACACACCTAGTCATTCAAGGGGTTTTCTTTATTGTTACTACATTGTAGAATAATAGTGAAGACATCAAAACTATGAAATAACACATATGTAATCATGTAGTAACCAAGAAAGTGTTAAACAAATCAAAAGTAGCCACCCTTTGCCTTGATGACAGCTTTGCACACTCTTGGCATTCACTCAACCATAACAGAATATGCTATATTCATTTCAAATCAGATCAAATCAAACTTTATTTGTCACATGTGCCAAATACAGTGTATACTTTACCGTGAAATGCTTACTTACAAGCCCTTAACCAACAGTGCCGTACAAGATGAGTTAAGAAAATATTTAACAAATTAACTAAAGTAAAGAATTATAAAAAGTAACACAATAACATAACAATAACGAGGCTATATACAGGGGGTACCGGTACCGAGTCAGTGTGCGGGGGTACAGGTTAGAGGTAATTTGTACATGTAGGTAGGAGTGAAGTGACTATGCATAGATAATAAACAGCGAGTAGCAGCAGTGTACAAAACAAATGGAGGGGTGGGGGTTTGATGAATTGTTCAGCAGTCTTATGGCTAGGGGATAGAAGCTGTTAAGGAGCTTTTGGTCCTAGACTTGGTACCCCGGTACCATTTGCCGTGCGGTAGCACTGAAAACAGTCTATGACTTGGGTGACTGGAGTCTCTGACAATTTTATGGGCTTTCCTCTGACACCGCCTATTATATAGGTCCTGGATTGCAGGAAGTTTGGCCCCAGTGATGTACTGGGCCGTACGCACTACCCTCTGTAGCGCCTTATGGTCAGATGCCGAGCAGTTGCCATACCAGGTGGTGATGCAACCAGTCAGGATGCTCTCGATGGTGCAGCTGTATGACTTTTTGAGGATCTGGGGACCCATGCCAAATCTTTTCGGTCTACTGAGGGGGAAAAGGTTTTGTCGTGCCCTGTTCACGACTGTCTTGGTGTGTTTGGACCATGATAGATTGTTGGTGATCTGGACAACAAGGAACTTGAAACTTTCGACCCTCTCCACTACAGCCCCGTCGATGTTAATGGGGGCCTGTTCGGCCCGCCTTTTCCTGTAGTCCACAATCAGCTCCTTTGTCTTGCTCACATTGAGGGAGAGATTGTTGTCCTGGCACCACACTGCCAGTTCTCTGACCTCTTCCCTATAGGCTGTCTCATCGTTGTCGGTAGTAAGGCCTACCACTGTTAATGAGGGTGTAAGAGTCGTGTTTGGCCACGCAGTCATGGGTGAACAGGGAGTACATGAGGGGACTAAGTACACACCCCTGAAGGGCCCCAGTGTTGAGGATCAGCGCGGCAGACGTGTTGTTGCCTACCCTTACCACCTGGGGGCGGCCCATCAGGAAGTCCAGGATCCAGTTGCAGAGGGAGGTGTTTAGTCCCAGAGTCCTTAGCTTAGTGATGAGCTTCATGGGCACTATGGTGTTGAACGCTGAGCTGTAGTCAATTAACAGCATTCTCACATAGGTGTTCCTTTTGTCCAGGTGAGAAAGAGCAGAGTGGAGTGCGATTGAGATTGCATCATCTGTGGATTTGTTGGGGCGGTATGCGAATTGGAGTGGGTCTAGGGTATCCGGGAGGATGCTGTTGATGTGAACCATGACCAGCCTTTCAAAGCACTTCATGACGACTGATGTGAGTGCTACGGGACGGTAATCACTTAGGCAGGTTACCTTGGCTTCTTTGGGCACAGGGACTATGGTGGTCTGCTTGAAACATGAATTTTGTCCCATTCCTCCTGACAGAGCTGGTGTAACTGAGTCAGGTTTTTAGGCCTCCTTGCTCGCACACGCTTTTTCAGTTCTGCCCACAAATCTCCTATAGGATTGAGGTCAGGGCTTGTGATGGCCATTACAATACATTTACTTTGTTGTCCTTCAGCCATTTTGCCACAACTTTGGAAGTATGCTTGGGGTCATTGTCCATTTGGAAGACCCATTTGCGACAAAGCTTTAACTTCCTGACTGATGTCTTGAGATGTTGCTTTAATATATCCACATAATTTTCCTACCTCATGACGCCATCTATTTTGTGAAGTGCACCAGTCCCTCCTGCAGCAAAGCACGCCCACAATATGATGCTGCCGCTCCTGTTCTTCACGGTTGGGATGGTGTTCTTCAGCTTGCAAGCCTCCCCCTTTTTCCTCCAAACACAACGATGGTCATTATGGCCAAACAGTTCTATTTTTGTTTCATCAGACCAGAGGACATTTCTCCAAAAAAGTTTGATCTTTGTCCCCATGTGCAGTTGCAAACCGTAGTATGGCTTTTTTATGCCGGTTTTGGAGCAGTGGCTTCGTCCTTGCTGAGCGGCCTTTCAAGTTATGTCGATATAGGACTCGTTTTACTGTGGATATAGATACTTTTGTACCTGTTTCCTCCAGCATCTTCACAAGGTCCTTTGCTGTTGTTATGGGATTGATTTCCACTTTTCGCACCAAAGTGCGTTCATCTCTAGGAGACAGAACGCGTCTCCTTCCTGAGTGGTATGACGACTGCGTGGTCCCATGGTGTTTATACTTGCGTACTATTGTTTGTACAAATGAACGTGGTACCTTCAGGCATTTGGAAATTGCTCCAAAGGATGAACCAGACTTGTGGAGGTCTACATTTTTTTTTCTGAGGTCTTGGCTAATTTCTTCTGATTTTCCCATGATGTCAAGCAAAGAGGCACTGAGTTTGAAGGTAGGCCTTGAAATACATCCACAGGTACACCTCCAATTGACTCAAATGTTGTCAATTTGCCTATCAGAAGCTTCTAAAGCCATGACATCATTTTCTGGAATTTTCCAAGCTGTTTAAAGGCACAGTCAACTTAGTGTATGTAAACTTCTGACCTACTGGAATTGTGATACAGTGAATTATAAGTGAAATAATATGTCTGTAAACAATTGTCAAAAAAATTACTTGTGTCATGCACAAAGTAGATGTCCTAACAGACTTGCCAAAACTATAGTTTGTTTACAAGAAATTTGTGGAATGGTTGAAAAACGAGTTTTAATGACTCCAACCTAAGTGTATGTAAACTTCCGACTTCAACTGTAGGTATTACAGACTCAGTCAGTGAGAGGTTGAAAATGTCAGTGAAGACACTTGCCAGTTGGTCCACGCATGCTTTGAGTACACGTCCTGGTAATCCATCTGGCCCCGCGGCTTTGTGAATGTTGACCTGTTTAAAGTTTGACCTTTCTGGGTTTCCCTTTGTAGTCCGTAATAGTTTTCATGACCTGCCACAATACAAAGAGCGTCAAAGCCGGTGTAGTAGGATTCAATCTTAATCCTGTATTGACGCTTCACTTGTTTGATGGTTCGTCTGAGGGCATAGTGGGATTTCTTATAGTGTCTCGCTCCTTGAAAGCGGCAGCTCTAGCCTTTAGCTCGATGCAGATGTTGCCTGTAAAACCACCCCTACCTTGTCACAACACAACTGATTGGCTCGAACACATTAAGTGTCACAGATCCCTCAGAAACTTGAATTACGCACACCTGACCCCTATTCCCAGTGATTAGTAATTGTATAAGTGTCACGACCTCCGCCGAAGTCGGGTCCTCTCCTTGTTCGGGCAGCGCTTGGCGGTCGGCGTCACCGGTCTTCTAGCCATCATCGATACACTTTTCATTTTCCATGTGTTTTTTCTTGTTTTTCCTCACACCTGGTTTCAATTCCCTCAATCATTTGTTGTGTATTTAACCCTCCGTTCCCCCCATGTCTTTGTGTGGATTTGTTTATTGTAAGTGCTTGTGCACGTGTTGTTTGGTGCGCGACGGGTTTTTGTTCCCAATTATTCTTGTTATTTTTATGCCGTGGGTTTTGCTATTAAACTGCTCCGGCTATTACCAAGTTCTGCTCTCCTGCGTCTGACTTCCCTGCCAGTGTCCTGTCGATTATTGTTGCAATGTCCGTTGGTGCGTGTGAGTACCTGTGCTGTGTGTTTTGGCTTTCGTGCCATTGTGGATTGCGCAGATGATAATGGGTCTCGTCCCGTGTTGTGCGCTAGTGTTATTTATTTGAGGTACTCCTCGCACTTTTGTTTGGGTTTCACCCCTGTGTGTTGTATACGTGTTTGTTTGGTCTTCGTTCCCGTGCCTTTACACGGCATGCCGTAATTTGGGTAAGAAATAAAAAAGCCTATTACGCATTCATGCACCTGTCTCCTGAATCATTCATACCAGCATGACATTAAGAAGGAAAGAAATTCCTCAAATTAACTTTTAACAAGGTACAGCTGTTAATTGAAATGCATTCCAGATGACTACCTCATGAAGCTGGTTGAGAGAATGCCAAGCATGTGCAAAGCTGTTATCAAGGCAAAGGGTGGCTACTTTGAAGAATATCAAATAGAAAATATATTTTGATTTGTTAAAAACTTTTTTGATTACTACATGATTCCATGTGTTATTTCATAGTTTTGAAGTCTTCACTATTATTCTACAATGTAGAAAATAGTAAAAAATAAAGAAAAACTCTGGAATGAGTAGGTGTGTCCAAACGTTTGACTCGTACTGTATATGAAATAAAAATAAATAAGGGGCACAATTTACCTGAACTGAAACAAAACCAATGACTTTATTACACAGTGCTTATTGACAGATTTCAAAACAATTCTGCCCTCATGTCTCTTAAGCCAAAAGCTGGCATTTTGCTCCATATGTTTCTAAATACATAACAGTCTGTAACAGTCTAGCTACTTTAAGTATATATGCACATTAGCCTATGGCTCTAGCTGTCTCTGTGGCTCCGGAACCCGGAATCAATTAACTGTCTATTCATGTATTGCACATTTCGTCACAATATAGTTTTGAACGTTAGTTTTGGGACTGATGCCCAGCTGAGCATTCTACTCAATGCCGTATCAATTGATGCTGATTAAGATTTGATCTAAAGTGCATTACTGTGGCTTGGAAACACGATGTCATTTCAAAAGGAGGCAAATAATTAGTAGGACAAGCTTTAGTCATCATTGTGATGTCTCCAGATTGATTGAAGATGCAGTATAACTTTAGCTAGCTGGCTAAGATTAAGGGGAGAGCACCGACATTTTAGCTAGCTAACGTTAGGATTGCTAGCTATTTTTGACGAACTTTGCTAGCTCATGGCAACATAGCCGTCTCTCTAAAGTAAACTTGACCACATCATAATGATGGCAAAGTTGTTTTTGACTAATTATTTGTCAACGTTATATGTCTAGTAATTATTTATCTTGAGTCAATAAGTATTCAACCCATTTGTTATGGAAGGCCTAAATAGATTCAGTAGTAAAACGTTGCATACATGTACAACAAATTGCAATAAAAACAATTCCATATGTTAGGCTAGTATGGCATTGTCATTGCCCTCCAGCTGGTAATACACTCGTGTCCCCTGTCTACCGGTTCATACATAAAACGTCCTCCATTCGGGTTGCAAATGCGTCTGTTTCCTGCTTAACTCGATTTAATGGCTCGCTGGTCAAAAAAACAGAAAATATGCAAAATTTTCCACCACCGCTTTCAAATTGTCTGCCAGCAAAATTCTAATAGTTTGCCTAATTTCAGTTTATGGGCCAAAACAAGCAATGTATAGTGTACAGAATCATTGTATCATCTAAACCGCTGAAACATATATTTTCAATAACCCCAAATATTGTATTTTCAGCTTTTTGAATCTGGTGTACAAAACTGAAAGTAAAAGACACATAAGAGTGCACATAGAACTGATCTACCACTTCTTAGACCTGCTTTCAATGATAATGACAGATCTATAACTCATATTTCTATGTGAATTTGGAGGCTCGCCCAAAAATGTACATATTGTAACTTGAAAAAAGTAGGGGAGAGTGGGATAAGAAAGTAAGGGAGAGTTGGAGAGCCAAGGGATTAGTTGAGCCACCCATTGTTCCTAGGAAACCATACAAAACATTTATAATTTGACCAAATATTCTGGAAAAGGTCATAATTTCATGGAATCTGTGATGGAAGAAACATGGAAAAAGTGGTAAGCAAGTTCGTTCCCCCAAAATTATTTGTACAAAGTCAAATGAATTTATTGTGTTATAGGTTTCACGATCCTTGTATCTAAACCAAAGTAGATTGTTTTAAGATTGTTTTATACATCAGTTGGGGTCTCTATAAACTACAATATGAGGTCCTAAACCTAGCATGAAAGTGCATCCTTGTAGCTGTGTGGGCTAATATAGTCAAAATGTTTGCCTTGGGGTATATTGAGCACTTGGCCATGGGGTAAGTTGAGCCAATGGCCACCATACCCATTCAAATGATGATAAACAAAATCAGTTTTATGCATAATATGCATAGTATTTTAGCAATATGTAATTTTTATGAACTCAAGATAGTGCTTTTTTATTGTTACAGAGCAGATATCATGCCCCATAAACCAAACAAGCAGGGGAGACAGAGAGCTGGTTTCAAGCGTAGCTACCCAAGCGCCCTGTGCTTGAAACCAGCTCTCTGTCTCCCATCGTGTTCATTACGCTCATGTTATTATTTTTCTATTATTTGTCACTGCATTGTTAGGAAGGGCCTTAACCTTAACCTTATAAGTAAAACTCCAATTAGGAAGGGTAAGTAAGCATTTCACTGTTAGTCTACACCTGTTGTTTACGAAGCATGTGACAAATACAATTTCATTTGACTTCCTTGACTGCTCTCTCAAGAACCTCAAGGGGGAACAGACCCCTGGTTTTTATTGCAAAGGACCACCGGAGGAGGCAGGTAGCTGGGTCGAGGGGCAGGCAGAAGGTCATACACATGGGGTCCAAAAGGGCAACAGTGCAGGCAAGGAAAAGGCTAGTAACGTAGTCCGGGAGATCAGGCAATAGGTAGATAACAGGAAATCCGATAGGCTAAAGTACAGGCAGGGAATAGGCAAAAGGTGTCTGTCACGTTCCTGACCTTATTTCCTTTATTTTGTCTTTGTTTAGTATGGTCAGGACGTGAGCTGGGTGGGCATTCTCTGTTATGTGTTTCTATGTTGGGTTCTTTTCAATTAGCCTGATATGGTTCTCAATCAGGGGCAGGTGTTTTACGTTTCCTCTGATTGAGAACCATATTTAGGTAGGCTGTTCTCACTGTTTGTTTGTGGGTGATTGTTCCTGTGTCAGTGTTTGTGCCACACGGGACTGTTTCGTTTGTGAGTTTGTTCCTGTTCGTGCGTTCTTCGTTGTCTGTAAGTTCTCATGTTCAGGTCTGTTTACGTCGTTTGTTATTTTGTAGTTGTTCAAGTGTGCTTTGTGTTCGTCTTTCTTTATTAAACGGATTATGTATTCAACCCACGCTGCATTTTGGTCCGATCCTTGTTCCTCCTCAGACGAGGAGGAAAACGAACGTTACAGTGTCGTTAGTGAGGCAGGCAAAAACTATCATACACGGGAGGAGTAAATCAAGGGAAACCACAGAACTCCGAAAGCCGTGTGTCACAAAACAAACAATACCTCACAGTGATGGGGTGCAAAGAACTGAACTAAATTGTGTGTGATAATGACATACAGGTGTGTGAACAGGTGATTATAATTCAGGTAATTCATGTAATTCAGCTGCGTTCAGGGGATCGAGGTGTTTGAGAGTGTGAGCTGGAAAGTGGGCTGGAAAGTGAGCTGCGTTCAGGGGATCTACGTGTTTGAGGGTGTGAGTTGGAAGCAGACGTTACAATGAGGAATAAATACACAATGAGTGACAATAACTTGGCTATATACACGGGGTACCAGTACCGAGTCGATGTGCAGATGTACAAGATAATTGAGGTAGATATATACATATACGTAGGGATAAAGTGATTAGGCAACAGGATAGATAATAAACAGTAACAGCAGCGTATCTGATGAGTGAAAAGAGTTAGTGCAAAAAGGGTCAATGCAGATAGTTTGGGTAGCTATTGGTTAACTATTTAGCAGGCTTATGGCTTGGGTGTATAAGCTGTTCAGGTTCCTGTTGGTTCCAGACTTGGTGCATCGGTAGCAGAAAGAACAGTATATGACATGGGTGGCTGGAGTATTTGACCATTTTTAGGACCTTTTTCTGACACCGCCTAGTATAGAGGTCCTGGATGGCAGGGAGCTCGGCCTCAGTGATGTTCTGGGCCGTACGCACTACCCTCTGTAGTGCCTTGTGGTCGGATGCCAAGCAGTTGCCATACCAAGCGGTGATGCAGCCAGTCAAGATGCTCTCAATGGTGCAGCTGTAGAACTTTTTGAGGATCTGAGGGCCCATCCCAGGGTACTTTGTTTAGTGATGTGTTTGGAGGGCACTATGGTGTTGAACGCTGAGCTGTAGTCAAAGAACAGCATTCTCATGTAGGTGTGCCTTTTGTCCAGTTGGGAAAGGGCAGTGTGGAGTGCAATAGAGATTGCGTTATCTGTGGATCTGTTGGGGCGGTTTGCGAATTGGAGTGGATCCATGGTGTCTGGGATTATGGTGTTGATGTGAGCCATGACCAGCCTTTCAAAGCATTTCTTGGCTACAGATGTGACTTCTACGGGGCGATAGTAATTTAGACAGGTTACCTTGGCGTTCTTGGGCACATGGACTCTGGTTGTCTGCTTGAAACATGTAGGTATTACAGACTGGGTCAGGGAGAGTTTGAAAATGTCAGTGAAGACACTTGCCAGCTGGTCAGTGCAAGACACTTGCCACTCCTCAGTAAAAGGCACATAAAAGCCCGCTTGGAGTTTGCCAAAAGGCACCTAAAGACTCTCAGACCATGAAAAAGCCTGATGAAACCAAGATTGAACTCTTTGGCCTGAATGCCAAGCGCCACGTCAGGAGGAAACCTGGCACCATCCCTACGGTGAAGCATTGTGGTGGCAGCATCATGCTGTGGGGATGTTTTTCAGCGGCAGGGACTGGGAGACGAGTCAGGATCGGGGCAAAGATGAACAGAGAAAAGTAAAAAGAAATCCTTGATGAAAAAATGCTTCAGAGCGCTCAGGACCTCAGACTGGGGCACAGGTTCACCTTCCAACAGGACAACGACCCTAAGCACACAGCCAAGACACCTCAGGAGTGGCTTCGGGACAAGTCTTTGAATGTCATTAAGTGGCCCAGCCAGAGCCTGAACTTGAATCCAATTGAACATCTCTGGAGAGACCTGTAAAGCTACGCTCCCAATCCAGCCTGACAGAGCTTGAGAGGATCGGCAGAGAAGAATGGGAGAAACTCGCCAAATACAGGTGTGCCAAGCTTGTAGAGTCATACCCAAGAAGACTCAAGGCTGTAATCGTTGCCAAGGGTGCTTCAACAAAGTACCGAGTAAAGGGTCTGAATACTTTTGTAAATGTGATATTTCAGTATTTATGTTTAATAAATTAGCAAATATTTCTAAAAAACTGTTTTTGCTTTGTCATTATGAGGTATTGTGTGTAGAATGATGAGGGCAAAAAATATTTAATACATTTTTGAATAAGGTTGTAACATAACAAAATGTGGAAAAAGTCAAGGGGTCTGAATACTTTCCGAAGGCACTGTATATCTGAACGTAGGCATAGATTTAATATATGCAATACACCATAATGCCATTCCATTAATTAACTTTGGCCTACTAGCAGCATCACAGGACAACATTACCCATTTACCCCAAGGTGGCTCAATTTACCCTGTCCCTATGCTTAATTTACACCATACATACACCATAAGTTGTGCCAAGAGACCAATTTATTTGGACTAGCTATGTTTTCAAAACTGTTATGTTTATATTAATTCAGATTATTTCAAGGGATACACAACATCCTGAAATATATGTACATATATTTGTTAGAAAGAATACTATATTTCCCTTGACTTAGTGATGCTTAATGTAAAAAATGGTGCAAAATACCCCACTCTCCCCTACGCATATTTCCCCCATTTGTTTTAGTCCTGTGGGCCATTAATAAATCAAGTTAAGGAGGAAACCAACCTTTACAGCCTGAATGGAGGATGTTTTATGTACGAAATGGTCGCAGGGTTACACGAGCAGGACGTCAATGGCAATGACTAGGACGTAAGGAATAATAGCGCCATTATTCTTAACAGGGCTAGATTTTTTGACTAGGAGGTTAACAGTAACCTCATAAAGTTCCCAAAGCTTCTGTGGCACTGGCCCAAAGTCATGCAATGCATACAACGCATTTCTAACACAATGTAGACATAATGTGCATAATTAGAATTTATAACATACTTTAAGTCAAATGCAGTGCAGAAATAAATCACATTTGGACAATAAATATCTTAAATTACAGTAAACCAACAGGTTGCCCAACTCTTATTTGGTGGGGACCCCATGCGATGAACTCTATATAATGCAACGTCTATGATGTTAATTTACAAGTTTCATCCGATTTTACTCTATTGTAGGCTAATATTAATTCCGTATGTAAAATTTCTCAATAAAAGGCTACTGTTTGCTTATACGCTACTTAGATATAAACGACAATAATGACAGCAGTCAAATGCGCTGATGGGGGGACAAGTTATGGGCAAGTTATGTTTACCCGCTGATGAGGGGTATCCTAGTAATGGGGGTGGAGGGGATCCTAATAAATAATACATGCAATGGTGATCCTTAAAATCTATATAAGACTATAATAAATAAGAAGCTCAGCGCCTACAGGCCATTTCATAAACTGTCAGCATACATGCCATCTCTTTCTCACTACAACGTTTAGTCATCAGAGCTTGATCTGTCCATTCATTCAGTCATAGGCTGCATTCTGCCGCTTACCTCGACAACGTCCTCTTATCTCCCCGTAGGCAAACCATAAGCATCCTCCTGTCGGCGTGCGAACCATAGTCATTTAGAGATCCCCACTCGGAGTGGGCGGAGTCAAAGTGAAAGAACGTGGGGACAGCAGTGTCACTTACGCCTTTAGTAAGCAGTTTTATGCCGCGTTCAAAACAATTTGGAACTTGGAAGTCGACTTCAGAGCGTTCAAGACAACTAGGAACTCGGGAAAAAACCTTGTGAACGTTCATCCAACTCGGAATTACAATTCGGAAACTCGGAATCTTTCCAGAGCTCCTCCTTCCGACGTGAAGATCACTGACGTCATTATTTGACCTCATTTTCCCCGAGTTCCCAGTTGTCCTGAAAGCACCATTAGACTCTTGCAAGCCGACACCAACATTATGCCATGATCCTAGTTCATGATCTGTATGCCTATACCAGGGTATTTATGTGACCCACTGACCCATATTTGATGAAGACATATTGACACTGCGGTTTCTCCCGTCATTTGTCCGTATTTTTACAGTGATTGACTTTATTATAGGTTGTATTAACTTATACATACTATATATAGACTCTCTATATATCGTATTCACAGCAATTTCGTTAATTGTTTTATTTATACATAGCCTAGAAGTGAGACAGATTAATGAATGTTGCTTGTTACACAGTTAGGCCTACATAGCCAAATCATCACAAAGTGTGCTATGTAGACCTAAATAGTCAACCTTATAGTATTTTCTTTATTTAAAGTTGAAAGTTTTAATGTCATGTTCACAAGTACAGTGAAAGGCCTTTCTTACCAACTCAAAACCCAACAATGCAATAATCAATAACAATGTAGCCTAATACTAGAAAAAACACACAAGAAATTAGAAGAACACAATAAGTAAGTAACATACAGGGTCAGTTCCAATACCATATTTACATGTGCAGGGATGCTGGAGTGATGGAGGTAGATATGTACAGGGGTAAGGGGACTAGGCAACAGGATACAAGATAAACAGAGTAGCAGCAACTTGTATGTGAGTGGTTGTGCATGTGTGTAGAGTCAGTATAAATGTATGTGCATATTATGTGTGAGTGAGCAGATGATGGAGTTTGTGTGTGTGTGTGTGTGCGTGCGTGTGTGCGTGCGTGCGTGCGTGCGTGCGTGCGCGCGCGCGCGTGTGTGTGTGTGTGTGTGTGTGTGTGTGTGTGTGTGTGTGTGTGTGTGTGTGTGTGTGTGTGTGTGTGTGTGTTGAAGTGACAGTGTGTGTGTGTGTGTGTGTAGGGCCTTGTGAGTGTGAATAGAGACTGCAAAAATAAAAAATAAGATAATAAATAAAGGTTAACTTAGATAGTCCATGTAGCTATTTTGTTAGCTATTTATTGCTTGGAGATAAAAGCTGTTCAAGAGCCTGTTGTTGTCAGACATGATGCACCGGTACGGCTTGCAGTGCAGAAGCTGTGCTCGCTTCATAGACTTCATGTGAGGGTGTGACTAATTAAATAATAATTGTGGCTCCTTCTCTCTTTCAGATAGGATTTGTGTTGTATCATATAGAGCCCCACAGTAAAGGTTTCATAATACCCATAAACCTAGCGGTCAAACGCAGAAATGGTTTCAATTGTTTTTCCACCATTCATTTATCAATATATTTGGCCGCTAGGTTTTATGGGTATTATGACACCTCTACTATGGGGCTCTATATGATACGCCACAAATCCTATCTGACAGAGAGAAGGAGCCACAATTATTATTTAAGTAGTAATACATTTTTCAACAAATGTTTTATCTAAATCCAAAGTCGTGCTGAAATGTTTTGTTGATTTCATGTTAATTTCACTTTATTTGACAACTCAACTCAATGTAAATCAAAAATATGAGAAGAAAAAACCTCTCAGGGGAGGTTCTCTTCTGCATTGTTCAACAAATTCAGTAAATGTAGAGGAGTTAAGATGGACTTTCCTTGTTACGTCCAAAAGCGGAAGACGTGTCACAGGCTCACAGGCTCACAGGCTCATTTAACTAGAAGGTTGCAGTGTAATGCATATTCCTGACTGCGGTCACTGCTCCTCATGTGTTGTCGTACTACAGCTACTAATGAGGACAGGGAGACATTCAGCCAAGAAAACAACACTTGCAGCCCATCCTTAGAACAGACTGCCACCATGTGGATTTATTTCATAAAGACATTTCCGGAGAGAAAATCTGGATTACACAGCGGAATTGTTTATAATCTACATTTAAAAAATACACAATTGGTCAACAGCATGTATTATAAAAGAAATAAAGGGTCAACAGTCAAACTTTTTGAGAACCCTTTGAGATATTCCAGTAATAAGTCACTTACTTAATAAATAAATAAATAATTCACTTAAAACATAATTGCCTTAAAAACAGATTTCTGGCACACATTGCATCTTCATAGCTGATGTTCCCATGCTGGTTTTGCACTAAGATATGCAAAACTATTAGTGACAGAAATACATTTTCATTTCCCTTCTTTTTAATCACACCAAAAAGATAGAGAAATCAATGCAGTTCGCAATAGGTCAGAATGAGACCAACGCATTTCATAGCATTCGGACATTCATTTACATTATATCCACAAGGTTGCTATTCAGAGTCTCTGTTTTAAATTAGCATAGGTACAGTATGTGTTTTATAAATTGAGAAACAATGTTACACCACAGTATAACCAACATGAGGAAGGAGGAGGGGTGTCAGTAGACTAGAATTGTGCCACATGGAGAGAACATTCCGTACAGTTTCACCCGTTCTGAATATCCACAGTTTCCTACTTTGGTTATAGTCCAGAAGCGCTCTGGATCTTCCAACAGGCGAGGAAAACAACATGCAGTACCACTCATAACCACTAGAGGACTCACTGTTTCAATATATCTGGCTTTTATAATTTTGTTTTCTGAAGACCTAGGGACAGCTCAGAATGAATGAAAAATAGAATCTTTAACTATTCATTAATTGAACAGTTTATTCATGAAAAAGCACAATTGATTTTAGCCTGGTTCCAGATCACTTTGTGCTGTGTAGTCAACTCCTATTGTTATGCAGCATTTGTCACGCTGATCTGTTTCACCTGTCTTTGTGATTGTCTCCACCCCCCTCCAAGTGTCGCCCATCATCCCATTATCCCCTGTGTATTTATACCTGTGTTCTCTGTTTGCCTGTTGCCAGTTTGTTTTGTTCATCAAACCTACCAGCAGTTTTCCCCTTGCGCCTGTCTTGCCCTGTTTTGACCTTTTCTGCCCGCCCTGAGCCTGCCTGCCGTCCTGTACCTTTGCCCCACTACTCTGGATTTTTGACCCCTGCCTGCCTTGACCTGTCGTTTGCCTGTCCCTGTTGCTGTAATAAACATTGTTACTTCTACACAGTCTGCATTTGGGTCTTACTTGAAACGTGATAGTGCGAACTGGCCATGACTGACCCAGCAGACCCGGGCCAGCTGCACGACGCCATCTCCTCCCAAGGAGCCACCATCGGTAGGCACAAGGAATTGCTTCGTGGCCTTATGAAGGGGGTCCAAACGTTGGCTGAACGCCATGACCGGGCGTTGGACAGTTTGCTGGAGCAATTCCATGGGTTGTCTGGGAGGCAGCCTACCACGGTGGTAACCCCACAGCCCCTCAATAACTCAGCGGCACCATCTCATCGGTCTCTCCACCTTCTCGGAAGCCCCGCTTACCCCCCCCGGAATGCTTCAATGGAGAGCCAAGCACCTGTCGGGCGTTTCCCATTATCCCCTGTGTATTTATACCTGTGTTCTCTGTTTGTCTGTTGCCAGTTCTTTTTGTTCATCAAACCCACCAGCGGTTTTCCTCCTGCTCCTGTCTTGCATATTGTTTCTGTTTTTCATGGTTTGTCTGGGACCTGTTGTTTGCCTGCCACTGTTGCTGTAATAAACATTGTTACTTCGACACAGTCTGCATTTGGGTCTTACCTGAAACGTGATAGCATTTGGTGTGACAATGACCAAGCGTTGACAAGACATCATGAACGGATCTGGAACTAGACTAACCTATTCCCCACAAGGAGCCTGTATATAAATACCCTTAAATACCCTTGCCCTTATCACATATAGGTCCTGGCCAGAAGTAATACACTAAATAGGGAATAAGGTGGCATTTAGGACACAGACAAGGAGGAGGCCCTGTTAAGTAATTTAACTTTCCGTGAGAGAGAGAGAGAGACAAGGCTACTCAATTACAACTCAATTAAAGCTTAAGGGAGGAGAGCAGGACTGTGTTCTTTGTCAAGCTCTTTCCAATGGATTGTATGCTTCCCAAATTGCACCCAATTCCCTATATAGTGCATTATTTTTTACCAGGGCCCATGTCAAACAGGTTGATGAAAACATTTTCATCCTTTGAAGAAATGTTGTAACTTTCCCTGTTTCGCAATACTGCTACCACTTACCCAGAAACGTCCCTTCCCATGCAAGATCAGGTTGCTCAACACCTGAGGCGGGGAGAATGAAGTGCGTCTTTGTCTCCTTTGATGATGTCATGACAATTAGGCCCTTTGCCTTAATCCAATTAGACCATTAAGATTAAACTATTCTCATCACAGCATCTACTGACAATGACTTTAAGCTTAACCAACCACATTGGTTGTATCCCAAATGGCACCCTATTCTCTATATTTTGCACAAGTAGTGCACTATAAAGGGAATACAGTGCCATTTGGGACAAAATCCTTGTCTGTCTGTGGTGTGCTTCACTCTGGGAGTGAATGTAAGTTCAAATATTTCACTGGTGTATATTTCACTGGTCACCCCAAATTCCTCCTTTGGCCGCCTTTCCTTCCAGTTCTCTGCTGCCAATGACTGGAACGAATTGCAAAAATCACTGAAGCTGGAGACTCATATCTCCCTCACTAACTTTAAGCATCAGCTATCAGAGCAGCTTACAGATCATTGCACCTGTACATAGCCCAATAGCCCATCCAACTACCTCATCCCCATATTGTTATTTATTTTATTTATATATATTTTTTTGTTTGTCCTTTGCACCCAAGTATCTCTACTTGCGCATTCATCTTCTGCACATCTATCACTCCAGTGTTTATTTGCGAAATTGTAATTATTTCGCCACTACGGCCTATTTATTGCCTTACTTCCCTAATCTTACTTCATTTGCACACACTGTATATAGACTTTTCTATTGTGTTATTGACTGTACGTCTGTTTATTCCATGTGTAACTCTGTGTTTGTGTCACACTGCTTTGCTTTATCTTGGCCAGGTCACAGTTGTAAATGAGAACTTGTTTTCAACTGGCTTACCTGGTTAAATAAAGGTTAAATAAAAAATTAATAAAAAAACAGGGATAAAGAGGTAGAATATTCATTTTTCCACAATGCTGAATATGTCATTAGGAAGCTGTGTAAACAAAGCTGTCAGAAGGGGGCTGTGACTCTGTGGTCATATTGGTCAGCTATAAGCACAGCTCAGCAAGATGTCCAAGCTGAACTAACAACTGGGTATGCATCCCAAATGGAAAACTATTCCCTACATACATGCTTTTGAAAAGTAGTGCACTAAAAAGGGAATAGGGTGCCATTTGGGATGCAACCCAGGAAAGAAAATCTCATATGTTTCATTGAGGAGGTCCCGGTTGTTTTGATAGATTCAATGGATGATTGTTAGTGTACTGAGTGTTTCTGTTTCTAGTAGATCTTAGGATCATTTTACAGCCAGCTGGGAATGTAGAGGTTGTACATGGTCTGATAGTCAAGTAAAAGTTCACCCTTAGGTGAGTTTGTTTTGATCCTAGTTGTTTTGGTTCAACTAGCTGTTTTGGTCAGGTGTGTTTGGTCCAGCTAGCTGTTTTGGTCAGGCTTGTTTGGTCCAGCTATCTGTTTTGGTCAGGCTTGTTTGGTCCAGCTATCTGTTTTGGTCATGCTTGTTTGGTCCAGCTATCTGTTTTGGTCAGGCTTGTTTGGTCCAGCTATCTGTTTTGGTCAGGCTTGTTTGGTCCAGCTATCTGTTTTGTCAGCTTGTTTGGTCCAGCTAGCTGTTTTGGTCAGGCTTGTTTGGTCCAGCTAGCTGTTTTGTCAGCTTGTTTGGTCCAGCTAGCTGTTTTGGTCATGCTTGTTTGGTCCAGCTAGCTGTTTTGGTCAGGTTTGTTTGGTCCAGCTTGTTTGGTCCAGCTAGCTGTTTTGGTCAGGTGTGTTTGGTCCAGCTAGCTGTTTTGGTCATGCTAGTTTGGTCCACCTAGCTGTTTTGGTCAGGTTTATTTGGTCTAGCTAGCTGTTTTGGTCAGGTTTGTTTGGTCCAGCTAGCTGTTTTGGTCAGACTGGTTTACATGTACTGCACCTGTATGTATGCACTCACTACTGTAAGTCGCTCTGGATAAGAGTGTCTGCTAAATGACTAAAATGTTTTTTTTTAAATATACCTGTCTAGATTTTTGATACCAAGACTAAAGCTACGTATAGACTTGTTTTCATTGTGCATGTATTGTAACAGAATAAGGTGAGTTGAATTTCAGGTTTAGAAGCATCTTGTAATGATACAAACATTTCTTAACTTGAAGTTTATGTGAAATAGGGTTAGAAAGAGTCTAAGAAACATGAATGAGTAGCTATACTGGAATATATTGCTCACCAAAAAGTGCAAAGTCATCCTAGCTAGGGCTGGTTCTTGAATTATGCAGTCAAGGAGACTGGGCCTTAATTGAGAACATACCCTGTCCTGGAAATTGAATTTTCCACAGTTCTCCACTTCTGCAAGAGCAGTTTAGAAATTGGTGGTTACGGGTTACAATACAGAATAAATGACCAAAACATGCAGTTATGTAAACCCTTGACCTACATCTACACACACTGTCACTTGTCTTCCTAATACTATACCATTTAAAACCAGAAATAGATTACATTAAGATATAAGTGAAATATAAAGTACTATGACCAGCTGACCACACAACTCTATACTGGCAATCTCCTCCAATCTTGAAATTATGTTTTTCTCCAACAGTGTTGGCCTAATGGTTGCGCAACATGCCTGCATACTAATAAATACACACACACACACAACATTGAATTTTGTATTCATCAAGACACAACATTCTCTCAAATTGGCAACCCACGCTTTATGTGTCGAAATCCATGCAAGTTTCACAAACTTCCACCAAACAACAATGCTGTAACTTGAATAGGTGGTTAGTATCATTGAGAGTTGATGCAAGACAAGACATTGGAATGGATAGGTTAGGCATGCTTCTATCCCCCAACTAATGTCTTGAGGATAGAGTTCTCTGTGCTTTAGACAATGAGACTGTGTCCCAAATGGCACCCTATTGACAATATAGTGCACTACATTTAACCAGAGCCCTATGGTTAGGCTATTGCAAAAAGCAGTTCACTATATTGACAATAGAGTGCCATTTAGGATGCATCCAATGAGTGTCAACATGTTGGCCAAGATGTTTTCCATCATGCTTACAATTATCATGTAGATCTAAAAGCAACACAGAGTGCTCAAAGAAATTATTTCAATGGCTATTGGACATGATAGTAAAAGGCATTCAGTGGTTATTGTACATGAGAGTGAAAGACAAAAACAAGTTGCTGTTAGTTAACTTCTCTGCGCTACGGATCCCTTTTACGGGATCATTTTCCTAAACAACCGCTGAATTGCAGGGCGCAAAATATTACTAAAAATATTTATAATCATGCAATCACAAGTGAAATATACCAAAACACAGCTTAGCTTGTTGTTAATCCACCTATCGTGTCAGATTTTGAAAATATGCTTTACAGCGAAAGAAATCCAAGCTTTTGAGAGTGTATCAATCAATGCTAGAACAGCTAGCCCCAAATTAGCATGGTCACGAAAGTCAGAAAAGCAATAAAATGAATCGCTTACCTTTGATAATCTTCGGATGTTTGCACTCACGAGACTCCCAGTTACACAATAAATGTTCTTTTTGTTCGATAAATATTTGGGTTGCCATTTGGGTTGCGCGTTATGTTCAGAAAACTACAGCCTCGTTCCGGTCCTGAAAGGCAGAAGAAAATTCCCAAACGTATCAGATTCAAAAATATTACAAAAAATATTTATTCAATGCTTTATTCAAAATATCATTCAATGCTAGAACAGTTAGCCTTATATTAGCTTGGTTAGCTTGGTCACGAAAGTCAGAAAAGCAATAAAAATAATCGCTTACCTTTGATAATCTTCGGATGTTTGCACTCACGAGACTCCCAGTTACACAACAAATGTTCTTTTTGTTCGATAAATATTACTTTTATAACAAAAAAACGCCATTTGGGTTGCGCGTTATGTTCAGAAAACCAAAGCCTCGTTCCGTTCGACGAAAATTCCAAAAAGTATCCGTAATGGTCATAGAAACATGTCAAATGTTTAAAATCAATCCTCAGGTTGTTTTTAACAAACATAATCGATAATATTTCAACCGGACCGTAACCTATTCAATAAGAGAGAAAAAGAAAATGGAGAGCTACCTCTCGTGCGCAGGAACTAATCAGAGGACACCTGACTAGTTTTGAAAAATCTCGCTCATTTTTCAAAATAAAAGCCTGAAACTATGTCTGAAGCCTGGTCACAGCCTGAGGAAGCCATTGGAAAATGAATCTGGTTGATACCCCTTTAAATGGAAGAAAGACGGGCCAGGAAACACAGATAAAATTTAAAAAAATCACTTCCGGGTCAGATTTTCTCAGGTTTACGCCTGCAGAATCTGTTTTGTTATACTCACAGAAAATATTTTGACAGTTTTGGAAACTTTGGAGTGTTTTCTATCCTAATCTGTAAATCACATGCATATTCTACGATCTGGACCTGAGAAATAGTCCGTTTACCTTGGGAACGTTATTTAAAAAAATACACTGCTCAAAAAAATAAAGGGAACACTTAAACAACACAATGTAACTCCAAGTCAATCATACTTCTGTGAAATCAAACTGTCCACTTAGGAAGCAACACTGATTGACAATAAATTTCACATGCTGTTGTGCAAATGGAATAGACAAAAGGTGGAAATTATAGGCAATTAGCAAGACACCCCCAATAAAGGAGTGGTTCTGCAGGTGGTGACCACAGACCACTTCTCAGTTCCTATGCTTCCTGGCTGATGTTTTGGTCACTTTTGAATGCTGGCGGTGCTTTCACTCTAGTGGTAGCATGAGACGGAGTCTACAACCCACACAAGTGGCTCAGGTAGTGCAGCTCATCCAGGATGGCACATCAATGCGAGATGTGGCAAGAAGGTTTGCTGTGTCTGTCAGCGTAGTGTCCAGAGCATGGAGGCGCTACCAGGAGACAGGCCAGTACATCAGGAGACGTGGAGGAGGCCGTAGGAGGGCAACAACCCAGCAGCAGGACCGCTACCTCCGCCTTTGTGCAAGGAGGAGCACTGCCAGAGCCCTGCAAAATGACCTCCAGCAGGCCACAAATGTGCATGTTGCCAGCATGTTGCCATCACGTAGAGTGTAGACCTTGGGAAAATGCTGCCACAGCAAGACTCAGCAGCAGGTTTATTAATGTGCTTGAAGTAAATACTTTCTGTATTCAAGTACGACATACGGAGTTCTTGACTTTTAGCATCCCATTGTAATTCGTTCTGCCCCTTTTATTTAACTAGGCAAGTCAGTTAAGAACAAATTCTTATTTACAATGACGGCCTATCCTGGCCAACCTGGACGATGCTGGGCCAATTGTGTGCCGCCCTATGGGACTCCTAATCACGACCTGTAATCAAAATGAAGGTACAGTCATGGTGTGAGCATGGTTATGTAAGAGTAGGACTCCATATGCTGTCTTCACTTGAAGACATGCCAGGATACCAGACAACGCTGGGCCAGTTGTGCGCTGCCCTATGGGACTCCCAATCACGGCTGTTTGTGATACTCAATATGCTCAATATGCCTTAGCCAAACATGTTGTTCCACCTCCCTCATATGCGATGACATCACCTGGTTTAAACGTCTCTAGAGACTATATCTCTCTCATCATTACTCAATGCCTAGGTTTACCTCCAATGTACTCTCTTCCTACCATACCTTTGTCTGTACATTATACCTTGAATCTATGCTATCGTGCCCAGAAACCTGCTCCCTTTACTCTCTGTTCCGAACGTGCTCTTCTAGCCTTTAGCCGTACCCTTATCCTACTTCTCCTCTGTTCCTCTGGTGATGTAGAGGTTAATCCAGGACCTGCAGTGCCTAGCTCCACTCCTACTCCCCGGGTGCTTTCATTTGTTGACTTCTGTAACCGTAAAAGCCTTGGTTTCATGCATGTTAACATTAGAAGCCTACTCCCTAAGTTTGCTTTATTCACTGCTTTATCACATTCTGCCAACCCGGATGTCTTAGCCGTGTCTGAATCCTGGATTAGGAAAACCACCAAAACCCCTGAAATTTCCATCCATAACTATAACATTTTCCGCCAAGATAGAACTGCCAAAGGGGGCGGTGTTGCAATCTACTGCAGAGATAGCCTGCAGAGTTCTGTCTTAATATCCAGGTCTGTACCAAAACAATTCGAGCTTCTACTAAAAATTCCAGAAACAAGTCTCTCACCGTTGCCGCTTGCTATAGACTACCCTCTGCCCCCAACTGTGCCCTGAACAACATATGTGAATTGATTGCCCCCATCTATCTCTGAGCTCGTGCTGCTAGGTGACCTAAACTGGGACATGCTTAACACGCCGGCCATCCTACAATCTAAGCTTGATGTCCTCAATCTCACACAAATTATCAATGAACCTACCAGGTACAACCCCAAATCCGTAAACACGGGCATCCTCATAGATATCATCCTAACTAACTCGCCCTCCAAATACACCTCTGCTGTTTTCAACCAAGATCTCAGCGATCACTGCCTCATTGCCTGCATCCGTAATGGGTCTGCGGTCAAACGACCACCCCTCATCACTGTCAAACGCTCCCTAAAATACTTCAGCGAACAGGCCTTTCTAATCGACCTGGCCGGGGTATCTTGGAATGACATTGACCTCATCCCGTCAGTAGAGGATTCCTGGTAATTCTTTAAAAGTGTCTTCCTCACCATCTTAAATAAGCATGCTCCATTCAAAAAAAATTGAACTAGGAATAGATATAGCCCTTGGTTCACTCCAGACCTGTCTGCCCTTGACCAGCACAAAAACACCCTGTGGCGTTCTGCATTAGCATCGAATAGCCCCTGTGATATGCAACTTTTCAGGGAAGTTAGGAACCAATATACACAGGCAGTTAGGAAAGCTAAGGCTAGCTTTTTCAAACAGAAATTTCCATCCTGTAGTACAAACTCAAAAAAGTTCTGGGACACTGTAAAGTCCATGGAGAATAAGAGCACCTCCTCCCAGCTGCCCACTGCACCGAGGCTAGGAAACACTGTCACTACCGATAAATCCACAATAATTGAGAATTTCAATAAGCATTTTTCTACGGCTGGCCATGCTTTCCACCTGGCTACCCCTACCCCGGTCAACAGCCCTGCGCTCCCCACAGCAACTCTTGCAAACCTCCCCACTTCTCCTTGTTCTAATGTTCTAAAAGAGCTGCAAAATCTGGACCCCTACAAATCAGCCGGGCTAGACAATGTGGACCCTCTCTTTCTAAAATGATCTGCCGAAATTATTGCAACCTCTATTACTAGCCTGTTCAACCTCTCTTTCGTATCATCTGAAATTCCCATAGATTGGAAAGCTGCCGCGGTCATCCCCCTCTTCAAAAGGGGAGACACTCTAGACCCAAACTGCTACAGACCTATATCTATTCTACCCTGCCTTTCTAAGGTCTTTGAAAGCCAAGTTAACAAACAGATTACCGACCATTTCGAATCTCACCGTACCTTCTCCGCTATGCAATCTGGTTTCAGAGCTGGTCATGGGTGCACCTCAGCCACGCTCAAGGTCCTAAATGATATCATAACCGCCATCGATAAGTGACTGTGCAGCCGTATTCATCAACCTGGCTAAGGCTTTCGACTCTGTCAATGACAACATTCTTATTGGCATGCTCAACAGCCTTGGTTTCTCAAATGATTGCCTCGCTTGGTTCACCAACTACTTCTCCGATAGAGTTCAGTATGTCAAATCTGAGGGCCTGTTGTCCGGACCGCTGGCAGTCTCTATGGGAGTGCCACAGGGTTAAATTCTCGGGCCGCCTCTCTTCTCTGTATACATCAATGATGTCGCTCTCGCTGCTGGTGATTATTTGATCCACCTCTACGCAGACGACACCATTCTGTATACCTCTGGCCCTTCGTTGGACACTGTGTTAACTGACCTCCAGATGAGCTTCAATGCCATACAACTCTCCTTCCGTGGCCTCCAACTGCTCTTAAATGCAAGTAAAACTAAATGCATGCTCTTCAACCGATCGCTGCCCGCATCTGCCCGCACCTGCCCGCACCTGCCTGCCCATCCAGCATCACTACTCTGGACGGTTCTGACTTAGAAAATGTGGACAACTACAAATACCTAGGTGTCTGGTTAGACTGTAAACTCTCCTTCCAGACTCACATTAAACATCTCCAATCCAAAATTAAATCTAGAATCGGCTTCCTATTTCTCAACAAAGCATCCTTCACTTATGCTGCCAAACATACCCTCGTAAAACTGACCATCCTACCGATCCTCGACTTCGGCGATGTCATTTACAAAATAGCCTCCAACACTCTACTCAACAAATTGGATGCAGTCTATCACAGTGCCATCCGTTTTGTCACCAAAGCCCCATATATTACCCACCACTGCGACCTGTATGCTCTTGTTTGCTGGCCCTCGCTTCATACTCGTCACCAAACCCACTGGCTCCAGGTCATCTACAAGTCTCTGCTAGGTAAAGCCCTGCCTTATCTCAGCTCACTGGTCACCATAGCAGCACCCCTCGTAGCACGCGCTCCAGCAGGTATATCTCACTGGTCACCCCCAAAGCCAATTCTTCCTTTGGCCGCCTCTCCTTCCAGTTCTCTGCTGCCAATGACTGAAACGAACTGCAAAAATCTCTGAAGCTGGAGACTCTTACCTAACTCACTAGCTTTAAGCACCAGCTGTCAGAGCAGCTCACAGATCACTGCACCTGTACATAGCTCATCTGTAAATAGCCCATCCAATCTTCCTCATCCCCATACTGTATTTATGTATTTATCTTGCTCCTTTGCACCCCAGTATCTCAACTTGCACATTCATCTTCTGCACATCCTACCATTCCAGTGTTTAATTGCTATATTGTAAATAATTTGCCACCATAGCCTATAGCCTTACCTCTCTTATCCTACCTCATTTGCACATGCTGTATATAGATTTTTCTACTGTATTATTTTTTGTATGTTTGTTTATTCCATGTGTAACTCTGTGTTGTTGTATGTGTCGAACTGCTTTGCTTTATCTTGGCCAGGTTGCAGTTGCAAATGAGAACTTGTTCTCAACTAGCCTACCTGGTTAAATAAAGGTGAAATAAAATACAGCCTGGATTCAAACCAGGGTCTGTAGTGACACCTCTAGCACTGACATGCAGTGTCTTAGACCGCTGCGCCACTCGGGAGACCTTAAAATACCTTGACTGCTGTAGCTTCATTCACCTCACCTACATGTTTAATTGAACCTTTATTTAACTAGGCAAGTCAGTTAATAAGAACAAATTGCTATTTACAATGACAGCCTACTAAGGGACATACATAACATTCTGGAACAAATACATGCCATAGCCTACAACAATACTGCTACACAGTAGCTCAGCACCGGGATTAAAAACTCTAGTTTAGTTTCCTGTCAAATCAAACAGCAGGTACCTAGCCATTTTCCACCTCTGCACTGCTTTCATCAACTCAACTGAAACTGAGAGGTCTGCTGTTCTTTCACTGCAGCTGCACTCCATAGTAAGGAAAAAAAAGAACCAGCCAGCCAATCAAACAGCCTTCCAGCCGGCTCTGAGCCATCTGCAGACCATGCTCCAAGGCAGAGGGGTTGGTAGTAAATTAGGGGATGGTGCCAGGAAGCAGGAGGAGGATGAAGGGGGAGGCGTAAAATGGGGGATGGGCTGTCTTTAAAATCCACCAGGAAAACAAGTTAAGGCAAGTGGAAAAATACTGGAGATCTCAGGTTGTTTTTAGCATTGAGAGAGTGGTGTCAATACTCATCAGTGAAATGATGAACATTTCTGTCTGCAGTTATTACAAAGATACAGGAAGAGAGACAAACAGACAGTCAACATAGGCCTGATCTCTTTTGTGTCAAAAACTAGAAGGGTGACACTATTTCAGTGTGTGTGACACACATAAGCCATGATATATTTACACACTAAGGAAAGCTTCTGAACAGCTTCTACTCCCAAGCCATAAGACTGCTTAACAGTTATTGAAATGGATACCCTGACTACTTTCATTGACCCCCTTTGTATTTGCACTGACTCTCTTGCACCTGCTCTATGCACACTCACTGGACTCTATCCACACACTCACACATACTTACACAGACACTCCAACACAATCATACACAATCATACATAGACACACTATGTATGATTGGAGATGGTGGAGGAGGAGGAAGAGGTGGAGATGGTGGAGGACCAAAAGCAGAAGATGTCCACATATGCTGATGTTACTCTGTTTATTATCTATCCTGATTGCCTAGTCACTTTTACCCCTACCTACATATACATACTACCTCAATTACCTCAACTACCTCGTACCCTGCACATTGACTGTTACCGGTCCTCCCTGTATATAGTCTCATTATTGTGTTAGTATTTCCTTTTGAGCACATTTTTCTTACTTTTTAACTCTGCATTGTTGTGAAAGGGCTCGTAAAATAAGCACTTCATGGTAAAATCTACACCTGTTGTATTTGGCACGTGACAAATACAATTTAATTTGAACTCACGGTCGTGTATGTTTAGCCCACATACCCTCTCTATGCCCGCCTTTATACACATTTTTACATTTACATTTTTGTCATCTAGCAGAATCTCTTATCCAGAGCAACTTACAGGAGCAATTAGGGTTAAGTGCCTTTGCTCAAGGGCACATAAACAGATTTCACTTAGTCGGCTCGGGTATTCCAACCAGTGACCTTCCGGTTACTGGCTCAAAGCTCTTAACTGCCGCCCGAGTGTCCAAAACAACATCCAAATAAAAGCTATAATACGTTATTGATGTTATCTGTTATATCCATTTCAATCAAAGTAGATGAAGGAGAGGAGACAGGTTAAAGAAGTATTTTTAAGCCTTGAGACAATGGAGAAAAGGATTGTGTATGTGCCATTCAGAAGGTGAATGGGTAAGACAAAAGATTTAAGTGCCTTTGAACAGTAGGTGCCAGGCGTCCCAGTATGAGGGGTGACAGGTAGCCTAGTGGTTAGAGAGTTGGGCCAGTAACCGAAAGGTTGCTGGATTGAATCCCTGAGCTGACAAGGTAAGAAAAAAAAAATGTTGTTCTGCCCCTGAACAAGGCAGTTAACCCACTGTTCCCCGGTAGGCCATCATTGTAAATAATAGTTTGTTCTTAACTGACTTGCCTAGTTAAATAAAGGTAAAAAAATTAAGTTGAGTGTATCAAGAACTGCGACGCTGTTGGGTTTTTAACGCTCAACAGTTTCCCGTGTGTATCAAGAATGGTCCGCCACCCAAAGGACATCCAGCCAACTTGACACAACTGTGGGAAGCATTGGAGTTAACATTGGCCAGTATCCTCATGGGACGCTTTCGACACCATGCCCTGACAAATTGAGGATGTTCTGAGGGCCAAAGGGGTGCAACTCAGTAATAGGAAGGTGTTCCTAATGTTTTGTACACTCAGTGTATATGTAAGGCTCACAAAGATCCGACACAATGTTGCAATCCAGAAAACTCATAGGCGTTCAGTTGCAAGGGGAACAGTTACACAAATGCATGAGTGAGAACATTTTGTTCCCATTGAGGGTGAGCAATCTGACACCAGGGGGTTTTACAGAAAAACAGGATGGAAGAAAAAAAAACTGCCTGGAAAAGGGGAGGTACAGGAGAAGGAGAAGAGGAAGAAGAGGTGTAGATGGAGGAGGAAGAGGTGGAGGAGAAAGAGGTGGAGATGGTGGAGGAGGTAGAGGTGGAGATGGTGGAGGAGGAGGAGGTGGAGGAGGAGGAGGAAGAGGTGGAGATGGTGGAGGAGGAAGAGGTGGAGATGGTGGAGGAGGAGGAGGTGGAGGAGGAAGAGGTGGAGATGGTGGAGGAGGAGGAGGTGGAGTAGGAAGAGGTGGAGATGGTGGAGGAGGAGGAGGTGGAGATGGTGGAGGAAGAGGTGGAGATGGTGGAGGAGGATGAAAAGGTGTAGATGGAGGAGGAAGAGGTGGAGGAGGAAGAGGTGGAGATGGTGGAGGAGGAAGAGGTGGTGGAGGAAGATGTGGAGATGGAGGAGGAAGAGGTGGAGATGGTGGAGGAGGATGAAGATGTGGAGATGGTGGAGGAGGAGGAAGAGGTGGAGATCGTGGTGGAGGAGGAGGAAGAGGGGGAGATGGCGGAGGAGGAAGAGGTGGAGATGGTGGAGGAGGAGGAAGAGGTGGAGATTGTGGTGGAGGAGGAGGAAGAGGGGGAGATGGCGGAAGAAGAGGGGGAGATGGTGGAGGAGGAAGAAGAGGGAGATGGAGGAAGAGATGGAGGTAGCGGAGGAGGAGGAAGAGGAAAAGATGGAGATAGTGGAGGAGGAGGAAGAGGTGGAGATGGTGGAGGAGCAGAAACAGAAGAAGTACAACCTGTCAACTTTCACCATCCACAGTTGAGGGAAATAGATGTTTACAACCTCCAGTGGCGGCAGCAGCCTTTTAAAGGAGCATAGGGCAGCCTGTATGGAAGACATTAGACATCCCTACTAGCATTATCACCACAGATTAGATTTACTGTAAAGAAGAAAGAGAGAGACTATTTGTTGCTTTCATCAATATTTGTTGCTTGCCCAAATATTGAAATATTGGCTTAACTGAAAACAACATATGGCCTTTCACGACCTGTTTTTAATGACCTCCTAGCGTCTTTCTTCCCAGACCTCTGAACTCTAACCTGTAACATAAGCAGTTTCCATGAGGCTGTAAAGTCTAAACAGAGTGTGACTGTGCAAAACCCAGACCTCTCATAAAAAACACCAGCCTATAGAGACCAAATGATGAGAAACCTTTGGTGATTTAATAAACAGCTGAACCAGCATTATCATATTTGGGTTGGGATGAACCATCCGGCCGTATTCTGTACCAGTCTGGGTTGCATACAGAATATTTTTGGATACCGGTATGTTACTCATAAGTTACAAAATATAAAGTTTGAAGCACTGACATCAACGTGATGTAACATGGGTGTGTAATACAGGAGGTTGGTGGCCCGTTAATTGGGGTGGACGGGCTCGTGGTAATGGCTAGAGCGGGATTAGTAGAATGGTATCATATACACTACATGACTAAAAGTATGTGTACACCTGCTTGTCTAACATTCCAAAATCATGGTCATTAATATGGATTTGGTCCCCCCTTTGCTTCTATAATAGCCTCCACTCTTAAGGGGAAGGCATTCCACTCGATGTTGGAACATTGCTGCAGGGACTTGCTTCTATTCAGCCACAAGAGCATTAGTGAGGTCGGGCACTAATTATGGGCGATTAGGCCTGGCTCGCGTTCCAATTAATCCCAAAGGTGTTCGATGGGGTTGAGGTCAGGGGCCTGTGCAGGCAAGTCAAGTTCATCCACACCGATCTCGACAAACCATTTCTGTATGGACTTCGCTTTGTGCACAGGGGCATTTTCATGCCGAAACAGGAAAGGGCCTTCCCCAAACTGTTGCCACAAAGTTAAGCACCTAGTACTTCCTGGTTTGGGGGCTTATCTAAGCTTATGAAGGGAAGCTCCAGATAGCCCAGAATAAGCTGATCAGGGTAGAATGTGAGTCAACGTACTCACATAGGCAGGAGCTGCTTTCAGGAACTCAACTGGCTGCCTGTTGAGGCTAGGGTATCCCAGATTACAATGGGTTTGGTTTACAGGACTATTTATGGTTCTGCGCCCAGATATCTAACTGTTTACTTTTCCCGTGTTAGGGATGCACACAATCACAGCACCAGATCAGGTGTTGCTAATGTGTTCTTATACAGGTTCAGGAGTAATGCTGGGAAAGGTACTTTCTTGTATACTGGAGCCTCAGAGTGGAATGAGTTGCCTCTGCCCATAAAAACGAGATCCTCTCTGGGCAGCTTTAAAAATAAAGTAAAAAACGGGTTGATGTCTTCTGTGCCCATATGAATGACCCCTATGATGTAAATGCAATGTTGAGGTAGATATTCTTCTTCTTTGTTTTTTGTTTTATTATCTCGCTGTCATACTGTGTTCAACCGTGTTCGATCTTAACTAGCCATCTTGTTTCAAGAGGACCACAATGGAAATAAGTCCCAGACTTTATTGTGTGTTATCCACAATGATTTGACTCATTTGCATGTATGGCTTTTTCAACTTTTATGTGTGCTTGATTTTTTGCAAATGGTCAAATTAATAAACTAAACTAAGTTGGAAGCACAGAATCGTCTAGAATGTCATTGTATGTTGTAGCATTAACATTTCCCTTCATTGGAACTAAGGGGCCTAGCCCGAACCATGAAAAACAGCCCCAGACCATTATTCGTGGTCCACCAAACTTTCCAGTAGGCACTTTGCAATGGGGCAGGTAGCGTTCTCCAGGAATCCGCCAAACCCAGATTTGTCCGTCGGACTGCCAGATGGTGAAGCGTGATTCACCACTCCAGATAACACGTTTCCACTGCTCCAGAGTCCAATGACGGCGAGCTTTACACCACTCCAGCCGACTCTTGGCATTGTGCATGGTGATCTTAGGCTTGTGCTCGGCCATGGAAACCCATTTCATGAAGCTCTCTAAGGAACAGTTCTTATACTGACGTTGCCTCCAGAGGCAGTTTGGAACTCTGTAGTGAGTGTTGCAACCGAGGACAGACAATGTTTACGCACTATGCGCTTCAGCACTCAGCAGTCCCATTCTGTGAGCTTGTGTGGCCTACCACTTCGGGGCTGAGCCATTGTTGCTCCTAGACGTTTCCACTTCAAAATAAAAGCACTTACAGTTGACCGGGGCAGCTCTAGCAGAGCAGAAATGTAAAGAACTGACTTGTTGGAAAGGTGACATCCTATATTGAAAGTCACTGAGCTCTTCAGTAAGGCCATTCTACTGCCAATGTTTATGGAGATGGCATGGCTGTGTGCTCGATTTTATATGCCTGTCAGTAACAGGTGTGGCTGAAATGGCCTAATCCACTACTTTGAAGGAGTGTCCACAAAATGTTGTATATATAGTGTACATTGATGCCATTCAATTAGCTCTGTTCCAGCCATTATTATGAGCCGTCCTCCCCTCAGCAGCCTCCTATGGTGTGTATACATCAGTGTGTTGCTACTATACATTTCCAGTTGTGTCACCCTGTAATCAAAGGGGCGGGGCTCTAACACCCATTGTTAGAATGCCAAGTAACTACGGACTCTATCAAGTTAGATGTCTGCAAAGATTGTCTATTATATTGACAAGATAGTTGACTGACCACTCTAACAATGAAAATACATGTCCTCAAAGATGGAAGGTAGGCGGGAGGAGATCAGGAGATCAGGTAGGACCATTCTATCCAATGAGAGGGCAGATACTTGTGTGAACAACAGGCCATAGATATAGATAGAGACCTTGGCCCGGTTGCATAAAACATTAAGGTGAATTTCCCCCTTAAATTAAGTGATAAAGTTAAGGGTGCCCATGAGGTCCCTTAAGTGCTTTATTCTGTATGGATATCAATGTAATCAGTATTTATGAAGGTGAATGTTGCTCTCTTCTGCCCTGGTTGCAAAAGGAAAACATCAAACAGCTAAATAGCAATACTAACTGCTACTTACAGTGCCTTCAGAAAGTATTCATACCCCTTGATTTATTCCACATTTGTTGTGTTTCAGCCTGAATTAAAAAAGGATTACCAATACCCCATAATGACAAAGGGAAAACATATTTTTTGAAATGTTTGCAAATGTATTGAAATTGAAATACAGAAATATCTAATTCACATACTGTAAGTATTCACAATCCTGAGTCAATACTTTGTAGAAGCACCTTTGGCAGCGATTACAGATTACAGTCTTTCCACACCTGGATTGTGCAACATTTGCCCATTATTCTTTTCAAAATACTTCAAGCTCTGTCAAATTGGTTGTTGATCATTCTAGACAACCATTTTCAGGTCTTGCCATAGTTTTTCAAGTAGATTTAAGTCAAAACTGTAACTCGGCCACTCAGGAACATTCACTGTCTTCTTGGTAAGCAACTCCAGTGTATATTTGGTCTTGTGTTGTTGTCCTGCTGAAAGGTGAATTTATCTCCCAGTGTCTGGTGGAAAGCAGATTGAACTGTTTTAAAGTCACCATTGGCCTCATTGTGAAATTCCTGAGCGGTTTCCTTCCTCTTTGTCAACTGAGTTAGGAAGGACGCCTGTATCTTTGTAGTGACTGAGTGTATTGATACACCATCCAAAGTGTAATTAATAACTTCATCATTCTCAAAGGGATATTCCATGTCTGCTTTTTTTATTTTTACCCATCTACCAATAGGTGCCCTTCTTTGTGAGGCATTTGAAAACCTCCCTGGTCTTTGTGGTTAAATCTGTGCTTGAAATTCCCTGCTCGACTGAGGGACCATACAGTTAATTGAATGTGATCATCCTTGAGATGTTTCTACAACTTCATTAGAGTCCACCTGTGGTAAATTCAATTGATTGGGCATTATTTGAAAAGGCACACACCTGTCTATACAAGGTCCCACAGTTGACAGCGCATGTCAGAGCAAAAACCAAGCCATGAGGTCAAAGGAATTGTCCTTAGAGCTCCGAGACAGGATTGTCTCGAAGCACAGATCTGGGGAAGGGTACCAAAAAATGTCAGCAGCATTAAAGGTCCCCAAAAACACAGTGGCCATCATTCTTAAATGGAAGAAGTTTGGAACCACCAAGACTCTTCCTAGATCTGGCCGCCCGGCCAAATTGAACAATCGGGGAAGGAGGGCCTTGGTCAGGGAGGTGACCAAGAACCCGATGGCCACTCTGACAGAGCTCCAGAGTTCCTCTGTGGAGATGGGAGAAATTTCCAGAAGGACAACCATCTCTGCAGCACTCAACCAATCAGGCCTTTATGGTAGAGTGGCCAGACAGAAGCTACTCCTCAGTAAAAGTCACATGACAGCCCGCTTGGAGTTTACCAAAAGGCACCTAAAGGACTCTCAGACCATGAGAAACAAGATTCTCTGGTCTGATGAAACCAAGATTGAACTTTTTGGCCTGAATGCGAAGCGTCACGTCTGTTGGAAACCAGGCACCACTCATCACCTGGCAGCATCATGCTGTGGGGATGTTTTTCAGCAGCAGAGACTGGGAGACTAGTCAGGATCGAGGGAAAGATGAACGGAGCAAAGTACAGAGAGATCCTTGATGAAAACCTGCTCCAGAGCGCTCAGGACCTCAGACTTGGGCGAAGGTTCACCTTCCAACAGGACAAAGACCCGAAGGACACAGCCAAGACAATGCAGGAGTAGCTTCGGGACAAGTCTCTGAATGTCCTTGATTGGCCCAGCCAGAGCCCGGACTTAAACTCAATCAAGAGACCTGAAAATAGCTGTGCAGCGACACTCCCCATCCAACATGACAGAGCTTGAGAGGATCTGCAGAGAAGAATGGGAGAAACTCCCCAAATACAGGTGTGCCAAGCTTGTAGCGTCATACTGATGAGGGAATGTATATGTTTAAAGTAATGACTAAAGGATTCCACCCTGAAATCATATAATTGTATGAAATGTGTTAAGAGTCATAGTTCCATAATATGTGCGACTAGACCATTGAGTTACTATGTAGTAATGTGAGAGTTGAGAGAACAAAGGACAACAGGAAAGAGGCTCCTTCCAAGGTCCCTCTAATCTGGGGAGGAGAGGAACGGCGAGAAACTGTCAAGGCGGGTAGAAAAGTGATAAAACTGTGTGTGTGTGTGTGTGTGTGTGTGTGTGTGTGTGTGTGTGTGTGTGTGTGTGTGTGTGTGTGTGTGTGTGTGTGTGTGTGTGTGTGTGTGTGTGTGTGTGTGTGTGTGTGTGTAAGTAGGTGGGGGTGGGAGTTATAAAATGACTGTCTTTGCATTTTTGACTTCAGAACGTTCTCTGAATAAACCTCGGGGATTGGTCAAAGCTTAAATAATTGTTTAGTTATCACATACCCAAGAA